>NC_092828.1:78734864-79039728 GCF_039878825.1 Excalfactoria chinensis | reverse complement strand
ATGTTTATTTGGGAGAAGAAAGGAAAACCTTTCTAATATTACACTTCTACAGCATGATTCTTCAAGATGTTAATGTATTGCATAGTTAGGAAACATAAGTGTTTTAAAATCCGAGGGAGCAGATGGTTCTCAAAACCTCAAAACCTTTCGGCAATATGCTTTTCCTTCAGTTGTAGACCAAGTGCAAGTATCTATGCCTGGTACTGTAAAAAGAACTCAGTGCTCATTAATTACTTTCCAAATAGATAGTTTTGACTTATGACTACTTCCATGTTCGTTTCCTTGAAAGATGCATTCCTTTGTCACTTTAGATAGGTTTCGGTTTGATTATTGGAATCCAAGGCTCAGTTCCTGCAGTTAAGATGTAATCTCTTTGAGTTTTCTGTTTGTTACATCCTCCTTTGGTATCTTTTTTCCAAATGATTTTGTATCACCTGCTACAGTACAGTTGTTTTAAGATATTTTATGTGTGATCAGACATCGTTTGTTCTGTAAACACTAACTTGAGACAATTGGTTTCATTTGTGAATGCCTGTATGGTGAAAAAAAAAATGATTGAAATTATTGGAAGAAGAGCTATGTGAATGGCTGTGAGGGTACTTCAGAGGGGGTGTCAGGTGCGAACGCCAGGTAACAGCATATTGACAAGTTACAAAGTTATTTAATAGCAACTTTAGGGAAGATGGTCATTTCAAATGGAGGGTCTCTGAAGGAAATAAGACAGTGAATGATATCGTGCTGAAATTAAAGTCCTGTTGTTTTTATTGACTGGTTTAACACCTTTGGAAGCTCCCAGTGTGCTTAACAGGATTACAAGCTTCATCTCCGGCTTCCATTTAACTTCTGTTGCCATTGCAAAGTTGGCACTGTAGGACTAACATATAAAGCTGCAACTTCACAGTGAGCTTGCAAATGTATACTTTAGGAGAATAAAATAAATGAGAATGCTTTCATCATTTAAAGTGAAAGAGCTGTTTAGGGTGAGACTGGTGACACATTAGTATTTACTTGTTTAATACAAATAGGAAAGCCACAAAAACCAGTAAATCACAGAATCACAGAATTATCAAGGTTGGAAAAGACCTAAAAGATCATCCAGTCCAACCATCACCAATACTTCTCAGCTAAATCATATCCCTCAACACAACATCCAAACGTTTCTTGAACACCCCCATGGTCGGTGACTTCACCACCTCCCTGGGCAGTGCATTCCAGTGCCTGACTACCCTTTCCGAGAAGTAGTACTTCCTAATGTCCAGCCTGAATCTCCCCTGGTGCAGCTTGAAACCATTGCCTCTAGTTCTATCACTGTCTACATGAGAGAAGAGGCTGACCCATAGCTCACTACAACCTCCCTTCAGGAAGGGAAAGAGAGCTATAAGATCTCCCCTGAGACTCCTCTTCTCCAGGCTGAACAATCCCAGCTCCCTCAGCCGCTCTCATAAGGCCTGTGCTCCAGACCCCTCACCAGCTTCATAGCCCTCCTCTGAACACGCTCCAGGGCCTCAATGTCTTTCTTGCAGTGAGAGGCCCAAAACTGAACACAGTACTCGAGATGCGGCCTCACCAGTGCCAAGTACAGGGGGACAATTACCTCCCTGTTCCTGCTAGTAACACTGTTTTTGATGCAAGCCAGGATGCCGTTGGCTTTCTTGGCCACCCGGGCACACTGTCTGCTCATGTTCAGCCATGCATC
The DNA here is from genome assembly GCF_039878825.1 of Excalfactoria chinensis. Classification (NCBI taxonomy): domain Eukaryota; kingdom Metazoa; phylum Chordata; class Aves; order Galliformes; family Phasianidae; genus Excalfactoria; species Excalfactoria chinensis. The sequence goes on along the minus strand of NC_092828.1, from coordinate 79,038,032 downwards.
AATCAGTACCCCCACGTCCATTTCCTCAACACAGTCCTCCAGCCACTCCACCCCAAGCCTATAGCACTGCCTGGGGTTGTTGTGGCCGAAGTGCAGGACTAGGCATTTGGTCTTGTTGAACCTCATCCCATTGGCTTCAGCCCAGCTCTCCAGCCTGTCCAGATCCCTCTGTTGTAGGGCCTTGCTGCCCCCAGGCAGATCCACGCTCCCTGTCAATTTGGTGTCATCTGCAAACTTAGTGAGGGTGCATTCAATACCCTCATCCAGGTCATCAATAAAGGTACTGAAGAGGACAGGCCCCAGCACTGACCCCTGGGGAACACCACACTTGACCGGTCGCCAGCTGGATTTAACTCCATTTACCACCACTCTCTGAGCCCAGCCCTCCAGCCAGCTCCTTACCCAGCCGAGAATGTACCCATCCAAGCCATGGGCTGCCAGCTTCTTCAGGAGGATACCGTGGGAGACAGTGTCAAAGGCTTTGCTGAAGTCTAGGTAGACCACATCAACAGCCTTTCCCTCATCCAGCAGATGGGTCACTAGATCATAGAAGGAGATCAGGTTGGTCAAACAGGACCTGCCCTTCATGAACCCATGCTGGCTAGGCCTGATCCCCCGGCCATCCTGCACATGCCGCATGATCTCCCTCAAGACTATCTGTTCCATAACCTTCCCTGGAACCAAGGTCAGGCTAACAGGCCTGTAGTTCCCCGTATCCTTCTTACAACCTTTTTTGTAAATGGGAGTCACGTTGGCAAGCCTCCAGTCTTCTGGGACCTCACCAGTCAACAAGGAGCACTGATAGATGATGGAAAGTGGCTCGGCTACCACCTCTGCCAGTTCCCTCAGCACTCTCGGTGGATCTCATCCGGCCCCATGGACTTGTGGCAGTCCAGTTGGAGCAGTAAGTCTCTGACAGTTTCTTCCAAAATCACAGGGGGGTTAGCGTGCTCCCCAGCTGAGACTACCAGGTCAGAGAGAGGAGTACCCTGAGGATAACTGGTCTGACCTTTAAAGACAGACGTAAAGAAGGCATTCAGAACCTCCGCCTTTTCCTTATCCTCAGTGGTCACATTCCCAGCCTCATCCAGTAAAGAGTGGATATTGTCCTTTGTCCTCCTCTTACTGTTAATGTACTTATAAAAGAGTTTCTTGTTCCTTTTCAACCCAGCAGCCAGGTTAAATTCAAGCTGGGCTTTTGCCTTTCTGATTTCACTCCTACATATCCTAACGACTTCTTTGAATTCATTCTCAGTTGCCCGCCCCTCCTTCCACAGGCGGTAGAATCTCTGCGCCTTTCTTGCAGAGAGTCACTCCACCAGTCAATCTTCCGCTCGCATTCTCTGATGGTCCACAGTCTATCTACCTCCTCCCTAATCTCCACCACAAGGATGAGCAGCTTGTCTAGCTGCTCACACCTCACGCAAGTCACATCCTTCCCATCCCCCCCTGGCAGCAGCAGGCTGAGGCACTCCTGGCAGCCAGAAACCTGAACTGCCACATTATGGAGCAGACCCTCTGTCTGAGTTGCCACAGCCCCTTTCCTGGTGAGGACCATGTTTGAAGTGTTGGCGTCAGGGCCTGTCAACAGGAGAGCAAGCTACCTGAGAAAGACAAGAGCACCCACCTGTACACAGCCTCTACTCCCACTGCTGCCTTATTGAGTGGGCAGAGCAGGCAGCCCTCAGACACTGACTACTTCCACCCTAGGTGCTCAGAACAGCTTTCCACACCTTCGGTGTTGTGTTGTGTGTCCCAGGTCACTCTTTATCCACACAGCAAATGGGTCAAGGTCAATTACCAGAGATAAAGAGCAGGCAGTGTCAGTTCCACCCCTGGTGAGTCAGGAGCCCTCCCAAAAGCTGCCAGCTTCTAGCCCAGGCAGAGCACTGCTGCTGGCTCCAAAAAAAAAAACTCGAAAAAAGAGCTTTTCTGGTCACTTTTCTTCACTTTCCTTCACTTTTCTTCACTTTTCTTCACTTCAGTTTCCTTCCCCAGTGCAGTTTTACCTGCTTGAAGCTGGTCTCTGAAGCAAATGAGGCTGACAGCAGTATCTCCCTCACCTCATATACAAAGAAAGCAGGCTCTACGTAAAAATGGAGGAATGCTATTATATATTCTTTAGTCAGATAATCTGTAAGATGTTTTAGTCCTACAGAAGCTACATAGCATTTTGACTGAATGGAGTAATAATAAATAATTTACAGAGCTGATAATGGTGCCAAGATTATCCTAACTTAGTATCCTGTGTGTATGTTGGCTCATTTTAGACTTACAGGTAAACTAATCTTGTGATGGATGAGTGTTCTAGTAAGATACGAATATATGTATTTTTTTTTTCAAATATAAATGTAATTTTTATTATTGACAAAATCTTGTGATAAGTAACATGACAGAAGTCTTGAGTTTGTATTTATGCACAGTATTCAAGCATATTCTTGATGCTGAGCTTGTGAAATAAATATGGATACTTTGATTTTACATCTGAAATAATATTGCAAGTTTCTGAATTGAATCATTTAAGAGAACATTTGAACCCAAATTGTTGACAAATCTAACAAAGATTTATGTAGATTTAATATTAGGTAGAAATACTTTCCAGGTTGGAATATAATTTAGTCTACAGTAGCTACATGAATGGTTATTTCCTAGTCATTCAATCTTTAAACATCTTCTAGTAAAAGATACTTGGTAGTTAAATATTAATAGTAGCTTATGAAAAAGTAGAAAGGATGAGGCAGTATATTATGTGAAATTGTCATGGAGGAATAGCATGTAATTAAGTCTAGGAATGTTACAATCCAGCTAATGCTGCCTGAAACACTTTTGCTATATCACTTTAAATGAAAAATAAATTATTAAATATTAAAGAAGATAAAATCAAAATTGGATCACAATAGGAAATTGTGTTTGCAAATGGGAATTTTTATTACTGATATAAGTTTTATCAAAAGTGATAGCTGATATTTTGATGAAAAATAGAAGTATAAAAGTAACTTTAGCAGTAATGTATATTTAGAAGGTATTACATATTTAATAGTACCTTTTATTTAATTTTATAACCTGAAATGGAATATGGGAGGAAAAAAACCAAGAAGTTACAATACAGATAAAATTTGGTATTATTAAGGGAAAAAGTAGTTATTCCATGTTGCTGTGGGTGTTCAAGATAATGTTGCTGGCTGAAAAACAAGTTTGACGGTGTGGAAGAGAGCAAAGGATGACTCCAGGAGACAAGAGCAGAAGTGGTCACATAATCCCTATGCGATGAGGACCCTAACTGCAGAAGAGCAACTTGTGGCTCTGGTGGGATGAGCACTTGTGTGGGCAGTTAGGGTTCAGATGTGAAGGAGATTTCTTAAGTGTTCTGTTGACATGTTGATGGGGATAGAAAATTACAAGAGGAAACTTGGAAATGTATATAGGGGATGTTAGAACCTGCATTAAGGGGTTTGGATAATTGCTTTTCCAATATTAACTCACAGTTTTAGAAATCACAATAAATGAAATATTCATTTATGCATGATCCTGTTCCTGATGACCAGGGACATCCAGGTAATAGATGATGTGGCCAGAAAGGAGTATGACTCAGTGAGGATCTTATAGGGAAAAGAAAAAGAAAAACACAAGAAACAACCTAATCTTTAAGATTACTACTGCTAAAAAAAACCCTTATGTTTTCCATATATTGTTAGTGTTACAAAAATGAACTGTTTTAAATTTATCTTTCAGGCATTCTCATATTTCTGTCTTGTAGACTGAGATAGTGGCCAAACTTTTCATTTATGAAGCAAGAGTTGATCTCAAATATTTGAGATTTTTTTGTTGTTGTTGTTGTTTTGTTTTGTTTTGTTTTTTAAATAAATAAATAAAACAGTATGAGTTACTTTATTGTCTCCCACATATTGTTCAGGAATTTAACCATTCTTATGGAATATATCCGCCTCTGCTTCTGTTTAACTTTTTTTTTTTTTTTTTTTGTCATTGGGCATAGCCTGGTACAGCATTCTGAATGTTGCTTGCTTGTGTTTTGTGTTTCCTGTCTATTCAGCAGTCTAAGAATGTCAGGATTCTGCAGAAATCTTACATCTTACCTAATTATACATTGAAATATCAATAATCTTCAGGATAACCTTTAATGTTGTGTAAGCATCGTTCATTTGTTGGTAAAGGTGTGACAATACTTGGCTTTATCAAAATAAGTGTTACTTTAATAGGTCTCCTACCAAGCTATCTGGATTGCTTTGGTTTCAAGGATTATCCACTTTATAGCTCACGTTTATACTCGTTTGGTTTTTTTATTCTCCGTGGATCCCCTGCATGTACCAGAGAAGGGATGTTTTTCCTTTGCAATTGATGGAATAAAAGAAAAACAATGTAAGGTCAAGAACCTTTTACTAGTTCATTTTATTTTATTTAGCTTGTACCTTCTTTATTCTTTACTTTTCTTTATAGTTACTTGAACTATGGAGAATTTATTACAGTTTCCTTAATTTAATAACCCACTGAGTTGAATATCAGCTGTTCCATAAATTATGAGGAGAGAAGAGGGAATAGATTTTGATTACACATGGGTCTGTCATTCATGATGTCTGCCTAAAATCTATCTTGAATGAATGTGTCTATTGTAATCCAACAGAATGTTAGTCAATGTAAAGATACTGACCAAGCACCAGATTTCATGCATCTGTAGCATGGTGGTAGGAAGTGTTATAGCATTCTCAGCTTACGTCTTTGTTTTTTGAGGTTAATTGGAATTGGCAGAAAATCATCACAGATGAGACAGTCATAGAGAAACAACTTTATTTAGGAAAGAATTAGTTTGCATTTTGTGTATGCTACAAGGCATTACACGATTCTCAATGGACTGTGGATGATAAATAGCTTTTAAATTTACTTTTTTAACTGATGCTCTCTTCATCTTCTTCGTTACCTTTCAAAATTTATTAGGATTTTTCTACACATTGTCTTGAACTTGCCATTATCATCAGATACTATCTATTAACTTTTTTGTATTATATGATAATGTTTTTCTCCAAATTTGATCAGTTTTACAGATTTGGGTAAAGTTAGAACTGTGTACTCAGATTCAATTCCTAGTGATTTTTTTAATGGCTGTGATGTTTATTTGTTTGTTTGGATTTGCTGGTATAAATTTTCTTCATAATAGTCAGTATTAGTGCTGTTTTGGATTTGTGACAGAAGCAGAGTTGATAGCATGCTGATGCTTTAGCTGTGTTTGAGCAGTACTTGTCCCTTGAGCAAGCAGGTTTGGGGTGGGCTTGAGGTTGGCAGGGAGGGAACAGTCAGGACACCTGACCTCAGCTGAGGAAAGGGATATCCCATGGAATATAGCATCATGCTTAGCAGTAAAAGCTCAGGGAAAAGGTGAAGAGGAGGATGTTTGGAGTTAACAAAAGTCTTTTTCTTTCCAAATAACTGTTAGGTGTGATGAAACCCTTCTTCTCTAGAAATGGCTGAACATCTGCCTGCTGTTGGGAAGCACTGAATGAATTCCTTACATTGCTCTGCCAGCACTCACACCTTTTGCTTCACTTGCTTAACAGTCTTTATCTCAGCCCACAGGTATTTTCACTTTTGCCCTTATGATAAATTTTCCCATCTTGCTGTCGGGGAAGTGAGTTACTGTGTGGGGCTGGGCTGCATGCCATAGGTAACCCACGACAACACTGCTTTTATATATGATCTGTACCCTTCTAACCAATACTTTTATTTTCAAACTTGCTTGTAAAACATTTAGAAAAGTGACTACTGGAGTATTTGGAGCTTACTGTCTCTACATCATTTAAGTGTTCTCTCTGTTCCGAGTCACATAGTAGTTTGGAGTTTTATAATGTGAATGCTCTTAGACTTTGGTACATCCTTTACTCATCCTTTGACTTCTTATCTGTTTTGAACTTTGTTCTGAGCTGATTTCCCATGATGTGCTGCTAATTTTGTTGCCCTTGTTGCTAAAGCAAACGATACCCTGCGAGTGTCAAAGGCTTACCACAGTTCATTATCAAAGGTCAATGAACCCATTTCATATAGGAGGGTAAGGCCAATAAATTACAGCTCTTACAAGGCAATGTGGCAGCTTGTCAAGATAGGTTAATGCAAAATTGAATTGTAATGAAGTGTTTTGATTTGGGAATGGTTAAACTTTTCAATTTGATTTAAAATTCAAAATAATATTATGGAAGACCTGAATGAGCTTTATCTATTTATAGTAATGCATTTGGGAACTTGCTTTTAGCTGACAATATTGCAAATACCCTGATATAGCATCTTGATCATCCTATTTCCCTTAAAAGTTACTTCAGATTTTAAAAATAATTGAATGTAGAGACTGCTGTTACTGACAAAGTTCTTTCTCTGTTGGCTTATTTGTGCAGATTGATATGTGGAATAATACACTTAAATACATTAGTGAAATACAGATGATGGTTCTACTCTGAAGTAGTGTAATTTGAATTATGTCTGACAATCTGACTCTGATGCTTTTTCATTGATTTATTATTATTATTTTTTTTAAGTTAATATCAATCCAGATTAAATACTGCATATCTATTCCAGAAGAAATTTACTCTGCTTCTCTTTTCACTGTTGCTCATAGAGGACACTAAAGCTCTGATATCTTGTTTAAAACAGTATTAGTACAACCTAGAAGACAGTGAAAGAGACAACAATGAAAAAAAATGTTTTGTGGAATGATTAGATATTTGGATATTGGACTAAACTGAGCCAGGGAGTTGGGGTGGGCCAGAGAGAAGGTAAACATTTCATTAAAGGAGAGTCCTGTGGTTGTACTGCCACATTTCTGTTTTTATGAGTCACTGATGCTATTATGTGTTTTAATCTTGTGCATACACTGCAGGAATATCCCATCAACAGACAGATAGAAAGAAAGTTGAAATAGGTAGAAATAGGCTATTTTATTGAAAGTAAATAAGTAAGGTGGGATGTATTTGCATAGGGAGCTGCACACTATTGAATGGTGTAAAACAACCATAATCATTTCTGTTGCTGATTGTTGACTGATTTTAGATGCTGTTATTTAGGATTAATTATCATTAGTTTCTTCTGTGATTTTATTGTTTCTACTACCTATTTGCTCTTTTTTTTTTTTTTTTTTTTTTTTAAAGTCATACTGTGGTGAATTCAAAATGCTGTAGGCGACTGTATTTGTAATGTTACTAGTCAGTAAACAAAGTGAAATACTATCCAAGTAAAATCTTTCTGGTCCTGACCCCTCACCTCCTATTCACTTCTCATGTCAGACTCATGCTCTAACAGGAAGGCCAGCAGGATACTTTCCCTGGAGTTCTCGATTTCTTGAACTGACCTGCGTGGCAAAGTAGTGCTTTATTATTTAATAGAAAGAGTTGCACAACTGGAAAAAAAAAAAAATAAAAAAAGAAACATATATTTAATGATTGGAACTGCTCTGAAGCTTCTTGTAAAGGTATAATAGAATTTTAAATCTACTTGGAATTAAGACCAGTCTTCTGGACAGTAGATAGTTTCCAATGGGAGACAAAAAACTGCATAGCTTTCTCTCTCACTGCAGCTGGTTTGCAGTTAAATGTTCAAGATTTTACATTTCATTGAAATGGAAATCTATTGCTTTATTCAGCTAGCATTTAACATAAAGTATGAAGATGATTATCAGACTGAGGATAAAGTGCTGTAGTAGTCTACAAGCACAAATGGTTCTCCAAACAGTTGGTATTTCTGTTGAGTTAGTAGTCAGAGAAGCAATTATTAAAATGTATTTCATAGGATTTAGAGCATATGTGCCATTGCAATGGCAGGCAGCGTCTTCAATCTCTCTTGACACCTTTTGTTTCACAGGGAAGCTGCAGCCTCAGGGGGATAAACTCCACCAGCCAAGAGGTCAGCATCAAAACCACAGCTTGTGTCGTGAAGACCTTCTAGCTTACAGAAAATGCCTTACTAGAATTGAGGTTGAGATGATAATTCTCTTAATACATGAGGCAGCACATAATACGTACTCTGTCCCTTGATGATGCAAAGTGGCCCCAAAATGGGACAATTTTGCCCTTGTGGCCTTTACATATGAATGCACAACTCAAACAGGTGAAAGTATATTAAAATTCTGTAACCACAGCTACAGCTCAGCTCCTTAGAAATACAGTGCATTTATTAACTGATCAGGTGCATTGCCCAGAAAATACTGAAAGATTTTCTTGCTGACTTTAACACTCTTTATTTTACTATATTTATGTACATTGTGTCATTCTAGAGGGAACCTGTGGTTTAGTGAGTACAGCGATCCAAATGTTTTCAGTGTTTTCTAAAGCTTAAGAATAATCTTGTTTTCTTTTAAGACTATTTTCTCTGAATTCTTCCATGATTTTATCCAACAGAATAGAACAATTAGAATAGTTCAGTTTAAAAGGGCTTTCAAAGTTCAAGATTATTGAAGCCATTTGTCTGACCACTTTAGGGCTAAGCAAAATTTAAAGCATGAGGCATTATCTAAATGTCTCTTGAACACTGACAAGCCTGAGCATCAGCCAGTTCCCTGGGAAACCTGTGCCAGTGTTTGACTGCGCTCATGGCAAAGATATTTTTCCTACGATGATATGAGAGATTCAATTTTTAAGAAGTCTCATAATTTAGTGATCTTTGCATTGTGACAAAGGGAACAGTGGTAGTGGTATTCAGCTAAGCTCTTCAATATCTGTGCACAGAGAAACGATCTTATCATTACCAGTCTCAGAAAGCCTCCTGACAGCAGTGCAACCAGCGCTCTGCCTATGCACTTTTCACTGGGATGTGCTCTAGAGCATGTGCTGGGCAGGCAGCCTAGTGTGTAAAATTTTAACATTGACAGTGACAAATATAGTCCTGAAAGGCAGTTTTCTTCCCATCTGTCTTCAAGGAACCACAGAGGGCAATTTCAGAATACTAAAATGACATGAAACGACTGTGAGTTGTTTGCGTATTCTTTCTTACTGATTGCATTGATTCTGATAAAGTTACTTTCATAAGCCATAGTTTTATTTCTGTTGCTATACATTAAAAAGAAGATCACTTACTGTATATGCATCCTCATACAATATGCAGACAAGATCAGTGAGCTGAAATAATGATTTTGGACTTGCACAATTGTTGAAACAAATCTACAGTGTTCCCATGGCACTAGCTTTTAACATCTGTCTTTTGCAACTGCATTTTTACTTGTAGATATTTTCCCACTGGAAGCACCAGAAGATTCTTTAGGAAATATACCACTTTCCTGAGGTTTTTCTTATTTAAATGCAGAATGAGATGACATTAGGAGGAAAATAAGTCATCCCTTTATCCTAGTTGTCTTTTGACACCTAAGAAAAGGAACTTCCTTCTGGAATGTAGCCCTGTATGAACATAAATAAAAATCACTACCTAAGCTACCATCCACTTTCCACACTGCATAAAATGCAAGTTTTCTTGTGAAAGATGGTATTGCTGTTGAAGGCTCATATTAAAACAAAACAAAAACAAACAAACAAACAAACCTAGTGTTTATAAGGTTTCATAACTGTAAAAGAAGGCTATAAATAAGCTAATTCCCATCTCTAGAAAAGTCTACATGAGATCTAACCAGCTTTGAATGTGACTTTTAACATGCAGATTGTGTAAAATTAAACTGAAATTAAATAGTTAATAAGCAACATTTTTCTATTTATTTATTTATTTATTACTTGATAGTCAGTTAACTGACTTCAAAGTGGAAGAAGAGGTCCATGGAGAGCTGCATTGACATACTAGAATATTCCACGGAGATCTTTGTCACCGGTTGAATGTGTAGAGAGAAGGATAGCACAAACACCAGTAGCAGCTCCTGAAAATATTGGCCATATTACTCAGCTGCAAGTGCCCATCCAGATCTTTCATGATGTGTTTGTAATTTGTGTGACTTTTATCCAAATTACATAATTTCTTTACCCTAGCAGAAGAAAGGTCACAGTTGGTGGTATTCATGGATGCATGTAGAATGAATTAAAAATAAAAATGAAGGCTAGATTAAAAATTGGAAATTATCTTCTCAAAAAGGAAGTAGAGGGGAGAAGTGTATGATACTAGCAAGAAAAAACACTCCCCAGCAGAGAAAAAGGGAAAAAAAAAAAAAAAAAAAAAAAAAAAAAAAGAAAAAAAGAGACAGTCTTTCTTGTATGGTGTTGCAAGAACTAGGGCCAAATTAATACTGACACAAGATTTTTATGTTAAGAAGGGTTTCTGCTTGGATGAATTGCTGAATGGATCTTGAAAAACTACAGCTGCTTGTAATACGAGACACATTATACAAGGGAAAGTATTTTAAGCATTACCATATGTATTATCTATTTCTTTGTATCTGCAGTTCTGAAAACACTCACCAGTAATATTAAGGATGTCAACTGATAGCTGATTTGGATGAAAAAATGGCTTTTTTTATATCAGGAAGGAAGTGCCTTATCAAATATAGAAAATGGTTGAATGAATTGCTTTGGAGGTTAGGTTTGAGTCTAGCTGTGCTTCTGAATAACACGGATGATACCTGAAGGAGGAATATGAGGTCAAGACACTTGCAGTCGCATTAACCATGACAAGCGGACACTGCACAGTGTCTGTTCCACTTTGAGCATAGTGACGATCCTGGCTGCAGATGCACTGTTATCTCTGTGGTTTTCAATTATATTTTTGTAATTTGCTTCTGGCTGTCTCCTCTTCACTGGACAATGCATTCAGCTGAATTCGAGTTATAGGGTACTTAGTGTGGTATCTCTGTATTGAACATTCAGAAGAGTAGCTAATCAAGAAACTTTAATGTCATTTCAAAGAGAAGAATTAAAGCTAAGGCATCTTATATGAAAAATATTTTGAATGTGCTTGTATCAGGAATGGTGTGGTGAGCAGGACTAAGGAAGTCATCCTGCCTCTGTACTCAGCATTGGTGAGGCCTCACCTCGAGTACTGTGTCCAGTTTTGGGCACCTCAGCACAAGAAGGACATGGAGGTACTGGAGCAGGTCCAGAGAAGGGCAACGAGGCTCGTTAAGGGCTTGGAGAATCAGCCCTATGAGGAGAGACTAAGGAAGCTGGGGCTGTTTAGTCTGAGGAAGAGGAGGCTGAGGGGAGACCTTATTGCCGTCTTCCAGTACCTGAAAGGTTCTTACAGTGAGAGTGGGACAGGTCTCTTCTCACTACTGACTTGTGACAGGACGAGGGGAAATGGACTCAAGTTGCGCCAGGGCAAGTTTAGGTTGGATATTAGAAAGAACTTCTTTACAGAAAGGGTGGTTAGGTACTGGAATGGGCTCCCCAAGGAGGTGGTTGAATCGCCATCCCTGGATGTGTTTAAGAGCCGTTTGGATGTGGTACTCAGGGATATGATTTAGCAGAGGTTTGTTGTTGTGGTATTGTTTTGTGGTTGTTTTTTAAGAGATAGGCTACTGGTTAGGCTGCGGTTGGACTTGATGATCTTCAAGGTCTTTTCCATCCTGAGTAATTCTATGATTCTATGATTATATGTTTTATTACTTGTCTGAGGCCATGCTTTTTTTCCTTGTATACCGAGCTGCTGAATATTGTTACACATGTTTCTTGAACTAAATGATGTAAATCATGCACTAAAATCATATTAAGTGCACCAGAAACATGTATTGGATGTTATTTCTGAAATTGCTGCATTCCATTTATATGTATTATGCAGATTACTTTGACACTTGACTTTGATCTGCACTAAGTAGAGCATCACCTAGGCTGCTGAATGGTTACAAATGTTGCTCTGAGACATTCTCATTCAAAATATATCTCGTATCTAGATTGGCTGCAAAATGAAATTCATGCACAGGCTGAAGTGCTTACTTAGGCTTTCCTGTTCCCTACTCTGGCTAGAAATTCTGAGGTTACTGAAAACTGCAATTTTAGGAAATCAGAACCTTACTGTCTTCTGTGGCTGATTTTTATAGGAGTCATGCCCAAATACCTGAAAAAATGGCTGTGCTGTCCATGGAGTTAGAATTACTGTAATTGTTTTTGCATCATTCCCTGCGTGTCTGAGAACCAGTGTCTTTTTATCAGCTTCTGAACAAAAAACTTATTGTCTCTAGTTGACCAGACATGACCTTTGCTACGTAAACACTAAACTCTGATGCATTAGGAATCATGTTTTGGTCAGTTGTTATCGTTTGCCTTCTTAGGTCCGATGGGGTGCATTCATTAACTCCATTCTTCTGTTAAATAATTACTTTAAGCATGCAATTTATGGTTAAAGTAAGAGATATAATTAGTCCTTACACCTAGTTACTGTCAAAAAAAAAAGGATTCTTACAACCTCCACTTGTTAGTATTCTGTCAAAGCAAGCTGCTCCTTTCAGTTCCCATTCATTATTATTTAACTGGTAATCCAAAAAGTTTATAGGCTTGTGTTATGATGATTATTTTTTTGGTTGGTGTCCAAAGGGTCATTTTGAAAGAGTCTCATTTCAGAAGGATTGCGGAGTATGTAGATTTGCAGGAACATTTAATGTGTTTTGCTTCCAGTCTTTCTCTCACTGGGCAACATGCCAATAACTGTCTGAGGTTTGCTTTGTAACTACCGAATCAGTAATGCAAAGGCAGTGAATGTACATAGCTATCATACCCATCTGTCCAATATAACTACACATGGAACTGACCATATTGAACATATTGAATTAATTCCACTACAGCATTGCCCATCAAATTACTTGACTCTTTACATCACCCTTTTTTTGCTCCCTAATGCAAAACATCCATTTTATTTGACAAACCCTTCTTTGGCTTTGGCCTAAACAGAGAATAGGGATGATTTTGGCTCACTTCACTCTAAATAATCGTTCTTTAATTACACTGGAGGTGGTATCATCTGCAGTAATTACTGAAAAGATGTCAGCTCTCAGATAATGGAGTAAAACATTAATGGAACTGAGCTGGCCCAGACATTTGCTCATAGAAACCAGCTACTTATTATGCAGTGCCTTGGCATCATTCTTAACACTATGTCAGCTCTAGTTAAGGTTTCTGTTGAGTACCTGACTTAGGATCTTCCAGAAGATTCATATATCATAATCCTTTTCTTCAGAAAACAAACTTGCAACTTAGGCTAGATACATACAGGAACTTTGCAAATTTATTAGCACCAGCATTAAAGTTATAGTATCTTCTAAAAGAAGTGTCATTGCCTTTATAAGAATGACTGGATTATAAAATTTTAAATGAGAACAATGACTTATAAAGAGAATAATTTATTTATTTATTTATTTATTCTGATATAAAGGAAATAAACGTAGAAGATAGTTAGGTAGCACTCCCAGTTTCTTATATACATGTACATTTTGGGTCTAGAGGCTGAGGTCTACTGGCAGGTTCCTTAGGATTAGGTTTTGTTTCTTTGAGAGTAATCATATAGATATCAAATGCATAAAAGCTAAGTATAATTAAAGCATAATTAATCATATATAATACATTAAGTGTAATTAATGCGCACTCTTGTTTATCAATTTATCTGATTCATATTGCTTTTTATAGTGCTATTACAAGGAAAGCATACGCATTTCCACAGAGACAATGTGTAACTGTATTTCTGACAAAATAATATTGCTAACAATGGAAATGTAGTCCTGATATTTATTGTACTAACAACAATAACTTAATTAAATTAAGAAAATCAAGGTGTGGATTTTCAAGAATTGGCCATACTGGAGAAATAAATTGTATCAAAAAATTACCTATTTGGAGATGTAGTGTTGTGACTTTCTAAATAGGTACCTTTGATAAAACATATTTTGTCTTTCCTTAAGTTATGAAATGCTTTGAATTTCAAGGGCTGGTAAAATTATAAGCACATAAACAAGATACAAGTATATAGCCTTCTGTGTAAATATGCAGTTCATACTGTGTGTTCCTCATTCTCCTTTTATTGCAGTTATTTTAGCCATACCTCTCATATCCGAAGAAAATCAAATAAAAATCTATCAATCTATAACTGACAGTTACACTTAGTGAAGCAGTGTCAGCTGTTATTCAGTTAGATAGAAAATTTAATAGTGTTCCAATTAAAATTAAACCAGATGAGACCTTCAGAAACCACTTTTTATGCATCTTCTCACATATGTTACTTTTCAAATGAAAAAAACCCAACATATGTGAAAAGCACTTTGATCCATATGGTATGCTCCCCTTGATATTTTTTCTATTAAAAATCTCTATACCGATCTTTTGATTTATAGAGCTGTTTTTTTCTCAGTGTAGAATATTAAACACTGTTTTTCTTCCCATGTTTAGTACTATTTTCAGTGTTGGAAGGAAGTTCAAATGTAAAATTTCAGGTAGGGAGCAAATAGGATGAGTGTGGATTTGCCCTTTTTTCCCTCGGAATTTATGATGAAACCCTGGATTGTAGTGGTTTTCGGTGAGGCTTGATGTCAATTTTCTTCCTTCTTAGGGATAGTAACGTGCTAAAACAGAGAGCTCAGCAGCTACTATTTAAATGGAGTAGAGTAGCGCATTAAATGAGTATATAATCTATTTTCTGAGACTCTCAGTGTATCTTCCTCCTGGAAATTGGCTTTCCTCTGGATCCTTATGATATACAAAATCTCTGATGTTTATCATTACATAAAAACTGATGTAGCTGCAGTTAAAAACTTGCAGTTTTTGAGAGAAGTGCATCCATTTAATGGAGTTTACATCAAGTACTTGATTTGGAAGGTTTTAATATGTGATTTCTTTCTACATGACACTGTAGGGCAATCAGCATGATATCACCTGCTTTTTGATTACAGCAGAATTTTGTACTTCAGTTGATTGTAGCTCTTTTTTGTTGTTCTTTGTTGTTGAGATGCTTGTATTTTCTCTTATCTGTGTAAGATAAGGCACAATGTATATTATTTTTCTCGGCTAAATTTCAAGATTCCTATGTTGCCCATTGCCTTATTGGGAGTTTTGAAACTGGAAGCAAAGAGCAAGAATGTCTGTTTTTCCATCCCTTTGGCTAGAAAAGTAGCTCACCCATGTGCAGCTTTGTGTGAAATTGATGAGTAGACTTAATCAAAGCACTCAAAAAGTCTGTTTTACTGGAGGTATTAGGAATGTGTAAGATTACAAGAAGTCTACAGCGTCCTTTAATGTTTTGGGTATGTTTTCTACTATGGAAGAGAATCTTGTCTGGATAAGAGTTCCAGTGTCTTTACAAAATTCAGAAGCTTTTCCAGTGTTTTTGAACATAATGCACCATATGTTTATAAACAGAGTTTCTCTTTGCATTCACTGGAAAGTACTGCTTATAAATGTCATAAATGTCAGGTTATAGCCCGTGGGCTTTGTAAGTAAAGTTCAGGAACAAAAAATAGAGAATCAACTTTATTAATGGAAAAAGTTAAATATATGATCTATGCTTTTCTATTTATTTTTTTTTTCCTGTTTATTTATTTATTTATTTTTCCCTTCCCCTGAAGATGGCTGGATTGCTACTAGCATCTTACTGGTAATTACTTTTATTTTTGTATCTGATGTCTAGACATAACACAAGTCTGCTCCACTTGTTAGGAATATTCCACTGTGAATGCAGTGGTTCTGTTGCACATGGTGTGGAGATTTATAAATGTGCATTTTTTTAATATGGCATTGTATAATATCATTATTATGGTAAATTTAAGTCTATATAGGATGCAGTGGTTTAGTCAATAGCATTAAGCAATTTGAGGGGCGTAAGAAGTGTATTTTAGTAATTACAATTTCTGAAAGGTTGTAGTAATGTTTCTTGGTTTATGAAACATGAAGAAAATTAGGAATTTAAGAGCAAAAGCTGTGAAGGGGTTTTATGCACTGTAGTGCCAGAGAAGAAGATTTCAGTGCCCTGATGTTTGACCCTAAAGTTCAATGTGGTGCATATTCTCTTTCTGATATGGGTGTTGCAGATACCTTTTCTGGACTAGGGTTTACCAGCCTGAAGTTTCTTTCATGTTGAAAAGAAGAGGATATTTCAGAAAATGTTCCATGGCTCTGAGAATCCTATTTTCACTTCTTCATTTTGAGTGAAAGACATGAATGAATATTTAACTTTGGTGAAAAAATGTGTAAGCTTGACTGAATTTAAAAAGGGTTCAGGTTATTGGAGAAGTGTCTGAGTGGCTTTTTCTTTTAGTTATTTCTTCAATATATTTATTTTAGTTGGCTTATGTTAGAACATGATATCACCAGCATCTGTTAATGGTATGCATTTTCTATCTTAAATAATTGTTTTAAGTTAACAATCCTACTTAGCATTTGCTAATGAATTGGTGTAGGTTTTTATTATTCTTTCTAAGCTTTCTATGTATTAGACTTGTAATTTAACAGTACTTAGTCAAAACTTAAATGAACACAATCATAAAATGTTAATATAAACTGCTATTAAATTCTGTTTTGGTCGAGGGAAAAAGTTATGCGATATGGATAACTTTATATGAACAGTAATTATAATGAAGTGAATTATATGGTTGAAATGAACAGTCTCAATAGAAAATTTGGCAATTAAAGCCCAGTGTGAAAGTTCACTTATTTTCTAAAAGGATCTTTGTTCAAAAAACCGTTTTAACAGTTTTAACAGTTCTCTGTTGGTTATATGTAATCCTGCTATACACAATCATTGTTACCAGTCAGACATAAAGCTTCATTGGCTTTTTGTCCATTTGTGACTGGCTCTCTGTGAAGGAGTGGTTTGCTTATGAAGATGTTTGGAATTACACATTCAGCTCTTATAGCTGCCCTGGAAGAAAGCAAATGATAGGAAAGAAGTTGAGCTTTGTTAGTATCATTTTTCCAGTACGTAAGGTTACTGCAGAAGTAATGCCTCCTATTTATTTCCGTGGAAACTGCAATAGATACGAAGAGCACAATAACAGTACTTGATAGAGCAAATTTTCAGCTACAAAACAGTATTTTTAGCTTAGTTACCACCGTGAGCTATGCATTTTTGCCAACAATCAACAAGAGCATGTAGCTCTTGTACAAATCAGTGCCATTGGAGATGAACCACTGTCACCATAGCCACTTCTAAAACACACAACCCACTGCCTCACTGTGCTCACATACACTGTTTGTTGTCTGTAAACATTCAGAAAGTACTGATGAATGTCACTGAATGCAGTTTTTTCTGCAGAGAGGAATTCAGTTCCAGGTGTTTGCTTCATACGCCCTCCAATGTCAGATTCCATTCTGTCAGATTGCTCTCTGCTGCCATGTGTTGCATGACAACAAACGTAATGGAATGTTGGAGGGAAAGTTCAACCTCTACTGTCATACCACCAACATCCACCTCAGATGTTATGAGTCAATACAATAAAATAGCATTACTTGCAGAGCAGCCCTCATAGTAAGGGAGAAATTAAACCTAAAAAGTTACGTAGGTAATTTCATGAACAACCATCAAACTTCCTGCAAAGGCAATCAAATTCCAGAGCTCTAGCATATAAAATAACTTCTCATGCTCTTTATTGTAGTTTTTGATTTATTTTACTTCCATTTTGTTTCAGTGCAGGCTGTAAAATTGGTAGGCTGTGTTCTTCCTTTACATTTCTGAAAAAGTATTGTCAAGTCCTTGCTCAAAATAGAGTTGCAACTGAAAATTAATTTATTCCCTTTGTATTTCAGTTTAGCTCACAGAAATGCCATGCATTTTCAGGTGGGATTCCTGTCTGGAAGTTTATGTGTGCATAGGTCAGAAGCATGGGTAGGAGCAAGGAGCTGTGAAGAAGCTCACTTTTGCCTGGCTGTATTTTTACCTCTGTCTGCCCAGTCACACTACAGTCTCAGTTCTTAAGTATGAAATTAATCCATGGAAACAATAAATTTTATTCTGTACCCGCTTCTGATAGTCAGATTGTCTGAAACAAGTCATCTAGTCCATTTGTAGGTGACAAGAATTTAGTGTTCTTTTTTGTGTTTGCTGTAGCTTATCAATAATGTATCAGTCCATTTGCTTTCTGTGTTTTAACTGAGCTCCCTAATGGCTACCTTAGCTGTGCATACCTGAAGTCTTTCCTGAGGCTTAAGACTTGTACTGGAGATTTTTTTGAGAAGCAAACCTTTTACTTCAAATTTTCCAGACTCACTGGTGACCACTCTAGTTCTTTGTTTCAAGTCTTGTAGTTTTTTTATCTTCTACACAAGATATATCCAGTGCCTAGTAGCTCCAGGTGATGGTAGACCATTTTTAGATCTGCAAAGAATCCAAGTAGAGTATGAAATGGATGTGACACAGATCAAAATCATTTATTAGAGTGGATGACAGGAAAACAATTTTAAAATATAAGGTGGAATAAGAAATTAATCTTTATTTAGGCACAGTCTACAGAATGATGTGTGAAGATTTGAAAGGAATCTTCTCTTGATTCTGAGGAGAACAAGAAGTTTTGATATATCATGCTGCTTTTGTGCTCTTAGATCCTGTAGGTGTTAGTTTTTAAAGAAAATATAGAATAATATTTGATGTCTTTATACATCTTTGATAATGCAGGTTTATGTATGTATGGATAATGGGATATAGTCATTATCATTTTGAAAGGAAATTCAGATTAGCATTGTGCATGATTAAAGCTGAGATTACATATGAAAGAAAATTCAGTTTTGGAGAAGTATGTGTCATTTTCTTCTGATCATCTGATTTCAGCATCTGAGTGTAGGCTGATTTCAACCAAATAAGATATTTGTCAAAGGGAAAGTGAACAGTGAAGATTTCTGGCTTGAATTAAGAGTATCGGTTGAGAGGAGAAGCTTACCTATCAGGTCACTGTTGCAGAAAGTATTGTACTTAAAAGTTGCTCATTCAAGCTTTGATATGCATATTATGAAAACAGAAGCAGTCTAATAGGCTTTTATCCCAGCTTTTATTTTTGACCTGTTTAATACAGTCTTCTATGTAAACTGAGTGAGAATAATTCATTGCTGCTACGTTGCTATTCATAACATTAGGAAACGTGCTCATGGGTCATTCAGAGTTGCCCTGCCTTGACAGCCTGGCTCAGCAACAGCAAGGAGATTTAATTCCACGTGACCTTCTTTCAGACGGTCCACTATGATGCTGGAAGCAAAGCTGACTGTCTTAGTTCCAGCTGTGATGGAATTGTTTTCTTCAGAGTGGCTGGTATAATGCTGTGTTTTGGTTCTTGAAGGAAAACAATGTTGATAACACACTGATGTTTATGGATGCTGCTAACCAGTGTTGCTTACATCCAAGGCCATTCTCAGCAAAGGGCCCAAGGAGCTGGGAGGGACCAGAATTAGGACAGCTGACTTAAACTGGCCAAAGGGTTATGTCATATTCTATGACATCAAGCAGGATTTTTGAAGGAAGCTGGAGTTCATCTAGATCTTCCACTGCTCATGGAGCCAGCTGGGCATTGGTTGGGAGTAGTGAGAAACTGCTCGTGTATCATTTGTTATATACACTCATACATATATATGGTCATAGCTGCTATCATTTTCCTTTCCTCTCTATCTTAGTAAATAGTTTTATCTCAACCCATGAGTTCGATTTTGTTTTTCCTGCTTGTCTTCCCCCAAGGTGGGGGGAGGGGGGAGCAGGGATGGGTCTGAACAAACGACTACATGGTGCTCAGTCACTTCCTGAGTTAAACAACAGTACTGACTAATGTATGATATTAATAAATATCATACATAAATATTAATATTAATAAAATATTAATAAATGATATTATTTAACACACAGCCCTCCTCAAAGAAAAGTGTAAAGCAGGGATTTCTTTGTTTTGTCTTCTCTATTTAAACTAAATATCTCAAACTGATCACAGGTTTTCTCATTACTGGGTTCAGTGGCATAATTTGTCCATAACTGCAGGCACAAGTGATAGAATAAGTTACAGATCACTAAGAGAATAAAAATTCAGGTTTTAAGCACCCCATTTTAAAGATGCTGTAGTCTGCTGTTATGAGTATTTAATGTATAACAATATTAGACTCATTTGGTACAGTCAGTGCTAGATGTGAGTTTCATCTTTTGTTACTATTTTAACACTTAATATATTTACTCCTGTACTTATAAAACCTCAAAGTATACACAAGCGAATTGTGTAATGTACATTGGTTCTGTATAAACAAAAACAGGACCTTTGGTTGACGAAGGAAGGAAGAAATTTAGGACAAATCAAGGTATTTTTTTATAAATAAATTCAACTTGATATTAGTTCCTTTTTAACACAAATTAGCATTGTATTTTCCTGGACTCATTTTCTGTTCAGATCTTCCTGCTCACTTGAACTGCTTACCATTTCAGTTATTGCTGCTCCTTTATTTATTGTCTTGAAATTGTTCTAACTGCCTGAAGAATGCTCAGATAGACTCAGGAAATTAAATCTCACTAGTTTCCATAATACCTTTCCCATCATTTCACCTCTCTTAGTCTTGACTACCACCATTATTCTTGATGTCCAGCAAACTAACATACTTAATTTGATCGCCTTCATCTCCAAGTGATAGTCTAATCTTAAATTGAACTTGGTGATAGAAAATAGTAGAAGAAAAGTAGCAAAGCTATTGACTTTTCACAGTTGGTACCTTTTTTGCTTAGTGTATTGTCAGTCCTGGAGGAATCAGCACTAAATATGTGTAGGAGGTCAGTTAATTTCATTCCTGTTACTATAGGTAAGGTGAGGTGACCTCATTTCTTCAGAGATGACTGGTTTACATTGCAGTTGAAAGCTGGGGTTCTAACTGCAAGCACAAACAGGAGTTTAATCTGAGTACAAAACTAGATCTTTGGCTGTGTAAGAGATTATTCTTTTATACCATTGACTCAAAGCTTGCTGAAGGACACAGATGAACAAGTCCAAGCCTTTGTCTGAGGGACACAGATGGACAAAGCTGGGGAAGAGAGAGAGATAAACTGCAGATGAATGGCCATGAAGTGGTGTTTTGTGTTGGCTTTTCTTGAGGAAGATGGCTGTCTTCTGGATCAGCAAAGAAGAAGCAAGGCATTCTGACATCAGATTCCTCACCACATGAACAATAGAGGGTTTCTGACATCAGATTCCTCACAAGATGATGCCTGCATGCTGAAGAAGAACAAGAAAGGTTTTCTGACAACAGGTTGCTCATGACCTGACACCTGCATGCTGAAGAATAAGAAAGGTGTCTGCCATCAGATCTCTCACTGATGGACTCTCCTGCACCTGTTAGCTGAATCCTGCTGCCTGCTCCTGGACTTATTTTGCGGCTTCTTCCTGCTACCTGCTTGCTGCCCAAGGCCAGTCACACTGCTGCTGCTCTCCTCCCTGTGCTTTTGCCTCGGACCATTGGAACATCTTGCAACGGGACCGCTGCTGGATCCTGATGGTGACTATCCCCGCTTTACACAATTCTTACCTTTTTCTATCTTTTCTGTCACCTGCCTTCTCTTCTCCATCACCTTAATCATCCATCCTCCCCTTCCCCATCTCCCTGATTAAGATTTGTAATAAACTGGTTGGACCAACATTTGAACCACTGTTTCTTAATCTCACACCTGGTATACATATACCAAAGAACCTCTTCTCCCTCTTGTAAATTGAAGCGAGACAGCTGCTGCCCTAGTTACATTAACTTTAATAACACCAGAGAGTTCCAGGCCTGGAGATGCTTACATATTTCCATGAGAAGCTACTGACAAAGATAAGTGAGGTATCTTGCAAAGCATTCAGAAGGTAATGAGTTCCAGTCACCACTGATCTGGATCCAGTTTAAATTGGTGACTTAAAGATGAAATAAGTTACTCTGTTATACTTGTTCTGCCTAATTGTCTTTAACAATTTCTGCTCCTTTGGGCAACTGAATAATTTCTCTTCAAAGCTCATGTATTGGGTTTCTTCTTAATGTTGCTTTATGACCACGTCTTAAAGATCAGCTTAGAACATATTACAGAATTTGGCTGTGAGAACTTATTTGTATTGCTAGTCAAAATAAACCAGGTTGTGCTTCTGTCTCCTTACTGCCTGATTTAAGTCTATGTGGTTGTATGGGAAACTGGTAATCACAGCCTGAACCTCTGATTAATCAGCTGAGGCAAGTGTCACGTCAGCTGTGAAAGCACAGGTGAGAGTAATTTAGCTGTGCTCCCGGAAGGGGTGGAGCTCGACTTCACCTTCTCTAGACCTCATTTAAGAATCACAGAATGACCCGGGTTGGAAGGGACCTCAAGGATCATGTAGTTCCAACCCCCCTGCCTAGCAGGGCCACCAAACATACGTCTTTACTAGATCAGGTTGCCCAGAGCCCCGTCCAACCTGGTCTTGAACACCTCCAAGAATGGGGCATCCACAACCTCCCTGGGCAGCCTGTTCCAGGACCTAACCACTCTCCTAGTAAAGAACTTCCCCCTAACATCCAACCTAAATCTTCCCTCTTTTAACTTAAAACCATTTCCCCTAGTCCTGCTATTATCAGCCCTTTCGAAGAGTTTGCTCCCCTCCTGGGAGTAAGTTCCCTTCAGGTATTGAAAAGCTGCAATGAGGTCACCCCGCAACCTTCTCTTCTCCAGGCTGAACAAACCCAACTCCCTCAGCCTGTCCTCATAGGGGAGGTGCTCCAGCCCCCTGATCATCTTCGTGGCCCTCCTCTGGACCCTTTCCAAAATCTCCATATCTTTTTTGTACTGAGGGCTCCACACCTGGACACAGTACTCCAGATGGGGCCTCACAAGAGCAGAGTAGAGAGGGACAATCACCTCCCTATCCCTGCTGACCACCCCTCTCCTGATGGAGCCCAGGATCCCATTTGCCTTCCGGGCTGCCAGAGCGCACTGCTGGCTCATGTTAAGTTTCTCATCTATTAGGACCCCTAGGTCTTTCTCTGCCGAGCTGCTCTCAAGGACAACTCCTCCCAGCCTGTACAAGTGCCTGGGGTTCTTCCGGCCCAAGTGCAAAACCTTGCACTTTGCCGTGTTGAACCTCATTAGGTTCACCCGAGCCCAGCTTTCCAGCCTGTCAAGGTCCCTCTGAATGGCATCCGTTCCCTCCACCGTATCGACTGCACCACTCAGCTTGGTGTCATCACCAAACTTGCTGAGGGTGCACTCCATTCCTTCATCGATGTCATTAATAAAGATGTTAAAGAGCACCGGTCCCAAGACAGACCCTTGAGGGACACCGCTCATTACCGGCCTCCACCTGGACATAGAGCCATTGACCACCACCCTCTGTCTGCGGCCTTTCAACCAATTGCTTATCCATCTAGTTGTCCACCCATCAAATCCACTTCCCTCCAATTTGGAGATGAGGATGTGATGGGGGACCATGTCAAAGGCCTTGCTCAGGTCCAGGTAAATGACATCGGTCGCCTTCCCTTCGTCCACCGACGCCGTCACTCCATCATAGAAGGCCACAAGATTAGTTAAGCATGACCTTCCCCTGGTGAAGCCATGCTGGCTGTCTAGGATCACATGCTCGTTCTTTATGTGATCAAGCATGTTGTCCAGGAGGATCTGTTCCATAATCTTCCCAGGCACGGAGGTGAGACTCACCGGCCTGTAGTTACCCGGGTCCTCCCTGCTCCCCTTCTTGTAAATGGGAGTGACGTGACCCTTCCTCCAATCATCCGGGACCTCGCCTGACAGCCACGACTTCTCAAATATGATGGAGAGCGGCTCAGCAACCACCTCAGCCAGCTCCTTCAGGACTCTGGGATGCACGCCATCTGGCCCCATAGACTTATACTCATTCAGTCTAAGGAGGCAATCTCGGACTTGCTCTACCCTTACAGTGGGGAGGGATTTACCTCCTTGGTCCCCACATAGAGGTATGGGGGTGCAAGACTTAGGGACGTGAAAAAGACTAGAATCCTGGCCACCAGTAAAGACCGAGGTGAAGAACTCATTCAGCACCTCAGCTTTCTCTTCATCTGTTGAAGCCATTTCTCCTTTTAAATTTACCAAAGTAGGTACGTCCGTTTTGGCCTGTCTCTTCTGGCCAATGTACCTGTAGAAGGTTTTCTTATTGTTTTTCACGTCCCTCGCCAAGTTCAGTTCTGCCTGCGCCTTTGCTTTCCTGATCCCACGTCTGCAAATCCGGACGGCATCCCTGTATTCTTCCCGGGTGACACAGCCTTGTTTCCAGAGCTTGTACACCCCTTTCTTCACCCTCAGTTCTCTCAGCAGGTCCTTGCTGAGCCATGCCGGTTTTCCACCTCTCCTGCCCACTTTCTTAATCAGGGGAATGGAGATCTCTTGTGCTGCCAGGAGGGCATCCTTGAAGAACAGCCA
Source organism: Excalfactoria chinensis (assembly GCF_039878825.1). Taxonomy (NCBI): domain Eukaryota; kingdom Metazoa; phylum Chordata; class Aves; order Galliformes; family Phasianidae; genus Excalfactoria; species Excalfactoria chinensis. The sequence goes on along the minus strand of NC_092828.1, from coordinate 79,013,792 downwards.
GCTCTCCTCAACGTCCTTGTCTTTGAGGGCAGCGCGCCAGGGGATCTTGGCCAGCATTCCATTGAGTAGCTTGAAGTCTGCTCTTCTGAAGTTCAGCGTCATGGTCCTGCTCTTTGCCAGGCCCACATCACTTGAGATCACAAACTCAATCAGGGCATGATCACTGGAGCCCAGGCATCCTCCAACCTTGACGCCTCTGATGATCTCCTCAGCGTTGGTGAGCAGCAGGTCCAGCAACGCTTGACCTCTGGTCGGTCTGTCCAATACCTGAACCAGAAAGCTATCATCAATGGATTCCAAGAGCCTTCTGGAGCTCTTGCAGCTCGCCGTGTGGTTTTTCCAACAAATGTCCGGATGGTTGAAGTCCCCCACCAGGACAAGAGCCCGTGAGCCAGACGCCTCACGCATCTGGAGCAAGAAAGCCTCATCAGCAGCCTCCCCTTGATCAGGTGGCCTGTAGTATACCCCTAATACCAGCTGACCTTTATTAGTCCCATCTCTAATCCTAACCCACAGGCTCTCAACCTGTTCTTGACTGTTTTTCATGGGGAGCTCCTCACAGTTTATCCAATCTCTGACATAGAGAGCGACTCCCCCACCCTTCCTACCTCGCCTGTCTCTCCTAAAGAGTCTATAGCCATCGATGGCAGTATCCCAATTGTGGGAGTCATCCCACCATGTTTCTGTGATAGCAACAATGTCATAACTTTCAGAGTGCATCACAGTTTCCAGTTCCTCCTGCTTGTTACTCAGGCTCCGTGCATTAGTATAAAGGCACTTCAGCCGGGCTGTCCGTCTCACCACCTTCATAAGCGATCCAGGATCTGCTAGAACAGCAGCATCCCCAGCATCCCCCGTGCCCTACTCCCTCCTTTTGCACTTTGCAATCATTGCCCGCGGAGTTCGGTACAATCCCTCGAATGAACCGTTCAACCCCAGAAGCCCTTGTTTTGCCCCCTTCCCCCTTCGTTCCTAGTTTAAAGACCTGTCAATGAGTCCTGCTAATTCTTCAGCTAATACCCTCTTACCCCTCAGGGACAGGCTGCGTGCATCAGCAGCCATCATGCCAGGTGCAGTGTAGATTGCCCCATGGTCAAAAAAACCAAAATTCTTGTGTCTGCACCAGCTCTTAAGCCATCTATTTAAGAGATGGGTTTTATGGATCCTCCCTGTACCTTTTCCTGACACCACAGGCGTAGAAGAAAAGATCACCTGCACCCTGGCTCCTTCAAGTATTCGCCCCATTCCCCTGAAGTCTTTCTTGATGGACCTCAGGCTTTCCTTGCCAACTTCCTCACTGCCAGCCTGAATTATTAAAAGTGGATAGTAATCTGAAGGCTGAATCAACCTAGAAATTTTCTTTGAAATGTCCCTGACCCGTGCCCCAGGAAGACAGCACACTTCTCTGCGGGTAGGGTCGGGCCGGCATATAGGGCCTTCTGTTCCTTGCAGAAGGGAGTCACCTACAACAATCACCCTTCTGTCCTTACGTGTAGAAGCAGTCTTGAGGCTTCGGGGTGACCGCTTCACCTGAGGCAACTTCAGGGGTGCACCTGACTCCCCACTCTCACTAGTCCCCCCCTCAAGTTCCAGGGCCTCAAACCGGTTTTGCAGAGGCACCTGGGGAGCCGAGGATGGTCGGGGTGGGGGATGCCCCTTCCGCCGAGCAGGTACCCGTTTCCACTCCTCCTCCCTTCTCAAATTACTGCTGGGGGGAAGAGAGGACAGGGGGCTCGCTGCAGTGCTGCCAGCTGGCTGGTTCCCCTTTACCACCTGTGTATGAGGTGGCAGGGACTGACATGCTCCATTAGGAGCTTCGGCTGAGTGTTGAGAACTTGAAGCTGAGAGGGACTGACACCACCAGTCGATCTCCCTCTCACACTCTTTTATAGTTCTCAGCCTCTCTACTTCCTCCTTCAGGTCAACTACGAGGCTGAGCAAGTAGTTCACCTGGTCGCAGTGAACACAATCACTGCCTCCCTCACCCAGCACTGCAAGGGCCAGGCTCTGGCACTCAGTACAGCCAGAGACCTGCACTCCAGCATCTTGGGTTGGGGGCTCAGTCTGTGTTTCCGCAGACATTTTGGCAGCAACCTTCCTATGAGGCATGTGCAGGACCTCAGTCTGGGTCTCTGCAGTCCTCTTGGTTGCTGCCTCCCGTTTCTGAGAGATTGGGACCCTTGTCTGGGCCTCCTCAGTATTTGTCTGGGCCTCCTCAGTATTCCTGGCAGCAGCCTTTCGCCGGGGAGCACCCATGTCGAAGCAGAATACTTACCACAGCTGAAACAGGAAGTCAAGAGGTGCACGAGCCCTGCCTCCTCCTAGCCGTCTCTGGTGGGCAGAGACTTCACAGAGACTAGGTTGTTCCTTTTCTTCCGTGTGGGCAGGGGCGAAGCCCTCAAGGCTTTTTAAAGAAGAGGCGAGGGTGGAGAGCCGTTGCCTTGGCAATGCCCCCTCCACGTGTAGCCTGGGAACGCCCCCTCCACGTGGGCCGCTCTCTCTCGAGCTGCCGGGCTGCTCCTACCTCGGAAAGTCCCTGGATGAGGGAAGAGCCGAGCGAATCCCCTGGACACCCCGCGATAAACAGCCTCAGCTCTGCCAGGGGCAGCTCCGAAGCAGCGAACCACGGCGATCAAAAAGGGCGAATGCGAGTGAAGGCTTTGATATTGGTGAGTTTTTTCCTCATAAAACTTTCTGGATATCTGTTACCATCTTTGTATCTTTCCACCTTACATTGGTTAAACTCTCTCCAAGAAGGTTTACTTAGTCCCTCTTGCTAACTGTTGATGGTTCTTAGTGCATGCAGTCAGTCGCATGAACCATTCTCAGGTGTTCCATGGGTGTACCTGACTTGGTTGCTACAGTCCTCAGGCGTGTTAAAAATTAGTAATTTGGAAAATTGCCTGCCAGTTCTCAAAGGAGATGCCAGAGATCCCACAGTCCACTTTTTTCTACCTTTCACTGTCTTGGCCACCAAAATCTTCATGATAAGTTAGTCTGTTTTCAATTTATTTATTTATTTTGGTTCAGTTTAGAGTGATGAACTTGTCATGCCCTATTTGAATTAAGGTGAAGCTGAGTTCTCCTTTCTTTCTGGTTTGCAAAGATTTCAATCTTTTCAAGTTTTTAATAGCAGACTTTTACAAAAAGGTATCATTCTCTTAATTACATCTTTAAATTTCTTAACTAGCAGTCTCAAGTAACACTTCATAGGTCTGTCTTTTATTGTTATTGCAAGGGTGCTATTATTGTCAAGGGTGGTCAAATTGACAGTTTTCTGTATTACTCCTAATGCAGCTCATACATTGTATGAATAATCCAGTGGGTTGTATTGGTTTATGATTAATTGCTGGATAGTATTGCATACCTTTTAGACATCCAGTCAGGGAATGGTCAGTGTGCACTAGAGTGTTCTTTGCCTTTTTGTTTGGAACATTTCATTGCCATCCAGAAGGCTTTTAGTTGCAGAAATCAATAGGAATTGGCACAAATTGTGCCATTTCGTAAAGCTGTCTTTAGGACCGTTCCTGGACTATTAGGCTCCATTTGGACAGACATGTAGAGCACCAGAAGATAGCAAGCTCTCAGTGGGACAGGTAAACATCACAACCAGTCACTGACATCACTGACTTGGCTACCCTAGAAAGATTATTAACTATGTAATGAAGATAATTTAGAGGTAAAAACATTTTGCATATTTTACAGCCTTAAAAAATTATTTCTTTGTTGTAGTAAATGTTAACGGAGGAAAAAAAAATGCTGTATCCAAATACATGGGGAGAAAAGTTCTAAAAAACATAGTAATTCAATCATAATTTTACATTATGTATGAAGCTGCATCTTTTTCAGTTTGGGATGTTTAATGATCACTTTGGTAAGCATAGCAAAGAGTGATATTTTCTGTGTTTTTTTTTTTTTTTTTTTTTTTTTTTTTTTTTTTTTTGTCTCTCTGAAGTGAGGCTTTGGAAGAGAAATTAAAGCTTTTATGTATCTTATTAAATTGTCGCACACCACACTATTGATTATATATGCACAGTTAGTTTTTCTTATCCAGTTTTGTATTATGGTTGGATTAAATATTTCTGTAGTGCTTTATGGTATAACCTGGTGTTTAAAATATTATTGCATCTCTGAACATTCCTCGTAATAGTTTCTGGTACAGGATTTTATTCTATGAAACAAAATTATTAGAACAGATATATTTGCATATTATTATTTTTATTTATTTTCAAACCATGCACAGTTAATAATAGGTACCTCTACTTTTTATTGGGATACGCCTTTCTTATACTATTAACACATCCCCAGTGGTGGACAGATTAAAATCATGTTCAGCAGAGAGAGGAAATGGGGGAAATTGGGCATTTTCCTTGTCATTCCCTGAGCAGCCACTATTGCAGTCCATGAAAGGACGCAGAAAACGTATCCAGGGCATAGCAGTGATCAATATGTCTCCATCAAAAGTATAACTTGTGGCTTTCAAAAGAAAACTGGTTTTAAGAAAATTCATTCAGCCCACATGGTTGGTTCTGCAAGCCAAATAACAGCTTTAGTGGGTGAGAAATCAGTCTACGTGGGAGTTGCTTGTTTTAACACCTCTGCAAGCATGGTCTGTTTGTGTAAGCTTGATGTCTTTTTCTGGAAGGGTGGAAGGGTGGTTGTCTTAATAATTAAGTATATGAATTTAAATATCCCTCTTTAATACCTTCATAGAGTTAGGACCAGTAAATATATGTTTTGTTTGCAGAAAGTGCAGGAGTGACATTCCTGTATCAGCTCAGAATTTCACAGACGAAATCATGAAGGGTAAAATATGCTGTCTCTTTGAGAAGGACTGGTGTACAGACATGGTGCCTACCTTGTTAGCTTGTTTCCTAGAGGAAGAAATAAATTTAAATGATAATCTGGTGCAATCAGCCTGAAAAACTGTCATGCCATTGTGTTTCAAATCTGTGGTAATCAGTAACTTCTAGATGATACTTTTTTAATCTGAAAGGGAAAATAAATAAATAAATAATAATAATGTTTCTAATCAGAAATCTTGCAAACCCAAAGTCAAGTAGTTTCTTTCTGGCTTACAGTTTATAAATAAGAAAAATGTTGCTTTTAGAGTGCAATTAACACTTTTGAAAATGCCTTAAGTGGTGTCTAGCAATTTTATTTCCAATTGGTATGCTGGCTTTGCAAAGCTAATAGGGATGAAATACAGTAAAAACGATGAAGTGTACATATGTAAGAGGATGTCACTTTTATGTGCTTATTTTAGAAACACCATACATGTTCTAGTGCTCTTAACCTATCAGGTTATGTTGGCACAGAATTACCTTTTATGAAAATATGAATAGCAGTTAAACAAAAACAAGCCATCGCTAGAATTCTTTCTACTGTTGGAAGCACATAACATGACTATAATGAAACATCTTGTGGAGGATGTGTATGTCAGGTCTCAAAGTGATTGCAGTAGCAGCGCAGTCACTAAGAAGAGGACAAAAGAACGGTTCTGCAGTTCAGCATCAGGGTTTTTGATTTTACGAAGCAATCAGTTTTGTATAAAAAGTAATATTTTTCTATCATGTGTGGAAGGCAGTGACATATGTAGCTCTGAGTACTTTTATAGTAAAATTTCTAGTTTAGCCTGCTTTCATGGTTGCATTGTTGAGGAAATAAAATCAAGGTTTGCACAATGTAGCTATGTAAAAATGGGAAACTGAAGATCACTCTGTAGAATAACTTTCCATTTTTCTTTGGATTATCTGCTTTACTGAGGTGAACGTATTTTGTTTGTTTGTTTGTTTTGTTTAGTTACAAATCAGTTGCCAATATCACTATGATCTCAGCAGTCAAAATATCTGCTACTTCAGCTAGCCAACAAGATTAACTAATAGTCTTTTGCTTCCATATGCTTGTACCTGGTTTTATATTTTTTGTCATATTCATTAAGAGTGGAATTGCATATCATTTGAGTTAAAACTAATTCTTCATTTAAAAACTGAAATCTGCTATACTTTGCTCCTTTTGTTTATTTTTTTCTGTTGGTTCTTGATTCCATATTGTTGGATGTCTCCCTTTATTACTAAAAAATGGTCCTTCCAATATTTCCACTTTTTTGTATGTGTTTGTAAAATTACCAGATGTATTATTTTGGATCTGTTTTAATTTCATTTGGAATCTATGCTCATAGATATATATATATATATTTTTTTTTTTTCATTGATAGATGGGGCATATAATTAATGATATTTAGCATTTCAGATGGTATTGTATTATCTCCAGAGGGCAAACCTTTAATGACAGGGTAAAATGATTAACTGGCACATCTATTTTGACCGGTTCCACTGGTCAAAAGGGATCTTAAGAAGAGAATTGGGTAGGTTCATCCAGAGGGCTTTAAACTAGTTATGAAGGGGGGTGGGGCAGTAGCTGGGGCCACCAAAATGGAAACTGCATGCAGTGTCCCTGTGCTTGCAGGAGAGGGGTGTGCTTCTAAACCCCCAAGGTCTTGGCCCTTGGTGAAGGAGGAGGATGACTCGCCCCCTTGTAGGAAAAACATGAGGGCTGGTGTCAAGCTAATGGCTGTGGAAACGCCTAATAGTTGTCACAAGGCTATTAGGGCTGCTGCTGATCGCAAGGAGGCCAAGCTCAAGTGCCTTTATGCTAATGCACGCAGCATGGGTAATAAACAAGAGGAGCTGGAGGCCATTGTTTGTTCAGAAAATTTTGATATAGTTGCCGTCACTGAAACATGGTGGAATGACTCCCACACATGGAGTGCAGAGATTGAGGGCTACCAACTTTTTAAAAAAAATAGGCTAGGTAGGAAAGGTGGTGGTGTAGCTCTCTATGTTAAAAAAGATTGTGAATGTGTGGAAATCAATAATGGTGATGACAGGGTTGAAAGCTTATGGATCAGAATAAAAGCCAAGGCCAACAATACTGATGTTATTGTGGGAGTTTGCTACAGGCCACCTACCCAGGATGATGAGGTGGATGGAATGCTTTATAGGCAATTGGGGGAGGTCTCAAGGTCACTCCCCCTCGTTCTGGTGGGGGATTTCAACTTCCCAGACATCTGCTGGGATTACAGTACAGCAGACAGGGAACAGTCTCAGAGGTTCCTAGAGTGTGTGGGAGATAACTTCCTGACACAGTTGGTGAAGGAGCCGACGAGGGGAAACAAAACTCTGGACCTGCTGTTTGTTAACAGAGATGGTCTGGTGGGGGATGTAAAGGTTGGAGGCTGTCTGGGACAAAGTGATCATGAAATGCTAGATTTCTCGATCCTTGTCGAACCGCGGAGGGGAGTCAGCAGAACTGCCACCTTGGACATCCGGAGGGCGGACTTCAACCTCCTCAGGACTATGGTTGAGAGGGCCCCCTGGGGGGTATCTTTGGAGAGTGTGGGAGCCCAGGAAGGTTGGGAATACTTTAAGGAAATTGTTCTAAAGGCACAGGAGCTGACTGTCCCAAAATCGCGAAAGATGAGCCAACGGGTGAGGAGGCCGGGCTGGCTGACCAGAGACCTTTGGCTTGATCTAAAGAACAAAAAGAGAGTTTACAGTCTCTGGAAGAATGGGGGAGCTACTTATGAGGATTACAGGTTTGTAGTGAGGCTGTGCAGGGAGAAAATTAGGAAGGCCAAGGCGCAGCAAGAACTGAGCTTGGCTTCTAAGGTTAAGGAGAATAGTAAATGTTTTTATAAACACATCAATGCCAAGAGGAAGGCTAAGGAAAATCTCCATCCCTTGTTCGATTCTGAGGGCAACTTGGTCACTGAGGATCGGGACAAGGCTGAGTTACTTAATACCTTCTTTGCCTCGGTCTTCAATAGTTATGCTTGTAACTCCCTGGAAATGCAGCCCCCTACACTGGTAGATGGGAAGGGGGAACCAAATGAGCCTTACATGATCTGCGATGAGATGGTTCTGGACCTACTTCGAAAGCAGAATGTTTATAAGTCCATGGGGCCGGATGGGTTGCACCCTAGAGTGCTGAGGGAGTTGGCGGATATGGTCGCCAAACCACTGTCCATAATTTTTCAGCAGTCTTGGCTGACTGGGGATGTCCCAGTGGATTGGAGGCTGGCGAATGTGACACCTATCTTCAAAAAGGGCCAGAAAGACAATCCTGGCAGCTACAGGCCCATCAGTCTCACCTCGGTGCCTGGGAATGTTATGGAAAGGATAATCTCAGGTATCATCATGGATGAACTAAAGGTCAGCCAAGGGATCGGGCCTAGTCAGCATGGATTTATGAATCCTGCCTGACTAACCTGATTTCATTCTATGACAAGGTGACCCGCTTAGTAGATGAAGGAAAGGCTGTCGACGTGGTCTACCTGGACTTCAGTAAGGCCTTTGACACTGTCCCCCATAACATTCTGGTAGAGAAGCTGTCTGCCCGTGGTTTGGATGGGCGCACGCTCCGCTGGGTGAAGAACTGGTTGGATGGCCGGGCCCAGAGAGTTGTGGTCAATGGAGTGGAATCCAGTTGGCGGCTGGTCACAAGCGGCGTACCCCAGAGCTCGGTGCTTGGGTCGCTTCTGTTTAACATCTTCATTGATGATTTGGATGAGGGGATTGAGTGCACCCTCAGTAAGTTCGCAGACGACACTAAGATGGGAGGGAGTGTTGATCTGCCTGAGGGGAGAAGGGCACTACAGAGGGACCTGGATAGACTTGATCGATGGGCCAAGGTTAATGGAATGAGTTTCAACAGGGCCAAGTGTCGGGTCCTGCATTTTGGTCACAACAACCCCAGGCAACCCTACAGGCTTGGGGAGGTGTGGCTGGAAAGCTCCCAGACGGAAAGGGACCTTGGTGTCCTGATGGACAGTCGGCTGAATATGAGCCAGCAGTGTGCCCAGGTGGCCAAGAGGGCCAGTGGCATCCTGGCTTGTATTAAGAATGGTGTGGTGAGCAGGACTAAGGAAGTCATCCTGCCCCTGTACTCAGCATTGGTGAGGCCTCACCTCGAGTACTGTGTCCAGTTTTGGGCACCTCAGCACAAGAAGGACATGGAGGTACTGGAGCAGGTCCAGAGAAGGGCAACAAGGCTGTTAAGGGCTTGGAGAATCAGCCCTATGAGGAGAGACTAAGGAAGCTGGGGCTGTTTAGTCTGAGGAAGAGGAGGCTGAGGGGAGACCTTATTGCCGTCTTCCAGTACCTGAAAGGTTCTTACAGTGAGAGTGGAGCAGGTCTCTTCTCACTAGTGACATGTGACAGGACGAGGGGAAATGGCCACAAGTTGCACCAGGGCAAGTTTAGGTTGGATATTAGAAAGAACTTCTTTACAGAAAGGGTGGTTAGGTACTGGAGTGGGCTCCCCAAGGAGGTGGTTGAATCGCCATCCCTGGATGTGTTTAAGAGCCGTTTGGATGTGGTACTCAGGGATATGATTTAGCAGAGGTTTGTTGTTGTGGTGTTGTTTCGTGTTTTTTTTTAAGAGATAGGCTACTGGTTAGGCTGCGGTTGGACTTGATGATCTTCAAGGTCTTTTCCAACCTGAGTAATTCTATGATTCTATGATTCTATGGCAACTAGAAATTAGTTGTTCTCATCACCTTTTAATGTACCTAGGCAGATACTGCTCAAAGCAAAGGCATAGGTTGGTGTAATTATAGATGGCATATGCTGGATTAGTTTAAATGTATTTCAGTGTGCCTAATATGTGCAGTTGATCTGTGGTAATCCATGGATCCGTTCTGCTGTCAAGAGCTGACAGTAAAAGTAAGCATGTTAATTTTGTATATTTTTGCAAAAGCATCTTCAGCTGTGTCAGACAATTCTTCAAATATGTTGCTGAGATGGTGGAATGCGGTGTATATTTTCTATGATCACTTAAAACTGGAACCATAAAATCAAACGTTCAGAGGCAGAGATGCTCTATAAGGTAATATTAAATCATAAGAAATATAAATAGGAGACTAGACTAAAGAAGGAAACAGACTTCATGAGCTAAAGAAAGCTAGTAATAAGTGCTTTTAGACTCATAAATGTTTAAGGGGAAAAAAAAAATTAGTGCAAGATGGCAGAGATTTAAAGCAAAACTGTGTGCACAGATAGCTTTTGAATGATCTGAGGAAGTGTCTCTTTTTTTTCATCATCTGCATAACAATTAAAAGTAAAGCAAGGCTGATGGAAAATAACACCCCTGGGATGCACGTAAATACACAAGAGCTTAGAACTTAAAATAGAGCCTTAGGGAATTAAAAGATGTGCTAGGAAGATAATAAAAATGTAATTATTTATGGTTACTAATTCAGAGAATGCAGAGGAGTGCTAGACAAATCTGAACTCTATGAAGATTGCATTCTGCGCGATTCAGCACTGAACAGAATTTCTAGACTGAGATGATGTTTTCTGTGTTGTTACATTTTTGGTATTTCTGTTATATTTTACTGTAACTGTTACATTTCCTTTAACAAAGATCACAATGATCGTATGAACTGCAGTCAGTGTGAAAATTCTTCGTAATCACTTACCTATCATTTTCAGTTGTTAAAGAGGTAACAGAACTCTATGAGATAAATCAATATTATTCAAAAGTAAAAGTCATTTGAGAACTGAAATTGGACCACCTGAATTCAGTTAACTTACGCTGGAGGTAGACCTCTTGATGCTGAATATGAATAGACATCAGTGGGGCCAGATGACACACATCCCATAGTTCTGAAGGAATTGGCTCATGTATTTGCCAAGCTGCTTTCATTCATATTTGAAAAATCATGGCCATCAGACAAAAGTCCCCAGTGACAGGAAAAAGGGAAACGTTGCTCTCATATTCAAGAATGAGAGATCTGAGGCTGGTGAGCCTCACATCTGTGCTTGGAAAGATCATGGAGCAGATCCTCCTGGGAGAGATGTTAAGGCACATTTGAGATAGAGTTGTTCTGAGATGGCCAGCATGGCTTCACCAAGAGCAGAACATGTGTGACCAATCTGGTGACCTTCTGTGATTGAGGGACCGTACTGGTGGACAAAGGAAGGACTATTTGGACTTGTGCAAGGTGGCTGACATGGTCCCATACCACATCCTTACTGCTACATTAGAGAGATAGTGGTTTTGAAGGCTGGACTATTATGTGGATAAAAATTGATTAAATGGTCATAGCCAGAGGTTTATTGTCAACTGATGTATGTCTAGGTGGAGGATGGTAAGGAGTGGTGTTCCCCAGGGTTCTGTCTTGGAACTAATGCTCTTCAACATGCTTATCAACAACATAGACAGTGGGACTGAGTGTACCTTAGAACATTTGCTAGTGACACTAAGCTGAGTGGTGCAGTTGACACAGTAGAAGGGTTGGATGCCATCCAGAGGGACCTGGGCATGCTTGGAAAGTGGGCACTTGAGAATCTAATAAGGTCAAGGCCAAGTGCAAGGTGTTGCAGCTGGCCATCTACTGCCCTGAACAAAGTTTCTGTGCTCCTCTGCTGTTATCCATGGTACTTTGTGTGTGCTTGTGTGGTTCATCTCTATTTCAGTCTTCCATAGCCACTGCTTGATATATAGAATGTTCTAAAAATGTGTTTCGCTAGTTATTTTGATGCAGCAATAATGCCTCTTCCTTTAATTTGTATGGATTATGTTTTGTATCTTAGTTTTTATAAATTCAGTTTGAAATAACCCATGAAAAAGACTTAAGTCAGCTTGTGTAATGGTCTTGATCCTAAAAAGTGTTGATTCCTTGTCCCCTGATGCCATGCATATGCAGTTACTAAGTTATAAGAAAGATCCTCTAGTCATGTTGTTCATGGATGATCACTTCTACATTTGGATGTGTCTCTGATAGACCCTACATGCAGGTTAAGTGCTTTTGGCTCTGGGTTGGTTGTTCTTCTTAATTACACCATAATTTCAACAGGAAGTCACTGGTAACAATGGATTTCCAGCTGCAAGGCTCAACAGTTAATTTAGATTAATATGAGTATTAAGCTGCCATGGTTCTACTTCAAGATTCTGCTATGTACAATAATTGGAATATGCTACAAAAAGTTAGGCTTTTGGCAACACTTTTTAGCTGGAGAAGATAATCAAGTATAATGCTGATCATAACAAGAGTTGATACAGCAAACAAGGTCTCACAAATGGAAAATCTCATCTTATTTTTTAAAAGATACCAATGTCATTAAAACAGGAGAGAATAACAGATGCCTGAAGAAAAAGAATTATTTTCTCTTACTGAAGAAGATTATTCTGAACTGTGATACACCTTACTCAAGTAATGGTAGCTGTTACTTACCTGACCCAGAAAGAAAAACATTCATTGGATGTGGAAATTCAAAGGCACCTAGCAAACTTAGTTCTTTACCAGTCTTAATTGAAGCTAGTTACCATGTCCTTTACATCCTCCCTAACTATATGATAGTAATTAAAAAAAAAAAAAAAAAAAAAAAAAAAAAAATCTTAAAGCTAAGGTTGGAGACTGCTGTCATGCTGAGCTTCAGTACATTGAGTGTGAGGTCAAGAAGTAAGTTGTTAGTATGTAATTGAAGATATTTCCAGTAAACTATGTACATGACATAGGCTTTGAACCTTGTATTGTTCAGTGGGAATGGCCCTATGCCATCCCAACAAGAGTGAGCAACTGAAGCAAGGTAGAGGGGAGGAGCTGAAACTGACATACCTGATGAGGATGTAAAATGGGAAAGAAGGAACAGAGGGAAAAGATAGCAGTGGGTGGATACTCCTAAGTGTAATAGAAAAGCAGTTAGATCAGCAAGAGACCAGAAGACATGAGTAGAATTTTCACTCAGAACAAATACAAGATGAGAAAGAATGAAAGAAAAGAAAGAATTTAGGCTTAATTATATGATCTAGTCTTATAAGTCTGCAGATCTTATGGACTGTTTTAAATCACAGAAACACCGATGCCAGAATCTATTTTTTAAGTGTGAATTTTATTATAAAAATAATTTATCTATAAGCTGTTTTGAAATTATACAAGGGAGGTGTTAGGTGAGCAATCCATGTACCATATATTTTACAAAAAATATTAATTAGCAGAAGACTGAGAGTTTGAAAGAGGGTTGTAAAACAGAGAGAAACAGCAATATTAGATTCGTATTGTTTCTGGATGACTTACTACTCTTTCTACTACTTATAGTTTGTAGTATCCAACCTTGAGTATATGAGATGGGGAAAAGTTGTTGAAGTCAGTAATGCGAACATCTTGTAATCTTATATCAGCCTCTTTCTTTCTCATGTTGCTGTAGAGATCAATAGATGATGCCTGCTGAGGATGTCATCTTTGGTACCAACTTTTTAATTAACTCTTGTCCTCTGCTCAAAGAGCAATATTTCACAGTTAAAGCTCTTCACGTATAAAGCAGATATGACATTTGTCAATTACTTCTCATGATATCAAACAGTCGGAAGCTGTAGTATTGCTAGTTTTCCAGCAATGGCAAAATATCACAGCTACCCACATCATATACAGTGCTTCATTCTGGATCATTTTTGAATATGTTTACCAATCATTTTGTGAAGAATACCATGACACTGAAGTGCAGTTGTCAATATCAAGACATCGAGCCTAGTAGAAGTAATAGAAAAAGTAATAAATTTCATGTAGTTTAATTTTAAGTGTCCTCTCTTAATCAAAAGTTAATGGAAAACGAGTAAAAAAAAAATAAAAAAATTCACTTTTCCTTTCTCACTACTGTGACTTCATATGTAGAGTTTCTTTTGCTCTTCATTGAGCATCAGGAAGGCATTTTACAGAAAGTGAAGTTTTCTTTTGGCATTTGTGTACCAATCTACAGGCCTGTGCGCATTGTGACTTCCTCCTTTGCTTTCCAAACTCAAATCTAATCTTATCTGAATTTAATCAAGTGTAGTAAGTGATTCTGTATGACATTTTCTGGAGAATATTCATCCAGACTGGAAATCCTATGAAAGCTTTTTTTTTTTTACTGCTGCTTCTGAACAATGCAGCTGTTTTTTGGGAGACCCAGTGCTATCAATAAGGTCCTGCATCATTCAAAACAATCCTTCAGAGTACATCTAAATTTCTCTCATCCTACCTGATCCAAGGTGATACAAACCTGTTGTGTTCTGAATACGTAAAATTAATTAAAAAAAAAAAAATGTTATAGCCAAAAAGTTAATATCTAAATTTTCATATGAAAATATTATTTTATATTGCTTCTCTTTCTGTATTATTTTCTTCATGATACTAGTAGAAGTAACTGACCATTTGATCTATTGTTGACACGTAATGACAACAAACTTATTTATTTAAAAAAAAAAACAAACAAACAAAACAGAAATCAAACAAGGACAGAGTATAAGTGTTCTTTTATAGGCAATTTAGAAGGAATTTCTCTCTCTCTTTTGAGTTCATGTATATTGAATAACTGTTGAAGCTGCAAGAGCTTCTGTGTTTTAAGAAGACTTCTTGAAGACATCTAAATTCCCCAGTCCTCTTGAAAACCAGGGCACTTCTCAGCAACAAAGCTTCTGCCTCTGTTATTACTGTTTATTTTTGTTGAAGGAGACACTAACATCAAGAAACAAATGGTGATCTTTCCCAGCAGTCTTATTCTATTAAGGACAGCTGTTATTGTGTCTGCAGCAATGCACAAAGAAGAGGATATAATTTTTTGCTGTGGTCTGCTGATTGCTTTGTTCATCTCTGCTGGTGACATATTAGCTGTGCAGCACATCCATAGGTCACCAACCATTCTTTTTGTATTTGTAGTGGACAGTACTGTGAAGAAAGATTTTTAAATTGAAAATAACACTTTTGTTTGTTGTCTTCTATTTAGGAGAACCATAACTTTGTAGCAGAGGTGCTGCAGATCATACTAAAGATACGCTAGCAATGCTAGATGCAAGAACTTCTGTAGTAGCGCTGACATCTCATTATACCTACTGTCAGCAAGTCTTATCAATCCATGACATTTATAAAATTCTTTTCATAAAAAATTTAAGATTAAAAAGTGTTAAGAAAAAGTACAGTGCCCTGATTTACTAATGAAAGAAGGAAAGGTTATTTTATTATCAAACATATAAAGGGAAACCCTTTCTTCATCTTAGCTGGACATTTTCTTCATAAAATGAAAGACTGCTCTTATATATTTAATTTTGCTAAGGTTTTCCTCAAATCATTTTAATTAAATACCCTTTTAAAGCTTGTTATTGAAACATCAAAGATGCATTATGAAACAAGATAAGAGATTTAAATTATGTATAGACTAGAAGGTGGTATTTGCAAAAATACCTTAAAAAAAAAAATAAATCTGTATTTTCATTAAGGGAAATTCTGACAGAAATTGAAAAACTGAAATAACAACACTAGCTCTAATTCCAGCAAATGGACAAATCTATCAGTCTTTCATTAAAAGTAGCATGTAGTAGCATGGAAGCTTTGAGATCCTTTGTTTTAATTCATCGGATGCACGTTGTCTTAGGATCCAAAGTGACCAAAAGCAACAGTGGTGGGGCAGGATTGCTCCAGCGTCAGGTATGTCAACACACATGCACACAAAAAATAAGTAAATAATTATATCAAAGGTTACTGGGCAAACTAACTAAAATTATTCCCCTGCACATGCTCTAACAAATCTATTTCAAATTAGTTAAAAATGCAAGCTAAAATTAAAATATTGTCCTTCAGATTTAGCTAGGCATTTTCAACTTGTATTATATGTGTATTTTCTGTGTAAGATCCACTCAAAAAATGACCATGCTTACTGTTCTGCCCAGTTGTCAGGGCTTTGGAATCAACTTTCTTTTCATCTGTAGTATAACTGTTAGGTTAAACTTCTGTTATTTGAGGATATATTTTTTAATATCCACCTCATGATTTGTAGCGTAGATGTCTTCTAGTTGAACTTAATTCTTCTTTTGAAGACCTGCCTGGGGCAAAAAAACAGTCCCTGTCTCTCTGTCTTCATTCTGCCTATCTCAGTGTTAGATCCAGAGCCTTGAAAAGAAAAAGTTCATAGGTATGCCTTCATAGATAAAGTGTTAAAAAATGAGATAAAAATGCTTTGTCTGAGTTCATTTATTCCTAGTCTCAAACTTGATCTAACCGTTCTTACCTTTAAGGTAAACAGAGAATGTTTGCCAGATAGCTCTTTATACCAATAAGTAAAGGCTCTTATGGGAGGTGGATATTTCTCATCTCCAGATATGTTCAGGATAAATGAGCATTTCAGTATATCTTGTATCTTTGCCAAAATACCATTCCAATGTGCTTTGCCATAGAATTTCCAGGGAGCAGCTCTTTATTTTCTTGGTAGCCAAATAAATAAATGAATTTTTATTATTGGATAGGCTTATCAACAGAACAATTTAGGTTTTTTGGCCCATGCTTCACTCAACATGGAAACTATTTAATGAAGACTCCTGCCAAACATTGTTAACAGCTCTTCTGTGGATGGCTGCTTATGGACCTCATCAATTCTGTCCTATTACTTTCAAGAAGAACCACTGTACAGGAGTATTTTTTGGGACTGATGTGGAAAAGGATTTTGTATGCCCTTTGTTTCTATAAAGCAACAAAGAGAAGAAAATATGGATTATCAGTATTCCCAAAGCATCATATCCTGAATGATAAATCAGCAGCACAGCAGTGGTTTGTGTACAACCTACAGACTTTTATATGAAGGGAAAAAGCAGTTCATGGAGTTTGCACTGACTGACGATGCTTTGAAAGTCACCCTGTTTTGCTGTCAGTTTTTCCAGTTCTGGGAGGAACACAGTGGAATGCTATTCATTTTAGAATAAGGCACAAAATCACAATATGTATGAATATAAGAAAAGAGAGTTTTCTCTCTTCTGAAATATTTAGAGCTTATTAAAAACATATGTCTTTGGTGTGAGTGTAGTTTGCCATGATTACGTTCTTCCAGTTCTGGTGTTTTCTTTCAGTTTTAATGTAGTAATCTGCCCTCTGTAACTTCCTTTACAATTTTCATGCTGGATTCGAGAGAACAACATTTGCACCATTTTTCACCCAGTGAAATTACGTACTATCCTTAAAATGGTATACTTATTTACGAAAGCTGTCAAGTTTGTATCAATGCTGCAGACTAACCTGATACTTTTGTTTCCAAGCCATATTTTTAGTACTCTTCAGAATCCAGAAATTATTTCCTCAGTCTCATCTGGAACTTCAATGAAGCTCAGTGGCTTCTTCTGCATTAGGAGACAAAAGTAGGCCAATCTGACTTGTGCTTAACAATGTTTCTGACCTGTCTCCCCTCCCAGCTAACAATAAAATAAAATAAAATAAAATAAAATAAAATAAAATAAAATTAAAAATAAAAAAGAAAAAATAAAAAAAGGTTGCACATTCTGCAGAATTCAGAGGTTCTATAGTAGTAGACTTCAAATACTGTTTTTTTTTTGTTTTGTTTTGTTTTGTTTTTTGTTTGTTTGTTTGTTTGCTTGTTTTCTTTAGAAATTCTTTAATGAAGAGGCATAGCTTCTGATTGGACTTGGTTTACTAACCAAGCATTCTGGTGATATTTTTTCCACTTTTTTTTTTTTTTTTTTTTTTCTTCCCCTGATCATCCAATCTCAGGCAGATCAGAAAGGTAAAGTCCAGAAAAGACACTTTTAAAATATCCTTGTTTTGTTATGAACCTCTTTTCACGCTCTACAGAAATGCATTATTTTAAAATCCTCATTTTGGCTCTACTTATTATTTTTTAGTATTGACTTAAGTTATTGGCAAAATATTCCTTAACCCTGAAATGATGACAAATACCTAAAAGTGGAAACAGACCATATCTTCTCAATTACATCTGCTTGCAACTAAGCACTGTAGTGTATATGGTGAATGATGAGGACTGCAAGTGATTAGTCATCAAAGTGAATACAATTAAAGATGTAAATGAAGCATAATGAGTGAATATTTCAGTATTTCAGAAAAACACGAGATTTTTGCTAAGAATTAATTCTGCTAACTTACACTTGCAATTATTTTTGCAATTATTTCAGTCACTGCCAAAGTGCACCCATGCAGCACAGTAATTTTAGGCAGGAAGTGGAGAAGAAAACCTTTTCCAATTGAAGCTGCAGGACCAGTTCTGATAGTAATTATTTGAAGTTGGGTCAGCTCACTAGATGTTATTATCTCCTGCCAAACTAAAAATTAAACTGCTGAAAAATGAAACCCGTAATGATCCTAAGTGGTTAGACCCCAGTAATGGGAATCATCCAGAAATACAGCTCTATCTGCTGCAAGGGTTATAATTTGGTGACATATCTTCTTAGAGACTCTGAAGGGAGAAATTCAAGTTAAAAATATTTCAATATTGGGTTTCAGCACCGCTAACTCTACTGATTCTAGTAGGAATCCTGGAGGTCTTCCATTGCCATGTAGGCTAGAGGTATCAGATTGAGGCCTGGAGAAGCCTGGTGAAATGCTTCTTGCTGTGCAATACAGTTGCAGAGCTCTTTCCTTTGAAAGCTCATGTTTGTTGGTGGTAGCAGTCCCTTAGTTGAGTATTTTACTAATTTTAAGTACCATTTAAAATTACTTATATGCTGAATGAATTGGAATTTTAAGTGCTTTCCACTTCTTAAAGTCATGACTACAGACAAGTCAACTTTTTTTTTTTTTTTTTTTTTTTTTTTTTTTTTTTTTTCAGGAATCTCATAGCATGTTGTCGTTGTTGTTGTCATTATTTCCCCACTGTCAGCATTCTGTCTGCAATTTTTCAGCTAATAGAAAAAGTTAATTTTTTCAAGTTATGTATATGTTATCCTTGCTTACGTCCAGTGTGTCTTCTTACCTTATTGAACCAATTGTGCTTATAGCATTCAGTTTTACCTCTGAAGAGTTGCTGTTGCTGCTAATTGGTTGCTCTTGCAGCATGCACTTTTTCAGCTACATATTCCTGTGTATGCATAAAGCTCTGCACTTGTCTTCTTTGGTCTCAGATGTATATTAAACTTTGTATATTAGTCCGTGAGTTTCCCGTAAGCTTTCCATGCTTACCGTAAGCTTTTCCATGCTTTTCTGACAAACAATCAGAGCATTTTAATATTTCATTCAGGCCTGTGTCCCCATTCTTTAATCATTGTTATGAGTCTCCATTAATCCTTGCTGATCTCAGTTGTCCTGAGGTGAAAGCTGTGGTGATCTCCTGCACCTCTCAGTTCAGCAACTTGTGACCAATGTAAGGAGAGAGGTTGTATTTCAGCTTCTCTGTGGACTCAGTATCACGGAGTAGCCTTGAGCCCAGAGCTGGCAGCTGTAAACAGAGAAGCTGTTGATCCATTTTTACCTGAGATGGAAATTGGCCTATCTTCTAGTACATCTGGAGCTGATTTTCCCAGTGACTCATGATTTCTGTGACAAGTCCAATCTAAACAAAAATTATTTAAACCAGAACTTCAAATTATTCTAAAAAAAAAAAAGTCTTTTTTTTGTTTTGTTTTGCTTTGTTTTGTTTTGTTTTCCTTCAGAAAACCTTCAAAGTTTAGCCTCTGAGTAGTATAGCTTTATCAGATGATATAGTGTGTATTTCAGTATGAACTGGAAATGTCTCACAAATACTAATAGCTAAGAATTGCAGGAAATCTTTGTTCACTGAATTCTCAGACATCTTGGCAGACCTTGACTTATGTCTCATGTTGAGCTGTCTTTCATGTATCTGATTGACAATCTGCAATTGATCAGAATTGGGGAAAGTACATCAGGCTTTCATCATTGGCTTGTCAATAGAAAGAGATGTGGCATGTCAATAACACATCCCAGCATGTTTGTTAGGGACTCATCACCCATGAAATTTAGAACCTTTTCAAGTCCAGTCACTGCATTTTAAAGGAGCCTTGTAGGGTTCACAAAAATTAAATACAAATACTCTACAGAGACGAAAATAAAGTAACTTCCATATCATTTAGTATTTTGCTTTAATTGCAGGAGAAAGTTTTAGCTGAAGCAGAAAAGCCTTCTAGAATTTTTGTTACATGTAAGTTTACACTGATATATAGATGTCAAATCACTGTTCCACTGCTACTCACAGTAAACCTACCTTCAGTGACCACCTGTACAGTGATGCTGTTGACTTTTAGGGTCATTGCCTCAGGAATATGGCTAACAAATGTCCACATCTGGCAACAGCTTAAAAACACCAGAGCAGAGCATTCCAAGAGCAGCAGTGAATTATCTTGATAATTTAATATCTGCCACCAACCACCTTTTTCTATACTATTTATGTTATTCAGATTAGTTCTTTAGTCCATTTCTAAAATACTCTGAAGGTAAGACAGGTTCATTTATTTAAAATGTATACATGAGCCCAAGATTCTTAAATTAGGTGATGAACTGGAGCAGCACCAACATAATATTATCAGAATTCAGTATCACTGGCTTTAGAAAATAATAAACAAATACATGATAATGAGAAGAGAGAAAAATTCAATCAGAATAATAAAATATTTTTGAGATTGTTTTATTCATTTTCTTTCTCAGATGAATCTGTCTTCTAAAACAACATATTTTAAGCAGTCACTTTTTGTCAAGTATTCCAAGACATATAAAACCCAGTACACAAGAGTGGAGGTTTTTTAAATTGCTAGTGGGGACTGGATATATTTTCACTTTAATCTGAATTGGTAATAGCTCAAGTAAAGAAAGAATAACAGTGATGTCAGTAGATATTTTGATGTAAATAGGAAGATATTTCAGTGCAGCATTTTTTCTTTTTACTTTTTATTCATAACTGGTAGGGAGGTGCAAATAACTTCACAAGAGATATTGCAAATTAGAATCAAAAGGAAAAAAAATATATACAGAAGTTACAGAAAATTGGAAAAGTTTTGATGAAGCTGCCCACTTGTCCATTTCTTTCTCACTATCTAATTGCAGTTAAAATGTCACTAATTTTTTTAATTGTTCTAAATTGGTATTTTTCCCATTTTGTTTTCTTTTACTCATTTTATTACTCTTTTGTGGAATTAAAGGTACAGACATCCAGTGAGTTTTGCTCTAGGTATGTAGTTCAGCTCCTTCAGTAGGTAATTTTCTGTATATCCTTTTAATCCTTTTTCTTACATTACTTCATACTTTCTCACCAGCTCAACTGGCAGGAGTGCTTACAATAGATGTCAGAATGAATGAGCCTGGTGTACCTGACTGATAGGTATCGAACAGTTTGCTCACTGGTTTATGTAACTATGGCTTTGTAAATCTGAACACTCGCAACTTTTGGGGAGGTCACTGGTAATTTTGTGAACCTGTGGAAGACCTTTTCAGGGAACAGCACCTTAATTATAGTACATTTGTCATGCTTCTATTAATGATTAACTAGAGACCACTGTGAAGGACAATTTGCTATTTATTAATAAAGTGTATTACATATATGTCAACTACATACTAGTTTTAGAATCTTTTGGTCATTATCTTTTGTACATTTAGTCGTGAACAAGAACACTTCTGGCTGCATGAATAGCAAAATACATACGAATCATATAGCCTAAATGTCAGTTATTAGGCAATAGTAAATCATCAAATGAGCATGTTTGATGTGTAATCACCTACTTTAAATTCCCTGATTATATTCCTGATCATGTAGTCTTATTTGGAAAAAAATCTCAAAATAATAAAAAATACTTCCAAGAAATCAATTCTTTTTAAATCATTCGCAAGCTTAAACCTCACATCATGTGCTATGATAATATGAAAAAACTAGGTGCCTTATTTATGAACATCTAGTAAATACTGACCACAATCTGTATTTGTCTGTTAAAATATTCCAATTATTATATATTTAGTTAATTATAAAAGGGCAAGGAAACACATGATGGGGATTTACTGGCTCATTAGTCAATCTTTGGCATGATTCAGAAAATTCAAATTCTAATTTAGCTAGTCTCTGGGGTGAAAAGTGTAACTCCCGAAATGCAAAGAAGTACATTAGTTTTAATTTGTGTGTAGTGGTTATGGAGTTAGTATGTTCACAGTTCTCTGTCCATTCATCAATAGAGAACTTCAACAAACCAGCATCTCCTCTCATTTTTCTTCTGCAGTGGTGCTACAGTTCCATTTTGGACAAAGTACCTATGATTGATTGCATTTGGGCAAGACTTCATGTAAGATTAGTTACATTTTTAATCAAAATGTCATGGCGGTACAAATGTAACACGTGCAAAGAAGTACTTTGTGTTGGAGGGATTCACTGCTGGAGAAGAGCAGTACTTTCCCATGTGACTATTGGAATACTTGTGCATAAACAGAAGGCTTCCATATGAAAATGATGGGATAGCTTGTTCCCCAGAGATAACGCTGCTATAGGATTGAAAGTGATATCCAATGTTTGCAGTTGTTGCTGATGATTTCCTGCTTCAAAATAAATTAAGATCAGAATAATCTAATGACAGTATGAGTAGTCTATTGACAAAACTCATTGAAGTCTTATGGGGATAAAATATTGACAGTGATGGTCGGTATTTTAAACACATATTTTATTGTTTCATCTTTAGAAATCTTGTATTTTGAGACTTGTACGTTTGCATGTGTTTTTCTCTTTGTCACAAAGTGTGAATTTGAGGATCTCCTTCGTACTGGGAACTGTAGTGCTCTTCTCATGATCATTAACCTGCTTGGATCTTCTCCAGCTGGGTACTCTGGTACAAGCAAATGTAAACAAAGTAGTTTCCTCGAGGTGTCAACACCTTAGAATAATGAATATGAAAAGAAATTAAGGTATTGTTACTGGTGTAGAGGGTTTTTCTTTTTTTCTTTTTCTTTTTTTATTTTTTTAAACATGACAGAAAGAAATATCTTAAGCAATTAAATTGTTAAAATAATATTTAGACTGGATGTGTGAAGGGCTTTGCAATTTAGAATGATTATACAAAAATAATGAAACTTGTTTTTTTTTCACTCTTCTGTGAAATGAAATCATTAGCGCTCTCCTGAACTAATGGTATTATTTTTCCATGTCTTTTCCATATTTGAATTTGTGATTCATCTGTTATGGTGATTCATAGTTTAGCCTTATGAAGCAGAGGTTTATTTTTAAAGCGTTTCCTTAAATTAGTATGACTAAGAAGTGATTCTAAGTTATAGTGATTTCAGTGGTTTTGCGTCTACTCATTAGAATTGAGTGTCTTTATACATGACTTCCTCTGACTCTTTGCATTGTCCATATTAATCATGGTATATCAGAATCTTTAAATGCATGATTTATTAGGATTAAAAGGAAATGTGCATTACTGCCCTGTTCAGAAACAACTTTGCTTTTGACATCTGTTAGGCAGCAACATTGCATTCATACCTTTGCCATGCACTGTATAATCTCGGAAGTCTTGAGCAATGGTGTGGAATGTGAAGAGTTCCAGGATTGCTGTTGAGACATCAGATGCTGCCAAAACGGTTTGTCACATGATTTCCAGAAAGGAGAAAACTTTCTGGAGTTATCTTCAGCTTGAATATAAGTAGGTTTTCTCTCTCAAAGGCTGGAAGGTAATCTTTAGAAATGAATACATAAAAATAAGAATAAAAATGTATTCTCTGTTTTTCTGTTTTGACTCCCTGGATAGTGGGTGAGGAAAGAGGGACAATAAAGCCATGGAATTCCTTGGATTGGAAGGGACCTTAAAGGTCCAGTTTCAACTTGCCCAAAATAAGAGATCAGGAATGAAAAGAGTGGAGAGAAAAATCTCTGAAAGTTACCTTACTGCTTGAAATCTTGTTTTAATGAAACGATGGACTTTTGGACAGCATTTATGGTAAAGAATAGTTGGAGAGAAATAGTCAGCATCATGAAGATGAAATGTATTTTTTTAGATTTTTACAATTTTTATGTAGTTTGCTATATATTATGATATATTAAATAGTCAGTGAAACGAATATTTAAATTATTAAATCCCTTAAAGACTTCTGACTAAAAATTTCAGCTAAATCTATTCTTAGATTAATTTCTGGCATTGTTCCTAATATGTCTTTTATATGTCTCTTTGTGAGCAGTTAATTGCTGCTATCACCCCTTTCCTCTCAGTGAAGTGGATATTATGAACTTCAGTACAATCAATAACTAGAAATAGAGAAAAACTGCAAGGTTAGGGGGTTTGTCTTCTTTTTCTTCTTAAACTAATTCTACTCCTTAAACTGTTACATTATATGAATGGCTGACATTTTGCTTTAGACTTACTATCTGTATCTTAAAAAATGTTACAGACACAAAAAGCTCCTGGAACATGAGGTCATGGGCTGTCATTTCCTTTAAAGGGCAGAAATGTGTTTGTTTTATGAGGATAGTTTTATCAAGGGACTTCCAGCCTCTCTTACTCTTCCTTCAAGGCTATGCTTTACTTAAGAGTGTGTGTAGAGTACTGCAGGAGATGGGTAATACCTAGAGAAGCAGCTTCACTTTCAGTTTTGGTAGTCATTTGCTGCATTACTTATGTAAAGAATTTTACATTAGTTTTCCAAAAGCATTCTTGTTTCTTTGCTATGCTTGGTGTTAAAGAATCTTGAATCTTTGATCCATGGAGTTGAATATAGCATCAGGAACGTAAGAGATATCTTTCAAAGCTTCTCAACTCATATAGTATGGCTCTGTAGAATTGCTTCTCTCTGCACAATGGAATACCCACTGGAAACATGAATAGACTAACATAGCAGGGTGTTGTTTTTTTTTTTGTTTTGTTTTGTTTTTGTTTCTGTTGTTGTTGTTGTTGTTTTTTTTCCCTGTGTGGGATATTACTTGTTTTTCTCTGTCAAAAAAGTGAGTAGAGTTTTTGATTTATTTCCTACTAATTAAAAGCCATGGTGGTATTTTGGTAACAAATCTTTTCTGTGTTTGAATAACTCAAATTTGTTAACCCAGCCACTGCATTTCTCTACAGCAGCCCTGGGACATTCAGGTGCGCGTGCTTTCCTTGCTCTCCTTTCTGGAGCCTGCCTGATTCTGCCTGCATGGTATGCCTTCAGTCACAGTAGGTATTACAGGAGCCACAGGCTCTGTGCAGAAAAGCAATGAGCAATTCTGCAGTGCTTGGGGGGGAATAGTGAATTACAGGGAAAGAGCTTGCCAGCCTGGAGCCATCCAGGTGCAGTTTGTGCTGAAAGAAGATGGATACTGTTTCCACCACAACACTCCTGTGTCCCTTTACTTACTTCCTTGCCCTTTGCACACCTAAAAACTTAAAGTAAGACAAGTTAAAAGCACTGCTCAAATGCAACTGAGTGAATTGTATCTGTAAGACTTACTAACCCTATTAATGTGACAGTGGTTCCAGAAAACAAGCCTCTGTTAGTATCACTGGTCCTTATTAATGCCAGCAAAGCAGCGATCTAATGAAGCAGTGTGATTTCTACGTGCACACAGGTTCACTTGGCAGGTTACTGGAGCATAAGCAGAACAAGCAAAAGGTAGTTTATATGCTGATGGAGCAAGTGTAGTGCAAATACGGTCTTTGTGTATGTATCCGAAAATCCTATTCAGTCATCAGCAAGGAAATTGTGCTCCATGCTTGATTTAGGTGTGACTGTTTCCTGTAATACAGGCAGAATAGTTTGGTAAGGACAAAATCCCCTTTATGACTATTCTGTGTATTCTGTATTGTATGTGCCTCATGCCACATTAATAAACAAGACTGGGATTTGGGGGGGATTGTAAAATCATAAATGAAGGCAAACCATGTATCTAGAATGAACAGTTAACCTGAGCTCTGCTGGTGATCATGGTTCCATTGCTTACCCAGGAGTAAGGTAAACAGTGTTTTTCTCTTAACACTGGAATTGCTTCAAGAATGCTTTTTCAAGCTTTTATTTATTGTATTCACCTCAGGATCATGAATAAAACAAACAGTAAAAGATGCAACACTATTCTCACAATAAGATCAAATAATATAGAGTGAAATACAACACGCTGCAGGAGGCCAACACAAGCCATGTACCCCAATTAAGTCATCAAAGTAGGTTTAAGTGGAATTTATTTGGTATGTAAGACTGAAACTATGAGTTTCAACTTTAGAGAGGCAGCCTACAAAGAACAAATGCTGGGCTTGAACTTGTCTTCAAATAAATCAATGTTATCCTGCTGATACCAGGGGAAAAATGACTTCCAGCGTCAAGTCACTCGACTCTTGTTTATAAACGCCTATTTCTAAACATTTGGAAAAGTGTTTTAGCACAGCAAATAAGAACACATTCCTATCTTGGCCTTATGACTTCTGTGAATTATTTATTTTAGGTTCTGGGTGGATTGTTTCTTGCCCTTGCCATCTGTAGATTTAATGATTTATATTTCCACAGCATTACTCAAGATGGAATATTGAGTATAGTACAAGGCATAAAAAGATGGGTAGGCAAAAGAAATAAAGACTTTCATGTCAAACATATTTGAAAGATATATTGATTTAGAACAAAGTTTTTGCTTTCCTTTTTTTTAGTTTGTGTTTTTGTTTTTGTCTAATTTATATATTGGCTTAACTTGATACTGATATTCTACATTTCTGACCACTTGGCCTTTCATTAATTTATTTTTGATACCATAATTATTGTTTGAGCCTAGTACCTGAGATGAACAGGTGTTTTGCTTTGTTTTGTTTGTTTTTGTCTGCTTTAGGTGAGTAAAATATAATACTACTCTGCTTCTTTCTGCATTGTTGCAGATGTTCAGCTCAGTGGAAAATGAGAAAACACAATAATGAAGGATCTCAGCTGAGTTTGTTTAGTAAAAATTTAGTGTAATGTATCCTAAAGGAAGCAAATTAATAAATTTTGAAAATTCATAGTTTTCTGTATGTGCAGTGTGTAGAATTTGAACAGTGACATAAAATCCTGATCTGCATCTGTGAGTTATGACTGTGGGAACCTCATCTTTTAGTGGACATGAGGAACAAGAGCTTTTGTAGATGGAAATGATGTTTGATAGAAATGAGTGTATTGCATACAATTTAATATTGCATTTTCATATTATATACATGTGTTTTTACCATAATAATTTTATAAAATTAAAACTGATTGGGTTTACTTAACTGTACTTTTAGAACAGCAGTCTTTTGTGGATAAAGCTCATTGTGAAAGGAATTGTCAAAGCTGAACATGCAGTTTCTTACTAGAGGGAACCAATAAATAAGAATTCAAACTTGTCAACATTTAGCTGTAGGAAATTTGAAGATGTTCAAGATTTAATGTCACAAACATTCATAAGAGTACTGAGAATGTCAAAATGTCTTTAATGACACCACTTAATGGGGGTAGATAAATGTAGAATGGGACCCAAGGCCTATACCTGAGGAGTGCCATAAACAACTCTGTCAATATAGGGAAAAATATGGATAACTAAAATCATATTGTGGAAGGAATCAACATGCTATCAATGTTGCACACACAGCTGAGCAGTCTGGGAAGTTGCCAGTAGTTTAATTAGCTTTAAGGCATTCCATCAATTCTGATTGGTTGTATGTATCAAATAAACAGGTTTAGTAAGAACTTTGGAAAAGAAAAACTTAAGATCACTAGTGATGGGCTTCATCTAGCTGTCATATAAAACCTTTGGAAATACCCCCTTCTCAGTACGCATTCATAAGTTGGATGCATTCTCTCTCTAAGGTGGCATTAAATAACGCTTGTTGCAGAGCAAATCCCACAAATCATGATGGGAAAGTTGTGGGCTTCTCTTTTACTTTAAAAGAAAAAAGCAGTTCATCTTACAGTGATATCCTGTTTTCCTACTAATTGCATACAGACCACGAAGGTGTCCCATATGTGATGTCCCATACAGGCAGGTCCTCACATGTGGCTTTGTGAGACCAAAATGAGCACATTCACCAGGACTGAAACCTAACCTTTGATCAAAAGCTCAATAATACTAAAATGCACTCATTCCTATAACGTATGCTGATGTATTGTGCGTTTGGCTTTGCTTCTCCTTTTTATATTAGAATCTTATTATTTTTGCTGTTAGATGGTAGGAAAGATAAGGTCTTACTAGTCTTACCTTCACTTTCATTTCAACCAATTTGACTTGTTCATTTATAATATGTGATTTTTATGTGCAAATAGTTATATAGGTTAATTATTAAATTATTAACTCCTCAAGGAGATGCTCCTAATTATTCACTTTTAATAATCCTCAGTGGAACAGGTACCATTTCAAAAATGCACGTTAATCATAAGTAACCTATAATTATAAGTGGAAGTAAATATGCTTGCATTAATGAGACGGTGACATTAACAGATATTTGTGCTGAAAGGAATATAGCACTGTGAAATATTATTTCTCAAAAAGGAAACAAAACAAAACTCCTAAAATACTTTTGTTTTTAATAAATTAAATTAAAAAAAAAAAAAAGAAAACAAAAAATTAAAAAAAAAAGATTGTATTTGACGCTCTGAACCTTCTACCATTTTATTTAGTTCCAGGACGACTTGTTCCATGCAGTGTAGTTACAGCAAAAACTGTATGCATACTTTTGTAAAGGAAAGTGTTTCATCAAAAATAAAGCAGAGGCTGCTCAATATACTGTTTGAGATGTAACTAACCATAGAATTATGGAACTTCCTAAGTTGGAAGGAACTCACAAAGATTATCAAGTCCAACTCTTGGCTCCACACAGGACCACTCAAAATCCAAACCCTCTGCCTGAGAGCATTGTCCAGATGCTTCTTGACCTCCAGCATGCTTGCTGCTGTGTTGTTGTCCTGTCCTGAAGAGCCTATTCCAGTGTCCAACCATCCACTTGGTGAAGAACCTTCTCCTAGTATTAATGTTGGGATTAAATTATTAATATCACTGAGCCATTATATTAAAAACTGCTAAATGCATCTTCAAATACTAACACACTGGAGTATTTGCTAAGCTACAGTGAGTTTCAATGTACTTTTATTGGTGTGAATTGAGACTGAAAGGGTAAGGAATTAGATTTGAAATGGATGCTTAATTCTATTCAATTAATAAACTAAATCTGTTACAGTACCCACTGAAGGTGCCCCCGCTAACTAACACTGAAGGTGTTAGAACCACCGCTTGCAACACCAGAGGGCCCGGGTTCGAATCCCCCCCTGTGGTGCAAGGGGTAAAACTGCCGCTCTGCTACACTAGAGGGCTCGAATCCCGGGAGTTGGACTTGATGATCTCTAAGGTCCCTTCCAACTCGCATGATACTATGATACTATGATACTATGAAGGAAATAAATATCTATTAAAACATATCACAAGGAAGCATCAACTGTATTTTCAGTGAGAATATGTTTCTTTCTTTAATTTAAATAGAAAACTGAGATTTTGAAATTAGATTGGGAAATAAACTGTTAGAAGTGGTATAAATGAGACAGTTATTTTTAATTGTATCTTCTGCTAATTGAAAATGGGATTTATCATTACAGTTGTGGAAGGTAGACCATCATGTAGTATAATTGAGAATGAATATACTGAAATAATGGGTAAATACTGTTGTGTACTTGTAGTCATTAATATTATATGAGATGTCTGTCAATAACATTTGAAAGTCTTTCTGCTTATCACTCTCACAGTGATAGGTTCAGAGAATAGGGAAGAAGTTATAGATCATTTGGTCACAGGATTTTCAATACAATTAAGTTTTATGACTCAGAATCCCAAAGTTGTGAATTTTATAGAGTGTGTGTGCGTGTTGTGCCATACATTTTTGCCAGCATTATTTTCCCATTATTTGTGTTATATTTTATGAGTGGATGCACCTGGTAGATAATTATCATGTAGCTCATCCAGATTTTCCTATGTATCTTACCTTGACACTGAAGGAATCCTTTTATGTCTCCATATTGCACACATTCTGTGTTTCATTAATATCAGTGGTGCTTAAATGTGAGTTTTGGAGGTAAACAGAGCAGAGGAAAACACACATGAAACTAGTATTTATTACCAAGTAATAAAGTAAGCCAGCCTGCTTATGTGATAGGATTCCACAGTTTCACAAACTTGTTCTTAAAGGGCAACATTTTCACTGTATAGGAAATAATAAACGTATAGAGCATTTCTTACGTAGTACCTGATACTGAAGTTCATTTAGCACTATTAGTAAGTTGTAGTACTTCATTATAAGCACATGGCTCATTCATCTGCCTTTTTTTATAGCAGTCCTTCTGCAAAGCTGTCCAAGTTGATTCTGATATAGACCTGTGTGAAAACAGAAGCATTTAATTAAGAATACATTAAAAGGAAGCTATAGTGGTGAAAATATTCCAGCAATGAGTCTCCACAATTAATAGTCCAAATTAATGAAGATTTCAATTCAGAAATGAGCCCTTAGAATACTTGTTCACTGACACCTAGCTTTCAGTCCTAGGGGGGAAAAAAAGGGTTTAATTTATGCCCTTTTGATGCCATTTAGCATAATTTGTAAAGTTCTTATGTCACATTCTTACATATAGCATCAGACCTATGTGCTGAGAGCTACGGGAGGAAGTAGCAAGTAAAAGGAGTGATGCATGCGTTAGCCGTGGTTCTAGTTACGTGCCCTGTACATCCGCAGATTCTGTTAGGTTTGGAAATTGGAGAAAGTGCTTGGATGGCAGCATTTTTTCAGATGATTTTTATTTTAAGGTTTAATATGCGCAGCCTGTTTCAATACACCTGAATGCAGTAGACTGAAATGAATCTTTTATGAAAATGCATTTATTTTGCATTATCCCTGAATAAGCTTTACCATGTGAACACATTTCAGGTTCTTTTTAAAGCAGGAAAACAACTGCAGAGCAGTATTTTTAAAGGAATGCCACATCTGGCTTACATTACTGGAGAATAATGATAATCTTGATGATAATGTAACACGTTTATTTTTATTATTATTATTATTATTATTATTTTCATTAGAAAGCTTATGAATAACAAGTTTAAGTGTAATTTATGTTTAAATTTTGGGTAGAAATTGTAATAACCTATATACGTTTTATGTTACCATATATAATACATACATGATATACAGAGCTTGCAAGTATGTCATCTGTTTGGTCATAAAAGTTTTGTCTGTTTTTTCTTATCCAGTTTGCCTTCAGATGGTAATGGTAAGGTTTAATACCTATGTTTATTAGAACTGGTACACAGCTGGAGAGTGTTACCACTAATGCCATGTGCTAAGTTTTATTGGGGTGTTTTTTAATCAATTCTTACTAATCCAAGAGAAGGTTATTAATCATTTATTTGCTGGACTATTTCTACTGGTTCAGAAGACTTTCAGGTATACAGAACTCTATTAGAACATCAGACCACATTAGCAATGTCTAGATTAGGGTGCATCTCAGTAAATATCTGCTGAGATAATGGCTGTGCTAGATTTAGTACCTTGTTTGTACCATTTTTTAATTTTTTAAAATTAAATTTCTCTCAGTTATCGGCCAGGGTCACAACTTCTAAAGGTCGTTGTTCACTGAAAGGAAACTCAAGCCAATAATATGTTTTTCTTACTGTTTCTTTTATGGTATATGCAAGTATATGCTTTTTTTTCCTCTGGGTTCACTTCTAGCTCCTGGGTAAATAAGTAGCTTCACAGTACTTCTGTCACTTCTAGTATGTGAGCTTCAGGCACTGCCATGCTCCTGGAAAGGATTAATCTGGCAAGTTTCCCTGACAGACAAAGTGACTATTATAGCAGAATGGGGACACAAGTTCCCCACCCTCATCTTCTGAAGCCCCTTAGCCTTTCTCAAAGGAGAATAGTAGTAGTACAGCAAAAATATTAATGGTGTAGTTTTCTCAGTCTAATATAACCTTTTCCTCAGGAGGGATAATTACCACAAGCTCAGTTAGAGCATCATGCCATGTAATATACCCACGGAAATGTATCCACAAGTCTCTGTGGCTGGAGAAGGAGATGCTTTTCTGCTGGTGGAGTCTGATTTAGCTGTGATATCAGGCAAAGCTAAATGGAGCTACTATTTAAATGGAGCAAGTTGTTACTATAGTTCATTTGTTAGTATTGTTCTAGATGCAAAGTTATTTGATATTTGTCCTTATTTAGAAATACCTGAGATGTCCCCAGAATGGTGCATGTATATTTATGTTTATAAAACATAGATATACAAATATGATGGTATGATGGATATATATTTATCAGTAAGTGTACACAGGAAAAAAAAAAAAAAAAAAAAAAAAAAAAAAAAAAAAAAAAAAAGATAAGATTTACTGAGTATTAGAGATATTTAATTAGATTATTATTATTATTATTATTATTATTATTAAATGAGAAAGAAAAAATAGCTCTCTTATCTCCTTTACCATTTGTTAGAGCAAACTGATCCAGTACCATTTACTCACCATTTAGCACAATCTCTACTGAGAAAATGTATTTTGAGATATTTTCATTATTTCATATACACAGGGGAAGACCAATCAACTAATGTTAGAAGACTCACAACATTCAAATGCAACAACATTTGAATTTGAACATGCATTAGGAGTGTTCCTTGAATGAAGTTTAAGATGAAGCTCAGGATTCCACGTATCTTTCTGCATACGTCACAACACATGCCTCTCTTTATGTACAGCTGCTTTTGTCTGCAAATCTAACTTAAATTTAGATATGTCCAAAGCTAAAAATGAATTCAAAACCAAAATGATTATTGATTTAAATATCAAAACACAATCTTGCTTACCAGTTTGTAGGGTATGAGGTGTTTGCATTGAACTATAGCAACCAAATTGCTATCAGGAGAAATGGTAATCACCAGTTCATTAGTAATGTCAATTTTCGTCTACCCTAATTTTGCAGAAACCTGACAATGTGGATTACAATAATTGATACCATGTATCGAGGTCAAGGACATTTTTATTCTTTTTTTTTATTTTTTCAGAACATGACCTAAAAAGGTCTGCAAGAGCAAGGGAAGGAAATACAGGTATTTGTTGTGACTGAAGCAAAAAGAACCTACTGGTGACTTACCTTTTGAGAAGAGTTGGGCACTGATGGTTTTTGCAAGAGGGAGTTGGTATTCATCAGAGACAGGCTTTTGTTTCAGAAATATACTGTTATTTCCTTTATCTCTTCACATCTCTAAGTTTTCAAAATTTTTCATTTATTAGATGTTCATCTATACATATTAAACCAGTCCCAGAGGCTGATCCATCAGGCTGCCCACACTCTAGAACAGCATGAGTTCTTTAGAATCCTTGTAATCTTACTTAGGATGCAGGACATGAGAATTAAAACTGAGATATAGAAACATCTCTGTTGTGGATAGTAACTGTCCTGTTTGACCAGTGCAGCCTGAATTGAAATGAGTTACAAAGGATTAGATATGCTCCATGGAGCATGTAGTAGATTGGGATGATTTGAGGCTAAATAGATTTGTAGTGGGGATTATATTTGGGAGCTGGGAAGAAAGGGGTTTTAAGGATTAGGAATGAAAATCCTAGATTCCATGAGAAGTTACACTGGATTTTGTTTTATGAAAATTGTTAATGTAGCTGAGAATTATTACTTCCACTTGGAATAGTGAAGGCTTGAGGTATTTCAGAATTCTACATTTTTGCCTCTTCCAGTAGTCATTAACTAGAGGATTCCTTACTATTTCTCAGACAAATTTAAGTCTAGCATCACATGGAAATATGAAGTAGTATTCATAAAGAAACTGTATTTGATATAGAATTAATTGCAACTTCAGTACCTGGTCATAATACAAATATTAAATGTTTCTAAAGAATATGAACAAAACATCTGAAATGATGTTTTTGTGCAAGCCCCTTGATGAGATAACTAAACAGTTTAATATTATAATGTTTGTATCAGATACAGGTAAACTTTAATATGGAGTTAGAGATATCAAATGGTATCTTAGAATAGAGTGTTTATATATACCTGATAGTAAGTGACCTTTATTAATGCAGTATGATTTTCCTGTGTTCAGTGTCATTGGAACTCAAGCTGTGGCTTTTCAGTGGCTTGTGTATGCTGTAATTTTACATTCTCTAATTAGGACAGGTTGATCTTAAGATATTTGCAGCTGTCTATGAAGTTCTAGTATTTGTTTTGTACCTTAAGATATTGTTCCAAATTGCTAAAAATGCCATATGAAATCAAAATTACTAATACTAAAATAACTATAAGATGCTTTGAGCATTAAATCTCTTATTAAGATTTTTTTTTTTTTGTCAGTAATTAGCTGTTGTTCAGTTTTATCCTTAAAATATTAACAGATTGACCCAACTGTTAAATGGCTCTTGCTGAAAGTATGCATTTTCTTTTACAGTGGTGCTGAAACACAAAATGTTGTTTATCTGATTTTCTTCTTATCTTGACATCATCAATCCAGTATTTGAATGTTTTCCAAGCATGTATTATGTATTCCTGAGAGTCAGAAGCTTTTTGACAGTGGGATGATTAAGAGATGAAAGTTAACATTTTAAATAGATTTAGTATTTGAATTGGTTACAAAAATATGCGTATTTTTCAATGCAAAATGTCATTTTCTGAATTCTACTATTTTCCTACTGTATTTTTGCAAGTCTTAACATATTGTTTTGTACATACTTTTTAAATGTATTTTTTAAAAATTGTAGCTATTTCACAAGTTCTTAAATTTAATATGCATATGAAATATATGCATAATGGGCATGCATTCCAGTATTTAATTTTATATTCAACTTATCTTAAAAGTTACCACAATACTATGTAGGTTACTTTGGAATTAGTATCTCATCCTTGAGAGTAGCTTGGCAGAGAAGGACCTGGGGGTCCTGGTGGATGAGAAACTTAACATGTGCCAGCAGTGTGCTCTTGCAGCTCGGAAACCAAATGGTATCCTGGGCTCCATCAGGAGACGGGTGGCCAGTAGGGATAGGGAGGTGATTATCCCTCTCTACTCTGCTCTTGTGAGGCCCCATCTGGAATACTGTGTCCAGGTATGGAGCCCTCAGTACAAGAAAGACATAGAGCTGTTGGAAAGGGTCCAGAGGAGGGCCATGAGGATGGTCAAGGGGCTCATGCCACCTGCCCTATGAGGGCATGTTGAGAGAGCTGGGCTTGTTCAGCCTGGAGAAAAGAAGGCTGTGGATTGACCTCATTGCAGCCTTTCAGTACCTTAAGGGTACCTATAATCAGGAGGGGTGTAAACTCTTTGAAAGGACCGATAATAGTAGGACAGGGGGAAATGGTTTTAAGTTGAAAGAGGAAAGATTTAGGTTGGATGTTAGGGGGAAGTTCTTCACTAGGAGAGTGGCGAGGTCCTGGAACAGACTGCCCAGAGATGCTGTGGATGCCCCATCCCTGGAGGTATTCAGGGCCAGTTTGGGTGGGGCCTAGGGCAACCTGATCTAGTAAACATGGAAGTTTGGTGGCCCTGCCAGGCAGGGGGGTTGGAGCTTCACGATCCTTGAGGTCCCTTCCAACTCGGGTCATTCTGTGATTCTGTGAATTAAATCCTACCTGTTAATACTGTTTCTTATGTTTATCTCTACCTAGCCACTAAAATACTAGAAATAAGAACTGTGTTTCAGGAATTACTCCAACACCAGATCATGTTTTTACTCTTACGTATTACCTCATGTAAATGCCATTTTGTGTTAGCCTGGCTCTGTCAGAAAGCCTGTTCTCTGCGTGATTCTTGGGGAAAGATATTATAGAAGTCAACCCGATGTGTTGTCTACATTTATTTAATATATTATATATTAATATATATTATTAATATACTATTAATAATATATATTAATATATAATAATATATATTGTGTGCCCCGGTGGCGCAGTGGTAGAAGTGCCGCTTGCAACACTGGAGGCCCAGGTTCGAATCCCCCCTGTGGCGCAAGTGGTAGAAGTGCCGCTCTGCTACACAGAAGACTTGAATCCTGGGAGTTGGACTCAATGTCATCTCTAAGGTCCCTTCCAACTTGCACGATACTGTGATACTGTGATACTGTGATATTAATGTATAAGCATTTACTGTCCATGTTTGTTAACTTCTTTATTAATTGCCTAATTCTTAACACATGTAATTTGTATACATAGTGTGTATTTAAAACAATTTTACATTGCAATTTGATGTTGAGTGACTACGTGTATGTCGCTAATTTTAATTTAGTAGCTAAGGACTTATTGACCAAAACAAACTTCAACAGACAAATGCTAGGATTTAACAAGTAGTATCAGTTTGTTATTTTTCTCTAACCAAGGTTTTCTAAGTGATGTTTCTGCAGATCTACATAACAAAAATGTGCTCCATTTATTTCAGGCAAACTCCAAAAATATCCTGCTACTTCTATAAATCTCACAAAACAAGAATAAGTTCATGAAGGGCAGCTGCTGTACAAAATGCTTTCAAAGATATTTTGAAAGGTGCTTGAGAGATACTCCCTTCTTCCTGCTCTGAGTGGATGGCTGTAATGAAATAACCTGACCTTTAATTCAGAATGTTCCTATTTGTGTTGGTATGAAATAACTTGATACTTGTGAAAAATAAATTTAAATTAAGATATAAAATTTAGGAATATATATATATATTTTACAGTCATTTTATTTATCTGAAATACAGCTGAAAATGCTAAATGTACTTTTCCTCAGTTTTCTAAGGAAATACAAATGCATCACTGTTTCAGTGATCAGTGAATTCTCACTTGCATATGTTCGTACTCAAAACCCCAAATGGAGCCAAAGGGGGTTTTTAATCTTGCATTTGACCATATAATCTATGATCATTAAGCTTACATCTTAGCCAAATATTGTCCCCTTGTTCTCTAGGGCATGTTATCTCTTATAAGTGCATAATATGTCTGCCTGAATGCAGGTTCTCTGGAAGAGCTGTAATTGTCTTCTCATTCCCAGCTGGCTAAACACAGCACTGCATAATAAAATCACTGCTGCACAAGTGCAGCTTTACTGACCAAAGATGTCATTCTTGAAAGCTGTGTTAACTTCAATAGGGAGTTTCTGCTCAAGAGCAAAAATCCTGGGGCAGCAAAACAAACAAACAAACAAACAAAACAAAACAAAAACAAAAACAAAAACAAAACAAAACAAAACAAAAACAAAAACAAACAAAAAAAAAAAAAAAAAAAAAACAAGAGAAAAATCTTTACTTTTAATTACCCCCAAAACAGGCTACTCAAAGCTGCAGTTTTCCCAGCAGTCTACCCACTAAGTAGTTCACAAGAACAGCACAGACAAAAAAGGTTCTCTCACTGAGAGAAAAGCCCTAATGCAACACATATAGAATTTCCCAGTAGCATTATGTTGAATCTACACCAAAGCCACTTTCAGCTATGACAAGTAATATATAGATTTTTGACAAGGAAGTAATTTTTGATGGAAGTGACAGTATCATATAGCTTTCCTGCTTTTATCAGCATAGCAATGAAGCTGTCTTCCATCAAGGAAAAAAAAAGGAAAAATGCCAAGGGAAATAAAATCAACCAAGCAATGTTTTTATATTTTGACTGTTAAGCCGTATGCCTTTGTTTGGA
This sequence comes from Excalfactoria chinensis, assembly GCF_039878825.1. Classification (NCBI taxonomy): domain Eukaryota; kingdom Metazoa; phylum Chordata; class Aves; order Galliformes; family Phasianidae; genus Excalfactoria; species Excalfactoria chinensis. Next base: position 78,976,449 of record NC_092828.1, on the reverse strand, counting down.
AAATTTATGTCACTACAAGTTCCAGAAGCCTTTTTGCCAATGCAAAATTTTAAATGATAATGCAAAGCCTTTTGTAAGATTGTTCACAGTTGACTCTAATAAAACCAGTTCCATTGTGAGTTGAACAAGTGCTTGTATTTTGTGTTAGGTATCAGTACTGTAGAGACACCTTAGATTTTGACAGCTGGGATCTCACTGACATGGCTTTGTGGTTTTACTTTGCTTTTTGGGGTTTTGAACAGGGATTTGACAGAGAATGCAAGGGAAGGGATACTCAAGAAGGTAATCCTGGGGGAACCTCTGGCTACAGGCACTTTAGAAAAAGGGATTTGGGAGAGGTTCAGTAGTAGATCCGTATCTAATCTTTTCAACTTGTTCATCCTTTTAACTGAATTTTAAAGTAAATTAACTTAAATCCAGAAACTGAGTATCAAAATGTTTCCCTGAATATATCAGAAGGGCACTTCAAATATCAATTTTATACATACATTTTCTCAATTCAGTGATATGCAAGAGATGGAAGAATTTTAGCTGAAGTGAACACAACTAGGTGGAACTTTTCCTGTCTATGTCCTCAGCCATCCGGATTCATTCTCTCATCTGATAATGAGCTGCCATCATTTATTCCTCCTGTAGATTTTCAGACCTGTTCTCAACCATACAGTGCCTGAAGACTCTACAAAGATAGCCTGGAAGATAGCTGCAAAGGTGTTCTCATTACTTTAATGAGTTTCTGACCAGTGGTCCAGGCTACTGGCCCTGTATTTAATTAAAGTAGCACAAGCTGTATGTTCACCAAATGTCTAGGCAAAGGTCAACAATCTGTTCCCGGCTCCAGCACTCTTGTAATTGCTGTTAGGACTGGAGGGAGGCTCTACAGTGGACAGAAATACATCTCAACTCAAGGCTGTTTGGGTATGCTGTGGTTCTGTTTCCTTCTGGTAACCTGAGCTGGCTGGGGCAGCTAACTGCCTTCTCCCATTACCTTTTCTGGGATGTATTTAGTTATTCAGCTCTCCGAACCAGTTATTCAATTGTCTACATACTGGTGTCAGGAGTAGCACAAGAGGGCTTCATGGAAAAGGATGAGATAGAAAGAAAATATCATCTCTGACTTGGATTATTTTAAGTTTCTATAGCACAACGCTATATATTTTATATATATTGTATATTATGCAATATATATAAAGTTTTCCCTGAACTCTAATATGAACAGAAATGATTATACAAGACTCAGCTGTCCATTTTTTTTTTTTCTTGAAGAAAATAACACTTATTTATTCTGCTTAGTTCACTATATATGTAAAAAATACAAAACATTGGTTTTGAATCGCATGTTCCAAAACAGTATGAATGTGATGGAACAAATTCCTCTTTTCTTACATTTAATGTGGATATAAGTAGAAAATATCTTCCCTAAAGAAACTTACTTCACAAAAGTACATAGAGAGAATTGGAATTTTATCTGCTTACAGTGATTGATATTAACTGCTTGGGGAGGCGCTTCTAAGAGGCAGCATAACTACATCTTCCCCTAATACTGGAGTGCTATTACATAGATCTGTTTCTAATGTGTTTGGGACTTTCTTAATGCTATTTGCTCTTAAGCTTTCCCTGTTTTTTTTTGCTGCTGCTTGCCCCCTGCTGTTTTTGCTGCTATTCTCTGAAAGAAAGCTGCCTTTCTTTGAGTTAATATATGTATATATATCTATACTTGTATAAGTATATTCACGTATAAATACATATATATATATATTTATGTAAGTGTGGAATTTTTACTATGGACTACTTGAAAATTTTGCAGATTTTTTGCAATTCCAGTTTGTGGCATCCTTTTACATTTCTTTTTCCTATTCAAAAAATTAGAGTTTGTCAGGTGTTATATTCTCTGTTTTTCATACTTTTGAATGTCTTTTTCGCATTATGTCTAGCCTGGGAGATGAGTGCTCTGAACAAAGTCTTTCCATCAAATCCCTTGAGAATTTTTAGTTTTTTCTCTTAACCTGATTTCATCTTTATGGGAGATGAAATTCCTGTGTACAATTGCATGTGTTAAAGGAGTGAGATCTGCAAGACATTTACTGGTATGATACACAAAAAATGCATTAAGTTTTGGACTTTAAACCTGCTAGAAGAAGGTGACTCATCTGTAAGTCACCTTATTATGAACTTGTGCCAAGACTCAATGTTGCAAAATATAGTGCACAAGTTCAGCTGATGTCTGGAGATGCTCAGTGGGAGTACCAACTTTTAATTCTGGATTTCCTGTCTTTGGTGGATTTTAGTCTGACCACTTATGTTATTTTAATGGAGACATTTCTATTTAATTTCCTTTGTTTCTTTTCAAACGATTAAAAAAAACAGAAAAGGGTGACATTAATAATGTATTATGCCCAAGACTACTACAAATGTGATCAATGTTAATGGGAGCATTGAAAATCTCCTCTGAAGACCAGAATTACTCTTTAAAGCTGCTTCAGATAATGTTTTCTCTGAATGCTAAATACAAAGTGTAGTGCACCATGTTTCATTTGTGTTATCATTATCAAAGGTACTTAGTAGATCATCAACATTATAGAACATTCATTCTAATTTAACACTTTATTCCTATTAAAAAATCAAGTGTTCTGCCTATAAAAATAAATATGGTTAAAAAAATACAATTTCATTTTGTAGACACCTGTGGCTACAACACAACACTGCCTTTGAAAGGAAAGAATTGAAAAGTCCAAAAAATTATGCTTTCAGGTTTTGCAATAGTATGCAATGTTAATTAAGAGATATTCATTAAGTGTAAGTAAAGAGTGTGCCCGCAGTGGCGCAGTGGTTTAAGCTGCTGCCTGCGGCACTGGAGGGCCCGGGTTCGAATCCCCCCCCCTGTGGCGCAGGGGTAGAAGTGCCGCTTCGCTACACAGGGGGCTCGAAACCCGGGAGTTGGACTCGATGATCTCTAAGGTCCCTTCCAACTCGCATGATACTATGATACTATGATACTATGATCCATACAAGGTGTAATGCATTTCTGATGTATCTCAACAAGCTGCACTATATCATAAGTATTTCAAGACAGCAATTTCTCTTGAATGGCTACAATACTGTTAGCATTGGATGCCAACAAAAAGAACAAGAGTTACTAAAACATCAGATTGCACTCTGTGGTTTAAGTATGTTATCTGTGAGTCTCTTCTTTGGCATCATTAAAGAGGTTTTCAGTCTCTCATTATTATCATTTTTCAAAATGAGAAGTGTATTGTGAGTAACTCCATATGTAATAATCAGTTTTGAATTAAGAATGAAGTAGAAATATCGTTCAATCATCCAAGGTGTCTTTCCTAGGAATGCCATCATTTAAACCTATGTGGTTCATATATCACTTGGCCAGTGAAGTTTGTACTTGGATTATGGAGAACTGCTTTTAAGTATACCTAAGAGTAGACTGAACTATCAGGGCATTTATAATAGTATCCAGTATGCATCTTTTAAAGAATGAAAGAGGGAGAAGGTGCAAGTAGAAGTCTGTCCACCTCAGAGTGTTAGAAAGCCTGGAAATGTTTTCTGCTGGTCTGCAAATAGATACTTCTATGGTGAACTGTTAAATTTTGAGAAGCATTTCCTTCTGGTGACACAAATCTGCAAGGAGAAGCTTTCAGGAAGGCTCCCTGCAGGTCTTTGCAAGTGCAAAAGCATCTGCCTGGGGTGTGTGTGTGTACAGCAATACTGCAAAGGGCTAGAAGAAAGCAGTAGTTCTAGCCTCATAGGTATCTGCCAAATCAGTGTTTTCCTCCTGTTTACCATCCAGTGTATATGAAACATTTTTATGGCCCCATGACTTCATGATATAGAAAAGCCCCAAAAATTTATATTCATCTTCCAGTCTTGCAGTAGTTTACAGGTTTTTGAAACAGGGTCCTATTTCATCCCCATCTCTTTTAATGAGGGCATTTTTTTTCCAGGGTTGGGCTAGATGAGAAGCTGAGACAGTGCAGCTGAGCAGCACTGAGCAGTTTCCATTTGAAATGAGGCTGTTGACAAAAGTTTAAGGGAATTGAAATGAAGTCTGAGATATCCTTCCTGCCTTCACCATGGAAGCCCTAGGGTGCTACAGACTGTGAAAGATTAGTAATTAGAGGCTCACCTTCTGTATACTAATGAAAGGCTGAGAACTAAAGCTCTTAACATTGAAGAGATTGCTACATCCTACTTTTTTTTTTTTTTTTTTTTTTTTTTTTTTTTTTTTTTTTTTACTTTGAGGTTTTTAGAAAAACTAACTGTGTCAGAGGGCATATCTAGCAAGTTATACTAAGAAAGTGACAGTATTGTTTAAACGCAAAGTCAGGGTTTGAATGTGCACTATGCAAATCATTTCCAATGCACGTTGCAGTTAAGTCTGCAGCAGCAAAGCTGTGCCAATTGTGTGCAGTCCTGTGACCTGTCTGGAGTATAAGGAGGGTGGGAAGGGGGTTCTTGTGGAGTGCTTGTACTGTCCATAAAAATCATGTCTTATGTATCATGGGACAGAATTAGAAGATGATTGAACAACATTTCTTTAAACATGAGCTGACACAATTCCTCTCAGTTCAAGTCTTTAAGTGTATACTTTAATGACATAAATGTATTACATGCTTACAGGGGAAGAGAGCTTATAAAAGCATTGACCTTCCCCTATACTCCGAAAGACATTTAGGTGAGAAAAAGTAAGACTTCTTACAATATCAAAAGACAATACCTGAGAAGAAAAGTACTGTGTGAATGCAAATATTCCAGCAGAAGTTTATAATGCAGGCTTTCATCATTTATGTGATCATAATAGATGGCATTTTGTACTTGTCTACCTGGAAGTATGAGGCATCCTCATATACAAAAGGCATTGTATAGGAGCACAGTCAGTGGAATAGATTGTTACTTACACTGGAAATAGCATTTTCCTCACTCTTAGTATAGAGACAAAGTGTTTACCAGTTTAATAGTATTTAGGAAAATGTCCTATTTTCCTGGATAGCTGTACTTAAGGGCTAATTGAACATAATGGTCAAAACTAAGTCCATGTCTACCTCTTATGCGTAGGTTGTTCTCCACCCCCTTCTGCTGTTATCTATGCCACCTGCTTGTTACTGCATTGCTAAGCTCAACTTGGAATGAGACAACTATTTCCTATGGAGGCAAGTATCAGATGAAGCTTGGAAAACATCTTATCTCAGCCTAATTTTGCTAGAAAAAGGGATTTGTCATGAAGTTATCATTTGCTGGTATTTTGTAAAATGCCACTGTGGCAGATTATGACCCCAGTCCTTACTTTGAACAGAAACCAAAAATCACACAAAAAATCTCAGATACACAGATACGCCTCAGATACAGGTTAATGTCCTGTTGACCTTAATTTGGCAGAAACTAAGAGGGTTCAACTCTTATTTAAGGCTTTGAAGGCCTTTGGTTTGGGTGTGATTAATCCTAAGTTTCTAGATTATGGTGATAATTAAGGGGGAGAGGGGGAGTAGAGAGGTGGATAGGACGGTTAGGATAGCAGTGGGGGTGGTTGGTGATGGGTAGGTGCGTCAGAGTTTTATGTGGTTGGATGAGTTTGGAGGGAGAGTGATTGTTGAATGATATGCTAGACGGAGGTAGAAGAATAGCCCAAGTAGTGATAGTGACTCAGAGCTGACACAATTCCTCTCAGTTCCCATGAAATCACTGAATAGACTTTCTTAACTGAATTTTTTGTGTTTTCTGCAGGATTTGATAACATTCAAAAAAGTCTCATATAATACCTCTCCAGAATATACATGTTTACAGTTTGAAACCCTGCCTCTTCAGTTCTGTTTTGGCTTTTTCCTTGTAAAGAAAAAAATAGATTAGTTGCTTAAAGAAAAAAATCAGCCAGATGTCAGTCAACTTCATCTATTTATAATCTTTACATATTTGTTGTGGGCTGTTGTGAAGTTTCTTGCCTTACTTCATCTTGATTTCTAATATACTGAAATATATTATTTCTCCTCACAAACATATATATATATTTATAAGCGCTGTAAATTCAAGAGCTATATTTTCCAAAAGGTAGATTAAAAATAAACTCACTGTGAAAGTGAATATTTAGATTGCAACATACATTTTTCTTTCTTGGGAGAGTGTCGTGGTCTCAGATGGTGGGAATTCAAATAGGGAAGACATCATAACAACATACAAATAGTCTTTGTTAAAAAGTCAGCGTGTTTGGTGCCCTATAGGAGAACATTCCTTGTGGATGTCTGCTTTCTGGTACATTCTGGTACAGAATGAGACCGGCTAAATTTTGGAAGAAAAGAGGGCTTATATATTTTCCCTTAAGAGCCACTAGGTGCTGTGATGCTAGATTTGTTTTTCTTCTGGACACAATAACTACATGGACATAGAATAGGAAATACATTTTTATAACTCAAGTGGTGAAGTAATTTCTCACTAAAAAGCGAAAAGGAAAATCCTAAGTCCTTCTGTTCTGTTGCGGAGTGCACTACAGAGGCATGCCCCTTCTGCCTTGGGATAAATCTCAGGATTTTACCGTAGCCCAGTTTTAGCAGCTGCTTTGGGGATATAGCAAACAATTCACACTATGCATGGGAGGAGCAGTAATTCATCTAAAGGTGGCAAATCTGAGACGTGATAGGTATTAAAAAGGAAAGGCTAAGTGCAATATCACATTTTTATTCTACTGTCTTTCCATACAGGTCATGAGAGGCAATCCATTCATTCCCTCAGTACATCACCAAGTTAAATATATGCACAACCACTTTCAAAGCTACTCTTTCTCCTTTTAAATTTTATGGCAATCAGCAGTCATTGAGATAGTCTAAATCTTTCCAAAAGCAACTGTTCATCTAAATTAAAATGCATCCTGTATTGTCTGCTGTGAGTGTCTCAGAAACCATTGTGGTGTGTGTGGATAGTGCCATAAACAGCAAACTATTTTCAGGGTAGCTGGTTTCTCTAGTCTTTTTCTCCACAGTGTTAACTTCATTAGGTAGAGGTCCAGGTCATTTTCATTCATATTAACCACCTTCCTCCTGCACTCCCCCCAAATAAATAAATAAATAAATCTGTGAAAATTAATTTCATCCAAATCAGTTAGATGAAGGAGAATGAAAAGGACAATTTGTGTAAGCAGAAAATTAGCTGTGATATTTTCTGAGTAACAGGAGTTTGAAGATTAAAGTGCAAAGACTATATACTACTGAACTCTCCCTTTTCAGAAATAATACACAAAACGGGCAGGCTGATGAGTACTGAAGAGATCCAGGAAGAGAACTAAAAGCAAGCTCTAGGACATTTACTGGTGCCAAAAGAAGAAAAATCTTTAGTGTTCAAACTAATGTCGTCACCCTCTCAAGGACTCATAAGTATTTCCTTAAGGATCTGTTAACCATTAAACATTTTTCTCTTGCCTTTCTTATAATCGCAATCTAACTACTGATTTTGGCAATACTAGGCTTTGGAGAGTAATCAGATCGTGAAAAGTTGTTTCTCATGGATCCAATCCGGGAGCCTTTGAGGAAATCTCTCCCTTGTGAGATTTTGAAGTTGATTCAGAAGGGCTAAAGGAGCACTCAGCTGGTGCCTTAGACAGACCCCTGGCTTTGGAGCCTTCATCTGCTATGAGACCTGTAAATTAAAATTTAGGAAGGACATAATTACTATCACTGAAGGCAATCATATGTGAGTTGTAATCCCTAACATAGTGCATGAAGAACTTTGCAGGAAGAATCAAAATTGATTTATAAAATCTGTAATTAAAATGTTGAGGATTAAATCAGTGCTTGAGGTTCTCTATGATTGCATTATCTTTCTCTTACATTTTTGTATAATATTCTTATTACTCTTCCATTTCCTTAAATATGGTTGTTGAAAAGGGAAAAAAAAAATTTTAAGTCATTAATTTCTTAATTTCTAATCCTCGATTTTTCCCCTTGACACCTGTGTAAAGTTAGGGGTCATTTAAATTGTCTTCTCCCTGAAATTTTCAAAAAGTCATTATAAATGTTAAATAGAGCAAAAAACAAACAAAAAAAACCCCTAAGTCTTCAGCTAGAAGAAAATAATTTAAAAAATATTTTGTATAGACTATGTGGAGTTGCTAGTTATAAAGTTTATAGAAAGAACATGGAGGAAGTGTTAGGAAGAATACTAATACTTCTGAGATGATTCTGAACTTTGGGCACTCCATTCTACTTGTCTTGTCCTTCAGATTTAGTATTCTGATGAACTGATGAAGTCTTAATATACTTGCCCAGAGAGGTTGTGGATGCCCCATCCCTGGAGGTGTTCAGAGCCAGGTTGGATGGGGTCCTGGGCATACTGGTTTAGTATTAAATGTGGAGGTTGGTGGCCCTGCCTGTGGCAGTGAGTCTGGATCTCGATAATCCTTGGAGTCCCTTCCAACCCAAGCGATTCTGTGATGAGGAACAATATAAGGTAACATGCAAAATCTCTGTATCTCTGTACAGAATTTTCTGGTGAGTTTAAAATCTCTGTTTTCAAGTGTATGGATTTTTACTGATCATTGCTTATTGCCCTTAAGAAATTTTCAGGAAATAATTTACTACAGAGAGCCCCAGACTGAGTGTCCTTCTCATTGTTTGGTGCTACTCCATTAATAATCATAAGCAGACCCACCCCTCACACCCTGAGCTTGAGTCAAACAGAATCTAAGCCACTTCTGAGCTGAACAGCTTTCTAAATTGAGGGCTCCAAACTTATTATGTGAGATAGAAAACACTGAGATTTTAGTATTACTGAGTGTTAGTAATTTCAGGAGTACCTACCCGTATTTCAGTCCATGCTAACTGATGCAGATACTTGGAAATTCTGTTTTGATAGGTTGCATGACAGCTTTCAAGCATGCCAGGGAATTTGAATCACAGGGCTCTGTCATCTGTACCTTTGAGAACACGAATAACATCTGTTTATGATGTAAAAATGGATAGAATGGCAGTGAATTGTTCTTGCCGATTTTGCATATGGTTAGTTATTTCTGTGCTTCCCTCCCTTTTATTTTTTACTGCAGCCAGAACCTTTCCAAAGGGATAAAAGGGCTGGTGAGTGGCATCTTGTGGCTCTCAGCTTTACCACATGAATGACTCAAACTTTAGGAACGTTAGTGCCCTAACAGTTGGCAGTCTCCCAGCTCAAAGACTGAGCAATTTAGTATAATAGACCGAGCAGCCTCAGCTACCATTGTGTCTGGGATTTTGTCTGAACTGTTAAAACTAGGACTTTGTGTTGGCAATGTATGCTGCTGCTGCTTCTGGGCCAGCCATGCGCATGAGTGATTTGTACAAACCACACTTTACAAGCTTGAAATGAGTTGTGGTCCTGCAAGATTAAAACAGATGAGTGCAGTTCTGCATAGATATCATTGTGAACTACTACAAAATGCCCAGCATATATGCTCTAGTGAAATTAGACAGGAAAAAATACTGTTAAACAAAATGAGTTTCTATTGCTGCTTCAGTTACTATTCTAATTTTACATAGAACAGGATTACAGCAGAGTAACAAAATTGTCTTAAATAATGAACTTTACAAATGTATTGTCAGTGGTAAAATTCCATCATTCAACTTTACTAAAAGTATAGACTGTTTCTGTCAATGCTGTTTAAATGGACTATGAACTAGTGTCATTGTATCATAGAATATAGATATTTTTAATTCTGGTTGTGAATGTGAATAATTGTAGTCTTTTGAAATGTAGAATAATGTTGGGAAGAGGGCAAAACAGGAGTAGCCTCATCCCTCTACCTACTCCGGCTTTGTGTCCATATCAAAAAAATAGAACAAACAATAAATCCTGGGTTATTCAAACATGTAATGTGGGATCTAATCATATAGTCCTCAACTGTCAAATTTTAACATTTAGTCTGGGATTTTAGCAAATCTACTTCTGCACTGATAGCTTCACAAATTTAGACTGCCACCATAAGTGCTCTTTCAATGATCTTTCACTTCTACATCATCTGTTCTTGCATTTTACAGTGGATTTTAGCCTACTTTTGGTAAAGAACATAACCATTTGCAAATACTTAAGAGAACACATTTCCTAAACTAAAACTGTTCAAAAATACTCCTTTTGGAATGGAAAGGTTGTGCTTTGTGTTTAGTTGTTGGTTTCTGTTTTATTTCTTTTTTTTTTTTTTTTTTTTCTCATGAGATGTTCTGCACAGAATTGTTTTTGTAAATCAAGCAGCAAACCCAAATGTTGTTTTCAGTGTAACTGAGCCATCATCTAGCCTTCCTGTAAAATGTAAGGAGATGAATAGAGTTTTGAAAATGTTATATTCTCCATCCAGCGCATCTAAAGGAGTACTTATATTTAAATTTTGTCTCATCCTCTTAGTATGAATTCATGTCATTACCAAATGGTAAACAAAAACAGATGTCAGGCTCACTTTAGAAAAAGTGGTGAGCTTGCAGTTACATATTGAAGTGAACTGCTTCTGAAAGCAGGGTTTTGATATACTTCAGTCCTTCTCTTTCAAATGGTTATTTTTATCCTAGAAATATGTTTAGTGCCCTTAGCAGTTCATAGAAGACAGAAGTCAAAAAGTAAAAAATGAAAAATAAAAAATAATGGTGAAAATATCCAGTCCGTTGGGTTGAAGAACTTTCAGAAGGTATGGCTATGTAGGGATATTTGTTTATTAAGAAAAAGAGAAAAAAGAACATCTGGACATTAAAATAAGATGAACAGGCTATGGAATAAATTTATATAAATAAGCCTAGCTTAAGAAGCAGAACAGTTGTGTGCTTTGCTACTAAACAGATTTTGTGACAGTACTGCAAACTTGCCAAGATATTAAGTAAATGAAAAAATGAAAAACAATCAAGTCTTTAAGTGTATACTTTAATGACATAAATGTATTACATGCTTACAGGGGAAGAGAGCTTATAAAAGCATTGACCTTCCCCTATACTCTGAAAGACATTTAGGTGAGAAAAAGTAAGACTTCTTACAATATCAAAAGACAATACCTGAGAAGAAAAGTACTGTGTGAATGCAAATATTCCAGCAGAAGTTTATAATGCAGGCTTTCATCATTTATGTGATCATAATAGATGGCATTTTGTACTTGTCTACCTGGAAGTATGAGGCATCCTCATATACAAAAGGCATTGTATAGGAGCACAGTCAGTGGAATAGATTGTTACTTACACTGGAAATAGCATTTTCCTCACTCTTAGTATAGAGACAAAGTGTTTACCAGTTTAATAGTATTTAGGAAAATGTCCTATTTTCCTGGATAGCTATACTTAAGGGCTAATTGAACATAATGGTCAAAACTAAGTCCATGTCTACCTCTTATGCGTAGGTTGTTCTCCACCCCCTTCTGCTGTTATCTATGCCACCTGTTTGTTACTGCATTGCTAAGCTCAACTTGGAATGAGACAACTATTTCCTATGGAGGCAAGTATCAGATGAAGTTTGGAAAACATCTTATCTCAGCCTAATTTTGCTAGAAAAAGGGATTTGTCATGAAGTTATCATTTGCTGGTATTTTGTAAAATGCCACTGTGGCAGATTATGACCCCAGTCCTTACTTTGAACAGAAACCAAAAATCACACAAAAAATCATGTCTTAGAGACCTGGTAATATGCAGTACATAAGGGATTCTAAGCCAGGCTGTGCAATGTGCACAGGACCAGATTCTACACTGCTGACTACCTTGATTGACATGAAGCACTTCACACTTGGTATCACAAGTGTTTGTAAAGCTAAGAAAGCAAACAAAAACTTCTATCAAATTACATCACTATCCCACCAGACATTTGAATTAGTCTTCAAAGGCTCTTCTCAGCTGAAACCATTCTCAGTTCATTCCCTTTTTATTCACAGGGAAGGGCTAGCAAAAATCTTGTTTGTACACATCTGAAGGCATGCCTCAGTTATACTCCAAATGCTAAGACAGAAGTCTTGATCATCTCTTCTAAAGGTTCATATTTCTCTTTTTATTCTAAATCTTAACATCTTTCTTAAGAGAGTCAATAAAAGGATGTAACGTAATGGAGGTTATTCAGTAAAAGGAAACAAATGGACAAAGGAATTATGCTGCCAGAATATGCTTGAGAGATTGAAGCTATAAATTAATTCCAGAGTCTTTGAAAAATCAGGGTTAACAATAACAGATACCTAGAAAGGAAGAAAAAGAGTAAATCTGAAAACCTGGAAGTATGTAATGATAAAAAAGTCTTATGAAGAAATTTCAATTATGTATAGATACCAAAATTAATCTGATCAAAGTAAATTGGTTTTATATGAAAGAAGAAAAAATTCTCCACCTTGACATAAATCTGTTATGAATAAATGTGTATTTCAATTCTAAAATACTTTAGGAAATGTCATGAGAATAATACACACAAATGCAAGGAAATTGCTTTTCTAGGATTGCCTTCTTCCCAAACCCACAACCTTCAGTCCTTCTAAACAGTAGCAGCTGTTCTTACTACAATCTGTTGTCCGTGGGAGAAACACTTTGATACTGATATTAATTCAATGCATGAAAAAAGCTAAAATATATCTACATAGATTAAATATGTATTTAAAGACCCAAATATAAATAAATAAATATTCTATTTACAACCATTAATTTGAAAGCGTACCAAAGGAAAGTGAGCATTTAACATCTTAGTGGAAGATTCATAGTATTCCTTTGGTATTTAATGAAAATGTGACAAGAGGAGACAAATTAGAATGGGAGGCAAGTATACAAAATCCTATAGGTAGGCAGAATAACCCTGCTGTGTGAGTTTGAGAAACTGAAACATGCAATTAAATTTAAAGCATTTTTAAAATGAAATTCTTCTTCAGTATTTTTCTCCTATGTAGCACCTGAATTATTGGTCAGCAGACCTTTGAAAAAATATTGGGTGTTATAATTATTGTCAATATTTTAAGTATTCCTCTGTTGCTTTTGCTATTTATTGTGCAACAATTTAAGACTTGTTCTTTCATCTGAATACCTGAATTGCTCCATAAATATTAGTAGCCCTTGTGCACCTGCAAAAACTTGTGTCATTTCATATTTAAATAGCTGATGTATTTACCCAATGTTGCAGTAGTACTGAACACTTTAAAATGCTTAGTGCGGTCAGGAGCAGAACATCCCTGTGAGAATGAGAACTACTAGCACTTTTATTCAGCAACTAGAAAAAGGTGAAACCAAACAAAGTGGTTTGCTCAGAATGCTGATGAGGAGCAGAATGCAAACCTTGATCTTCTGTGAGTAAATTTACCCTGATTTTTAGTTTTGTTCATTCTGACGGTATTCTGATGCAATCTAAACACTTAGCTTCTGTGCAAGTATTCTTAATTTACTTGTCCTGGAGGTATTAGGCAGTGCTCCTCTGATAAGGAAACGAGACTAATAGCCAAGTTGAAGTTCCTCTATACTGATGCTTGCAGCATGGGAAATAAACAAGAGGAGTTAGAAACTATGGCACAGTTGGGAAAGCGTGACCTTATTGTTATCATGGAAACATGGTGGGACAAAGCTCATTATTGGAATGCTCTGACTGAGGTCTACAGGCCTTTCAGAAGGGATAGACAGGTTAGTAAGGATAATTGATTTATCCTGTGTGTTAGGAAGTGAATAGATTGTGAAAAGCTGTGTCTGATCAACAGCCACAGTCAGGTTGAGAGCTTGTGGGTAAAAATCAAGGATCATTCCAGTAAAGGGCATCCAGTGTTGGGGTCTGGTACAGGCCGCCTGATCAGGGGGAGCCTGTTGACAGGGCATTCTTGCTTCATCTGGGAGAAGAGAAGGCTACATGGACCCCACACTGTGGCCTTCCAATATTTGAAAGGAACATATAAACAGGAGGGAGAATGACCATTTATGAGGGTGGATAGTGGTTGGACAAGGGGAAACGGTTTTAAACTGAGACAGGGGAGGTTTAGATTGGATATTAGGAGGAAATTTTTTTGTGCAGAGGGTGGTGATGCACTGGAACAGGTTGCCCAAGGAGGTTGCGGATGCCCCATCTCTGGAGGCATTTAAGGCCAGGGTGGATGTGGCTCTGGGTAGCCTGGTCTGGTGGTTGGCGACCCTGCACATAGCAGGGGGGTTGAAACTGGATGATCATTTATGGTCCTTTTTAACTCAGGCCATTCTATGTTTCTGTGATTACAACCCAGTACAGTACAGGTTTTTCTGTAGTTGCTATGATCTTTCCATTAGTGTCTTTTATGCTGGTCATTCTACAGCTTCCCTTAAAAATATATATCCTTACTTTCTATATAGTGATTATATTTTCTGCGTACTGATTCTGTTTCTTATTTTTAAAAGCAAAAAAAAAAAAAAAAAAACAAAAAAAAACCATACCAAAACAAAAAAACAAATGCACAAGAAAAATATTTTTTTTATTAAGGATCTTGTAAAAACATTACTTTGTTATCCTAAATTAAATTAGATACGTAACATCAAATGTTAATTGTTTATTCTTCACACTGTGCTTATTCTTTGAAATGAAAGAAGATGACGCTGTGTTGAGCATCTTATCTATCATGTTTGTATGTATCCCTAGCAATTTTCACATCAGTGATTAAGGGATTAGCTTGAAACCACAAACACATGCCTCAAGCCAAAACATATCAGGATGGATTCTATGATCCTTACAAGTAATAGTAGGCTGTTCCTTTGTTTACATGAGGTGTGATTATAGAGCAGCCAGTAATAAATGAGACTTCTGGTGCATTTTCTCCAGCATTTTTCAGACCTAGTCAAGATTATTAGTGAGTACACTATACTTTTTGTGATTCAGAGATAGGCTTGAAGTGAATATACCTGACGTTAAACAATTCAGAATTTATACACCTCTTTTAGTATTCATGAAGGTTGATATACTTGGAGTATTACTATATTTAGTATTAATCTACTCTCATGCATGCCCAGGGAGGACTGTGAGTCTTCTTGTGGCTTCTGCTCCACTGTGAAATCAAACATGCTGCCCTGATTCCCAAGGAAAGAGGAGCCCTACCAGATACAAGTATATTCATTCATTTTGGAGTACTTCTGGGAGACAATTTTGTTATCAGATCATTCTCTGTCCTTTAATGATGTCTTCTCTTACATTCCATTGGCTACATAGTGTTCCTTGTCTTTTGCTAGTGAATGAGCTGGGACATGCTTCTCAGGGCTATTGTGTGCTCTAAGTAGCTGTCTTAAATTGTTTCACTCAAACCGAACTTATGAGAGTAAAGAAAGAATGAAGAAGCTGTTAAGCCAGGAGAAAAAAACACAGACACAATTCTGTTAATAGAATGGGGGAAACAGGTTACAGATGCATGTATCCACATAATTTCAAGTAATGCTGGTCTGTGAGTAAAATCCTACATCTGAAATCTTTAGGTACACTTACGGTGTATTAATATACTAATAAGGAAAGTCCTATTTTGATGAAGAAGCAAAACAAAAACAAAAACCTGTACAAGAAAGGTTGATGTAAGAATCTGATTCCATTACATCTCTCTCTCTGTAGATGTAGGTTCTAGCAGTTATTTAACATGTTTATATTTACAGTTAAGTTGATTATTCTGAATATAAAAACTGAACCTACAAAGTTGGTATCAGAAGATCTTTTTGAGTCTTTAAAGGTAAATAATTGCATCTCTGTAATGTTGCCATACAGTATCTTGAGCTTCAGCTACCTAAAGAAGAAAGTAGGCAAGCTTTTATTTCCTTGACATCTCAAGGACATTTGAAAATTTCTAAGTCACCAATAAGGAAAAGAATAGAATTTTTAATTAAATTTTAATTTAAAAATATCTTAGTGAAATCAAAGAATGATAATCACAGCTTACAGGATTAAATAGTAGTTGACGTTTGGTTTATAGTTATAAAAATAACAAATAGAGAAGAATATGTCTCTGTCCTCATTGCATTTTCAGACATTTTAAGTCAACACTGTTTCTTTAAAATTTTCTAATCTATTATTTAGAGCTAATGACTCGATCAGTGCAGTGGCAGGGAAAAATACTGAAGATGACCATAAATTTCAATTACATCTAAGTATAACTGATTCTGCTGAAGGCGAGATCCAACCTACTGGAGAGCAGAGATTAGCATAGTCGATTTGAAAAATGTTGTGAGTCTTTGAACGTGAGAGTGTTTGGGGACTATGGGAAACATCTGTGTTTGTCTAGTTGCTTTAAATGCTCCCCTGTGAGGAGGATAGTTTCTGAACCTAATAGGCACGAAATTGATGAACCCCTGCTTGAACAGTGGTTGCAAAACAAAGCTTTTAGAATGATTAACAGTCACCATGCTTTCATATCTCAGACCAATCCCAAAGCTCTGTACAAGAAGACACAACTTTTCACTAGCATTACAAGGCCTGCATGTGATTTTGTGTTTGCATTCAGGATTACAACTCCTGAAGATGATAAGAATTCCTTGAATAAGCCAGATACTAACTGGAAAGGCCCATTGGTTGGATGTGAGCAAGAAATCTATTCATTTGTGTGTGGCAAGTCCTCACATGATGCCTCCCTTAAGAATTTTTCAAGTGAAGATTGTAGAAAAAAACTGTCATGATCCTTGGCAAAAATTCACTCCTGTTATGCATCCATGCTTTACTGTGCCGCTGACAGCCATGATTTGTAAAAATCACTAACAGATCCAATTCCATCAAGCTGTAATACATAATGGAATATTGACTTCAAAAATTGTAACTATACTTTTTGGAACTACCAGCCTATCAGCTATATATTTATTAAGCTAAATATTTAATATCTTTCCAGCTGTTTAGTTTTCTTTTAAGTACTCCAATACACATACCTATGTTTCCCAGACTTAAGGCTTCTTCTCTATTATTGCATTTCTGTGAATGATGTGTTCTAAGGGTAGCTTTGAGTCATCTCTGCTGTATTGAATCTCCAGTGAAGGGTAGAGGGGCCTTCAGGTGTCTGAATCTTATTCTGTTTTCTGTAACATCTCATCAGCTCTTCTTAGTTTTTTCATCTAATAGTGAAGACGGTTTTGAGGTAAGGCTTCAAATAGCTGATGACATACTGTGCTGTCATGTTGTCTATTTGCATGCTGCTTTTGTATTATGTTTCTAGTTTATTAGCAAACCATGAATAAGAATGCTCTTTTCCAGTTTTGTGATTTCTTTATGCTTTATGGGGAAATCAGAATGGTTATATATTCCCCAATGAAGCTAATGATTATTGTGTCTGTGGGTTCTTGATATGTATGTATCTCTTACATGAAATATTAAGTAATGGTAAAATGTGTATGTAACGTTTCTGGTAGAAATTGTGCATTGACTTTTTCCCTGGAAGATGTCCAGACTTTGTTGGTAAGATAGTACTAGACTATATTATAAATTGCCATAGCAGTGCAGAAATAGTGATGCCAAAAAGTCTATATGCAACTGATTATTTTATAATGATGTAAAAAGTGAATTACTAATGAATAATTTTTTTGTGAAGGATGATATGTTTTTCAGAAGCAACTACTTACAGCTACAGAATTACTTTATTTAATTGTTCAGTGGTCAGACAGGCTGGCCTGTAGCACACAAGTCTCACTAATTAATTATTTGTATAGCAGTAGACCTTGGAGACAGAAGGGTTTGTATTTTCTTTTACTTAATTCTTCTTCACATTGGGATGATTTCAGAAACAGTAATAGAATTATTTCTGATTTTGAGTCGCATGAGATGTGGATTGTTCTTAAAGAAATATTTTTAGAAAGACATTCTTGGGATGCATGCCTGTATTGCAAAAAACAGTATGTTACCTCTTACTATAAAAGGTGCTTGGATGAAAATGGAGGGGTGGGGTAAGGAAGGTAGCCTCATAACCACTTGGGAGAAACATTTAAAAAGAGTATTCAGTTTCTCAAGCAGTATAGTTTTCTGTTGAATTTTCACAACATATTCAGTAAACATTTCTTCTGTATCATTTTAATAAACAGTGTAATAAGTGAAAAGAGCCATTTAGAGCTGAAAGAAAATATTCATTCAAAAAGGAGCAGAAGAGTGGCTTCACTCTTAAATATTTCTGGATGTTGTGAAAAACATACAGTTGTAATAAATGTTCTCTTTTGGTGTAGAATACCGAATGTCTTAAAAATCTGATACACGCTTTATGGGATAGGTTAGGATGATATTTTCAATGCTGAAAAGACTCTTGTTCAGTAAAACTCGGTAGACCTTTAATATTTGCCACACAGTGTGTGTTTTTGCACTAAAATACAAGGAAATAATAGAAAAATAGTAACATACTTCACTGTGTGGAACCAGGAGTTGGACTCAGTTATCCTTTTGGGGCTTTTTCAACTCAGGATATTTTATGGTTCTGTAATTCTGGGCAGAGAAACTAGCTTAGGTCTTGGCATGGTCCTACATTGTCCTTCTGCTTCCTGGATTTACAATTGTCTACATTGCTTTATGGTCACCTTGTTTTTGTAATTCTATTCATCATTCTGCAAACTGAAAATAAGCACTGCTTTAATTCCCTCTTCTCTCTTTTTAAGAAGGATGGAAGTCTTGGAACAAAACGTAAAAGCCAATATCATAAGCTTTTAAAGCATATGCTGCAATATGTCAATAGAGAGAGGATATTATTACCTGTTATTCTTACTTTCAGTATGTTATACAGTCCTCTGAATCTGTTTTTTCAGCCCAGTTGATTGTGCTTGGCTTTCTACCATGTCACAGTGGGTATGAATTATGTCAAGTCTTTATTGCATGCTTTTCTAAAGATAAATTGAAATCTGGTTATATGTTCCCTAGATTGCACATCTTTTTAATGAAATGAAATAATTGCTGTGACATATGCATATACAGGAAGATCATCTTAGAATTGGAAAGAGCTGGATTTTGAGAAGGAAAAAATTCTGCAGATGAACTTCACTGTTGGCCAGAAAAGCCTTTGCAGTTAATAAATGAAAGCAAAGTAAGCTAGGCAACCTACATAACCCTGTGGTATTGTAGGTGAGTTTCTCAGGTAACAGAGCTCAGCAAGAATTTGCCAGTGTTTCCAGTGAGGTTAAAGTTTTCACTGTCTGTACAAAACTAAATAAGAACATCAGGTAAAAAAAAAAAATACAGAAGTAATCAGGCTAGCATTTAGAGTATTCTGTCTCCCAGGATAATGTCTTCAACTGTCTTTAGAGAACTTTTTGTCCTAGCTTTATGATTTCAGAAAATACCATATCCCTGGCATTTTATTTTAGATAAACGTGACCAGGATACTAGGCCTATTCCGAAGTTTTAGAATGGAATCATTCTTCACGCACATCATTTAGATCAGCATTTTGATTGCATCTGCAGTAGAGTGACCTGTAAGTCCTGAAATGAAATGGTATTGCAGAGTGATTGCAGTTTGCTTGCACACAGATAACAACAAAAGGCTCAGAGGCAGCTTGAGATCTACTTTGAGTTGTGAGACATGAAAGGTGAGCAGGCTTCACTGCAACACGGATTTTCTGTCATAGCAAGCAGAGCTGCTGGGATAATCTCGTTCCTCTAGCTGTTGAACTGTAATTTTCCTTATCGTTCTGATTTTTTATGATGAAATACCGTAGTAAAGATAACATTGTCTGGAAAAGGAGACCATGGCTCAGATGGGGAGAAAAGAGAAGGGACTTTACAGAAAGCAAGGAGAGAAGAGATGAAAAAATTGAGAGGACCTAGGGGAGGATTAGAATTAGAATGGAGACAGAAGAGGAAGGAAATGAATAAATCATCTGTCCACACTTTCACCTCCATCTTCGTAAAATTTTCAATTTACCTTCTGTTCCAGTATAGTGGGAGGAGCAGAAGAACAAAATGCAGATAAGATTTTTAAAAATGGAAATATTTCAATTTTTTTTTTCTTGCTCAAGGGGATAACACTCATGAGAAGTCATTTTCTTTTTAGTTTAAATCCTGTTAACTTATCTTCCTGTTGTTGCTTGCGGTTCTTTTGGTTTAGTTTGGGGATTTTGTTCCTGTCTGAAGGAAGCTTCATTTCCTTTGTCTTCTATGTGCAGTGTATAATGTAATAGTCACAGCAGTTTTTTGGAAATCTAAAATCGTTGTTTGTTTATGATAATCTTCTATCAATATAGGATATAGGATTATTTACGTAAGAGAAAAAAAGGAGCTGGAAAAAATCTTGGAACAAAGGCTTAGTATGTTTTGAATGCATACAGTTTTATCAATGAGTGGCTATACAGTCTACAAGGGCTACTCTGAAAGTAATGCCTCCTATTTTATTATGTTGGCCCACAAAATCTGAGGTAGATCCTGGTGATCCGAATAGAGTTAGAACCTTCCTGCCAGTATTCCATTACATGTTGTTGCTGTGTGTCCAATGATTGCAGAGGGGCAGTCTGACAAAACCATGTCTGACATGGAAGTGCATATGAAACAATGTTGTGGAATTGAATTCCTGCATGTGGAAAATTTGTACCTACTGACATCTGCATGAAGTCTCTTCATTGTGGCAAAAATGCATAGCTAATGGCAATGCCTATATTGAAAAAATAGTGTTCTGTACTTGGGAATTTGCTCTATCAAATAGTGTTATCATGCTTTTTGTGTCAGTTGTCATTTACATAGAAATAAATAGGAGGCATTATATTCAGAGCAACCTATGTATATGAATAAGAAGATTCACACCATGAAGATTTTCTGCTTGCCTGGCAAAGCTTACTGCAAAGCTGAAATCAAAGCAGACTTACTTACTGAAGCACTTTCATTTTACCTGAAACACTGAGGCTTAAGTTATGAGCTTTGGGATGACTCAGTATAAGTAATGCATGCATATAAACTGCATAATTTTCCTAGTGTGTTTTCACAATCAATATAACTGTGTGTTTAAAATTGAGACCTTAGGTCAATCTTCTAAGCAGTGAATGAATAACATATTTTTTTATCAGAGAGAAGCTGCTCTATGCAAATAATATCTGACTTGAATATTTAATAGATTGTACAGTAGGAAGTAATTGCCAACTAGTGGGGCATGCTAAAATGAGAGAAAAACAGAAATATCAAGTTCTATCAGATTTCACTTATGGCTTTTTCTTAACACTAGGTGGTCAGACAGGTCTTGATGTAATACATGAAATGATTGTAATAACCTCTGCCCAGGTTCTAAACAGTAAATATTCCTATTAAATAGCTGACAGGCGGTTAGCTGATATGTATATGTTAGTCCATCATAGACATAATGTTTATTGAAGATAAACTTTTTTGCCTCAGATATTTTCCATATTCTTAACATCTTTGCTTCTCATTTAATACTTTATTTGCTTTCATCTTGAACCTTCAACTCATTTGTCAAAAGGGCTATTGGATTTGTATGGTGCCTTGCACAGAAGGGCAATATTTTCACTCATTACTTTACATGATAAATAACTATATAATAATGATTCTGTAACAACAAAGTAGTAAACAGCAGCTCTGCATCCATTTTTCCACTAATTCGCTGTGGTAATTGAATCTGTACAACACAGAGTATGTTTATAAAATATAGCAGCACCTTTGGGGGGCAGTGTTTAGCATTTCAGTGAAATTTCTCACATCTGAGTAGCAGTAGTGTTTTCTCCTCCCTGATAACTTTTTCCATTTTCATGTTACTCTTTCATTTTGGGAACCCCAGGGCAAATGGAGTCACCCAAAGCTGAGGAAGGTTTCACTGTGTTTTCTTATAGTAAAAGATGAGCTGACAATACTGGGCCTTTTGAATTATGAGTATCTCCTAGAAAGTTTACAGAGAAAGGTGGTGTCCAGGTGCTATTACAATTGGATGGCTAGATGTGAGCATGTTCCTTAGTGTGGACACAAACCTTTCTGGGCTTTATGGCAGTATGGCCATGAAAAGAGTCTGGAGAACAGCTTGAATGTATGCAGCATCCGGACCATAAGCTATATGTATTGCCCAGGAACAGGAACTCACGTGCTGTGGACTCTCATGCCTACCCACAAAGTTTCTTCCACATTTGTGATGGGATTGAAATGCAAAGCATTTTTTTTTTTTTTTTTATTTTTTTTTTACTTTTTTCCCTCTTCTACTGAAATAAGTTTGCACTAATTCAGAGGTCAGTGGATGAAAATTTTATGCCATCCTCATTACATCCTTATTGCCCACAGGAACCCAAAATTATGGATGTTATAATGAAGATAATTAGAGTATGCTCTATTTTAGCTGAAGGCAAAAGGCCTTAAATCAAAAGGAGAATGTTCTAATGCCCTTGAAATTGGGGTAAAGATTACAGGCTGCCAACTGGCATGCCAACTGTCTAGACTCGCTGTTTAAAAAAGCTGAATATTACTGTAGGAGCTGGTCTTGTAAAAATTATATTGCCTTTTCTAAAGGTGTCTCAAAACATCTTTAACTATAACTTTTTTTAGAAAATTATCTATTATTAGATATGCCTGTATGTGTTGGGAAGTGTATTTTGTTTAAATTCTGTAGAATGTGAGAAGTGTTTGTGTGTTTGTTCACTGCCTGAACCTTGCGTCTTCAGGCACTGTTTCCCTCATGTGAGATTTAGAATGGATTTACACTCCATTCTTTCCTAATTCATGCTATATTTCTTAGTTATGTGTATTTATGCTTTATGACACAAAGTCCATCTATTCACTGAAGGGACTTGTGTGGTCATTTTCCTGTTCCATTACCAAGAATGGGACTTGGAGCAGATCTCCCTTCTCTACCATGCCCAGTTCTAGTCTCATAGCAATGGTTTTTGATTATTCCTGTACTCAGCTGGATGCTGATGGGCAAAATCATTTGTGGCATTATCCATCACTTCAATTCACTTTTGCTAAACAATGAAATCTACTAACAAATTGAACAGACAAGCAAAATCTCTTAAACATGCTCTGGAGGGCTCTACCTATTTTCTTTCTACTCTCTTGATATTTCTTTTCTTTTTGTGTGAACTGCTGCCAATGGCAACATTTGAAATCAACCAACCAAACAAACTAAAAAATACTGCACAACATCTGATAAAGAAAATGTGTGAAGCTGATCGCAAGGCCTATGACTTTCTTTCATTTACTCAGCGCTGGGGCTGAAATTCCTGTGGGATTGATGTATAGTGAATTCTGGATGTATACTGGGACAATGTTAGTAATTTCCACAATCTGAAAAATCAGTGGGCTCCTTTTGTTGTTGTTGTTTTATTTTCATCAGTTTGGTTTTATTTAAGCAGAATTGGCATCTCTAGTGTGTTGGAGGTTCTTGGGTTTGTTTGTTTGTTTGTTTGCTTTATTTAATAAATTAAAATTTGAAGGAAGGCAAAGTTTGTCCCACACAGATGAGGAAGAAAATGGCTATCACATAGCAAAGCATGATCTATGATGCACTCCGTCATGGCACGAGCTCTTTGGCACAACATATGGCAACAGAATTACCTTTGTAATACTCAACTGTGGGGTATAATTTATCCAGTCTGAGGGACTGTAGTGACAGGCAGTAGATTTGATGCTGAACACACTCAGCATGCTAAAATGTCTCTGAAATGCAGAGCTGTGTAGCACTGCATAGCAGTTCTGGCTACTACTGGCAAATCCTTGTTCTTCCCTTATGATGTCACTTGTATTGTGACATCCTGCTATACTACTAAAAAAGGATGCAGTAATGTAACTGCTGGAGAAGAATGAAAGAGAAGTGATAAACTACAACTTTTATAATGTGCACTGTCAGCTAAAGAATGAAACAATTTTAGACTTGAACATTAAGGGCATGGAAAGTGCTCTGAGATTTATGCAACAACAATACTTCAGATCATTTTACAGTATCATTGTTTCAAATACCTGAAATTAAAACAGAGTAGTACAGTGTTACTTCAATAATTCTGTTCATTGGAGAACAGGGATTTTTATTTGGAAAGTAAAATATCATCACTATGAAGGATAAACAATAGATTTTTACTGCTGGGCTCTTGTATTTTTAAGATGATTTACTTCCCTTTTCACTTTCTACTTACTCTGGAGGTCTAAATATGCAGACAGTATTGACCTTCAGTATGTCTCAAGAACCTAAACATCGAGTTGAAATCTTATTTCTTCTCGTAGAAACAAAATTCTGTGGTGCAGTTTCTTTGAAAAGCCATATACTATCCATAAATGTGCCTCAGAATTGTTGAGAACTGTAGAATTTCTCAAAGGGGAGATTTGATTTTACAGATCTGGTACGAAATGTCTAATAATAATATGTCATTTGTCAGCTGGAAAACAAGTCTGCTTTTGCTTTAGCAGTAGGATTTTTTTATGACCTTAGAAGATTTAATTTAAAACAATAGTACTTGATATTCTTCATGCAGTGTAAAGACAACAGTAATACCATAATAACTGGGGCTAACATTGCTAACAAACAATGATTTTGATCAGTGTTCTGTCATTGACATCCCTATTTAGGAAAAGCACTGGTCAACTTTTTAATAAGATGCATATTTATTTAGTTAATTTTACTGATATCATTGAATAGTAGTTAGAAGTCTTGGGGACAGACAGCTGAGACCTCTCTGCTGGGTTGACTGGAGTATATGTATGATGCATAAGTATTTGAGTATGGGAATGAGATGTGGTGCACCAGGGCTGGGGATGGGTGCTGGCAGAGGGCTGGGCTGCTCACAGGCATTGTCTCAGAGACAACAAATTAAGGCAGCAGAGCAAAAGAATTTCTTATGCACACTGAGATTCTCATAAAATACTCAATACTGAACGTGACCTTCACACTTAGGTCATTGCATTTTTTTTTATTTTTTTTTTTTTAACAATAGCAACAGCAAAAAGGTTGGTTTTTATTTTTCTTCTTCTTGAAGATCTGCATTCAAGGAGAAATTTGTTTGGACCAGAGTACAAAGCTCATTTGATATACTTCAATTTTCTGTAGAGAACAATGAATTGGGAGATGCTGTCTCCTGGCTTTGAAATAACACATGCACAAAAATCATCTTTGTTTTGAAAATAAGTTGGATTTCTGTAAAATAATTTTTTAACAATGGAAGTTTCTACTTCCTATTTGAGATGAACGTTCTGTAACTATTTCTGGTTAATTACACAATTACTTTAATTTCAGCAGTCATCATAAAGTGTACTTTAAGCTTTGCTTTAAGCAAACTATACTGTTTTTTTCTTTTGTTTGCTTGTTTTTGTTGGTTTTTTTCTTGTTTCTTTATTCTGAGATAGCTAAACAATGTGGAAATGTTGTTGACTTGTTGATCAGTGATGACCTTGATTGCATAATTTTCTTGGTTTTCTGAAGCACAGCTCTGACATATATATATGTGTGTATATATATATATATATATATTCTTTCCATGAGAAAGAATTGCCTGCTAACTGTTGGAGGTAGATATTTTCATTTCTTGGGTTAATAGAAATAGCAGTGCCAAACAGAGGCAGGCAAATAGATGTTCGGAGGGTTTATGAGATACTTCTTTCTGCAATGATGTGAATGATAGCATTTCAGTCCTGATGCCTTAACTTGAGTTTGAAGCATAAGAAATTTCCTCGTGATCTTCCATACACATTCTGGGGATTTTATTTTCTAGCTTCTGTTAGTATTAAATCCATGCATTCCAGTGTGGCCACAGTTAATCAAGAAGTTATGATGAAGCAATTATCCTAGAGAACAAGTATTTATGGTTGGTAGATTATAGTTATAAGTGGGAATAATGAGGGGTGAAGGAGAGCAGTTCTAGCAGTGCTCATGGGTGTCAACCTGTTAGCAGAATGTAATGGTTTTAGGGCACTTGGGAAACATTTAGGATGGCATACAGCTGCTTTGAATGGGAAAATAAGAAAGAAGTCTATACTTCTCTTTTATACTCTATAATATTGCCCTGGTATACTAGTCCTTCTACAGCAATTGCTCATTCTGAGTCATTTTGCATTCAGCCTAAGCCACCGGATGGCTTAATAAATCTTTTTTTCTAAATTAATGTATCTCTGTGTCTAAAACTTGCCTTTGGGACGGTCTTCATGGTATTTCTACTCTGACAGTGTTAAGCTGATTTGTGTATCCACACTTAAATGCTATTGGAATTGATGAAGTAAATGCTCATTATTTCCTCTGACATGAATTTGATAAGTGTACTTAAAATGTGTCCCCTGCAGCACCTCTGTAACTTAGAAGTTCCACCACAATGTGAATTGTGGACAAAAGATGAAGGTGTTTCTAACTTACTTTTCCTGTGGGGTACCTGCTGCCCGTGCACATGGGATTTCACCCTGACACCTTCCTCTTATTCAAAGAGCTGATCACTGAACCTGAGAGAAATGACAACAGTGATTCTGCTTAGTTTACGTATTTCCTCCTTTCATGATGTGAGTAGACAAAGGAAGAGACAGGACATCCCATAATATGAGTGTGAGATATCATCTAGCCATGTGCCCAAAGGGGTTACCAGATAAACATGCTTTATTTTTATGGTATTAGAGCATGGGTCTTGTCAGAATCATCCAAGCCTCTGGTCCCCCATTCCTCTCTGGCGATACTTTTTATCCAGTTCTGTTGGGATAAACATACAGTCCTGTAACTTCTTCCCCTCATGAATATCTTCATAGTCACATATAACATTTATATTAAAAATTTTCAACATTAAATATTCACTTAGTTATAAAATAGCCCCCTGTTCGCAGTAGGTTGAATTTAAGGACAACAATTTTCTGTTGCAGATTCTTGAATTTTCCCATCTAAGCCCATTATTTGAAAGCTTCAATGTCATCTTTCAAAGCAGCAAGGCACTTGAGCAGTGCATTTGACTATATAGGGCACCATTCTGAATTTCATGACCTTGCTCACCTGAAAGAGAAATTCACTTGTCTGAGCGGTTAGTAAAGCACTGCATCCCATCTGCATTTCATGTGTGGCAACCATTGTTTAGCCAGCATACTGCCTGAAGCTGCTTCACATTTGTCTGGCTTGGACATCGGACATAGCAAACCTGCATGAGCTTGCAATATGCAATACAGAGATACCTTAAAAGCCAGCATGATATAAAAAATCAGAGAGATCATAAGAATTGAAAGTGTTTCATATATTTGGAAACCAGGCCACTCCTGTTTCAATTTCCTTCTGTAGATTGAATTTAGATATTCATATATGAAAATTGGGAAACATTTTTATCTTCTAAGCCTACAGTGTGAGATGAAAAGTTCTTCTTTAAAGAACTATTTTTCTCCATCCTGCTGCTTTTTAAATAAAAGCAACTCTTTTGAGCTTATTGTTTTTCTCCCTTTGATTCCTCTAACAGAAGATACCTCTTTCATGCTAACTATCTGTATAATACCTGTTTGTGGTGAAAGATCGCAGCCTTGGGTCTGTACATCAGTCATGTCAGGGATGGGACCCTGTCACGACACACAGCTGTCAGAATGTACACTGTACACATTACAGTGAAGTCAGCTGCAAAGTAGTGTACATTCATACATTACCCCAGAATTAATATCAGTACTTAGGAATATCTAATCACACTGCAACCTATCGCATCACTGCATGTTATAGCAATGTGTTGAGGTCTCCTTTCTGTGATTTTGTATCAAACTAAAACAAGAAGTAACCTTAAAATTGATCATCGCTGCTCTGGAAACAGTTCTGAACTCCTTCAAAGTCTGTTTACATTTGACATTTCTTGAGCAGAGTCCTTTAGAGATAGATAACTTTTTGTAGATCTTCAAACTGAAACTCAAGGAAAATTCAAAAGACTGCAGCTGTTATCAGGGAACTTTGAAAACAGGATTACTCAGCTTTAGTCTGAAGTTATAGTCCTGCATTTTTTAATTCTTCCAGGTAACTTTATGGTTATATTTCAAGGAGAGTTGTATGGCTGGGTCTATGCATTTTTCTTTGAAACTATGCAGGCTTAGATCTGCATCACTGCAGTGAACTAAACAGAGCAGAGCACTGAAATCTATCAGTTCCTTCAGAGTCTCAAAATTTAGAAGCAATTCAAATGTTCATAAACTATGCTGTTGGCAGTTTATATCTTTATTTGGAATAAATGTGGAGATAAAATTATTCTGGAGATGGATTCTGTGGTTGAACCTGTAATGTGTGTCACTAGGTTTGTTCAGTTTTGTCTGGAATTCAGCCATCTCTTCTAGTTGCATTAGAACAGAAAGTAGATATTTATTCCCTCACTACTTTTTCTGAAACTACTTCTGCTTGGTTTCCAACAAGGGAGTTAAAGAAAATGCTAAGTACATACAGACATAATGGTACTTTTAAGAGCTTTTTAAAGAGCACATTTTCTTGCTAACTGCCAAATTTTCAGGTGCATCTGAGCCACAAATAACATGGGAGCCAGAATAAAAGTCCTTCTTTATGTTTTATTCTGCTACTAACAGCAAAATTATTGGTCACTTGCTTGTACTGCAATGTTCCTGCTGTCTTTCTACAAAGATGTCACTGTTGCAGCTCAATTTATCTACTAGGACTTTTTTTCCCTTTAATGTGCTGTGTTTATTCTGTACCAGTGAGGTCACTGGGAACTACTTGTCTAGGACTATATTGACATTCCCTTGCCTTAGAAAACAGTCATGAAGAAATAAGACCTCTGAAACACTGTGGGAGTTAAGAGTGCAGGCTGTGTAGAAATGCTGGACCTGATGTAGAAATCAAAGTCTGAAGTGTATAATACTCTACCCCTGTATAGCCAACAATCTCTCCACCCTATAGATGACTTTTCAAACCTCTGGGATACTGTGGCTTGTCCTGTAATAGGGCTCCCTATTTTCCAGCTTGCATATTTAAGCTGCTCTCTTTGCCCTCTTAGGGTTTCTAATCCTGTAGAACTTGAGGAAACAGAAGCTCTTTACTAAATGCAATGTATACACAAGTTCTTTCAGTATGCAACTGTTGCTTTGGGGACATATTGTTGGTACAAAATCTAGTTTATTATATATATTTTTTTCATAGTGTTCAGAAAGCTAATATTCCAAATCTGTTTTGATAATGCATTTTGGGAGCGAGAGGGGATATCAGATGAAAGAGAAGAATCGTAAACAGGGTGCTCAGAAAATGTTAATTAGAGCAAAAAGATTAATTAAGTATTAAGATGGCATAGTATAGTTGAAATCTTTCACATTTTTCTGTGTAGGGAATTTTGCTCATTGAAGACTTCCATAATAGTGAAAATCTCAAAAGACATATTTTTTTAACATTTATTAGAACTTGCAATCCGTGGTGGCCAAATGTCTGTCATAACTTGATTTTAACCAAATGAGACCTGGAGTGCAATTTGTTGCCTTGCCTGTTTCATAGAGAGTAGACTTCATGAACTTTAAGTATTTTCCTAAACTGTTCTACAAAGGAAATAATAATAATGATACTACTACTAATAATAAACATTACTTTTAATAGGAAGAAAATAAATGTTTTGCTTACAGCAAGAAGCATCGTTATTTGCAGTATCTTTAGAGTCAAAACACACTGCAGTTTTCCACAAGTTTATCTTGGCCATATATTACAGAAAGATAACTCTGAGTATTGGCTAAAATTTAGGACAGCCTTATCAACAGCTTTATGGGAAGTGGTGCACCATCTCTAGAATAGCTTTCAGAGCTGCTCGCCCAAGGGGAAACACATTCCTTACTTTGCCCTTGTGCTCTGCAAACATGTGTGCCAGTATGGATGACTGCAGTTGGACTTTAGGGAAGCCTGCTGTGTTTGGTGAAGGCAGTGCAGTTTGTTGGGGTGAGGAGCTGTCAGTGGTCTATGGGCTGATTCGGCCCAGTTCCATGACAAGCAGGGTGGAGAAGACCCACAAATCCCCACCCTGAGAAAGGGAGAAAGGGGAAAAGGGTAGAGAGATGGGCCCAAAACAAAAACAGCAGCAATAATCTGAAGAGAAACAAACTAATTTACTAAGTAAGATATTGGAATGCAAGATAACACACTATAATACAATGTAAGAATACAATATAATTAGAATTGATGCTAATAAATCAAATTAAATGAGAGAGGGTGTCCAAAAACTGAAGGCCTCACTCTAGTGCTGGGGTGAGATAAGCACTCAGGGTGAGCAGAAGGGAAGACAGAGATCTTGTGGTTTTGCCTGGTGTTTTATCTCCTCCATGAATGTAAATTCCTCTGGGGTATGTAGTTCTCTTCTGGGACAGGTACCTGGAACTGGAGCATTAACTCTAACTCCCAGTGCACTACATGGTGTTATGATATGGAATACCAATAACCAAACATCGTAAAACCATGACAGGAGGGCAGCAGTAAGGGGGAGTAAGGTGCAGAAAGCAGTGCGAGCTGCTTGCCCCAGGGCCTTTCCAATGTTGGCAGCTGAGCTCAGAGGAGAAGCCTGGTGCAGGACTGGGTCTTGGGCTGGAGTGTGCAACACCCTCACTGACCTTAAAGTGGATAAGGAGAAACACAGCTATACCGCCTGCCTTGCTTGGGTGAGATGTTCTGCTTAGGTCACTGGTGCTTTTGATTTTGGTAAAAGGGAATTTTTGAAAGCTGTTTTAAAGCTAACTTTAAAACAGTGCAGTAAACTGCCTGCCTTTAAATTTCCTCCTGAGGAAACTCCCCAGTGCCCTGCTATGGCTGCTGAGGAGGGAGTGCAAGGTGGAAGACTGACTCCTCCTGTGGTGATGCCTTGCAGGAAAGTGCTGGAAGAAGACGGAGGGTTAGGAGCAAGGGAGGTGTTCTATCCCTGGCAGGCAGTTCCAGGAAGGCAGCTCTGCCTGCTCCACCACTTGCTGCCTTCCCTTTGCCAGTTAGGGCTCGGGGTGAGAGAAGGGGCAGCAGCTGGGACTCTTCAGCAGTGGAAAGGCTTTGAATAGATGAGGATTTATTTTGTGTGTGAAGGTTTTCTGAAGTCTTTTCGGTTGCTAACACTCCTGTTAAAGCCATCCAGCCTGGATTTTGCTCATTACTACTTTTGTTTGTTTGTTTGTTTGTTTGTTTTGTTTTGTTTGTTTGTTTGTTTGTTTGTTTTTGTTTTGTTTTGTTTTTCTTTCCAAAAACAACTTGCTGCTTTCATCTGCCCAGGACAGGAAGTTGAGTTTTACAGTGAACTTTGCTATCTCTGCTTTTCATGGTATAAAACCACTTTCTAAAAATTGGTGCAAAACTGCAGGAATGTCTGTCCCATCTGAAAATTGTATCTGCTGGTCTATCTGTTGAAATGTGGGTTGTGTTTTGTTTCTTCCCATAGTAAGTTGTTATTTCTGCAAATGACAATGGGTTTGACAGAACCAGCTACACTGCCCTGCCTTACTGATAAAAAGCACCTAGAGAGAAAAAAAAGAAAAAAGAAAAAAGAAAAAAGAAAAAAAAAAAAAAAAAGATCTAGGGGAAAAGAAAAATGCAAATAAAAAAATATCTTTTTAGTTTTTTTTGTAAACCTGCCTTCATCTTCCCATCACCACTTGCTCATTTTAGGATGACTGTTGATCTTTACTGCACTGTCTGAATAAAAACTATTGTTCTTGGAAATGTTGAATGACCCTCATTCATTAGAGTGAGAGTTGGAAAGTAGTAATGCACAATATAAGCTATGAGATATTAATTCAGGGAAAATAACAAGTATGTTTCCCTATGAGAGACCGAGAGATTGCTATCAGGCAGAGTCTTGCAAGCTAGCCAAGGCATTTTGGGAAGGAAAGGTAATATATTCTAGTTGCTACCTCTACTCTTCACATGACAAATACTTGGCAGTATGTTTCGTTTTATGGAAGAAATGTATCCATTAGTGAACACTAGCCACTCAGACCTAGAGAATTCCTCATTCAAAATGGTGCTACAAGTTTTCTCACTCAGTGTGTTGGTTAAATAAAGAGAATGTGAGAACGCTGAATTAAAAATGACAAATAATGACACTGAGTAATGGTATTGAGAGGCATTACTTAAGAAAAAAATAGTGGGATATAAGTCAATCCTTGATGTTTGCTATGTTTTGGAAATAACAAGATCCTCTCTGGGATAGCTGTTCCTTCTGAGCATAGAAAACCAAAGCAGCAAGGTGCAAAGGGTACCACCTTCTTTTAGTGTCTGCTTCCTATCTGAGCGTGTATACTGATGATTGTTTCTGAGGATCCTGAGCAGGTCTGTAAGACCTGTAAGCTAAACGCAGTACTTATAAATAAAGGTAAAACAAGGTACCTTCAAAAAGGTACCTTCAAAAGGTAAAACTAATGAGGATGCTATTGGTTTATAAATGTGAGCAGGAAGAAATGCAGGAATGTGTGTCCTTTCATCTAAACATCTGTAGCCACAGTCATTCAAACCTGTGGGGCCAATTTTCAGTAAATCCAATTCTGCCAATTTTAAGATATTTTACATGCTTTCCTAAAAGTAACTTAATTTTCCTGCAACATTTACTTGCATATTACATTTTTTGGTGTTATCTTTTATGTACTTTCAAGTAAGTAATTGTGTTGGGTTTGATTCATTACAGTTTAGCTTTAGCTGTATGCCGGTGATATTCAATTGAATGAAATTACAGTGAAGTGAACCTACAATACTGCAGTAACATGCTTAGGTATGTTGACAGAAAATAAAATGAGTCAGAGAGGCCCAGGAACTTTGCAGAGTAATTATAAATATTACAAAGCAGAAGTTTCGGGTGCCAAGGTTTCTCAGAGAACTTCAATACTATCCTCTTTCTTGCTTTTGACATGTTTCATCTCTCTTGCTCAGCCTTCTGCATCTGAATAATGAAATAGTGACTCTGACACTGAAGTGCTGATTTACTCTTCTCAACATCTCACACATTTTCCTCAATTTTGCATCTGTTTTCTTGCTGGCAGCAACCTCTTCCATCAAACCTGTCAGTGTTTTTTAGAGCCATGAATTTAAGGAAAAATAGGGAAAAAATATCTTCAAAACCTCTGAAGTGAATTTCTTTACCTCAGAAGCACTTCATATGGTAGTTTTCTATCAAGAAGATATATAGCAGAGATAGCTGAAAAAGAAGAATGGCAATTTAGAAGATCACTAGAAAGATACTTGCTGCCTGCTCTCAGCAAGGTGTCAGTATTGCCAGTTACATTGCTCTGGGGAAGGAGCCATTATGCTGTCTGTGTCACAAGAGGACAAAAACTGGGGAAGATTTAGGATTGGAAGGGGGAACTGAGCTAAATGCCACTTCTATAATATACCTGTCAGCAAGCTGCTCTGGAGGAGAGAGTATAAAATAATAGTGCCCCAAAAGATGCTCTTAGCTCTCCCTCAAATAAAATAATGTGCCTTATTATGCTAAAATGTCATTGTTATTTTAATTACTGTAAAGAACATATTTTAAGTGGGATGTTTTGAACGCATACTGTAGCCAGGACAGTTTTTTATTTCTGAGTTGTAGTTTGCATATGCAACCACACAGAAAGCCACAGAAAAAAACCACTCATTAACTAAAAAGAGCGTAGCTGTTCCTGATGAACCGCAGAAAAACTCTTCCATTTCATTAACTCTCTGAAACTTTTAAAAGATTCTCTTAGACTGTGAGAGTATGCCAGATGGAAACAGGAAGGATATTTGGGAAAGTCATAATAGCTATGAAGATCAGAGAGAATTTATGAAAAATATACAATTTGAATTTTATAAGCTATAAATCCTTAATGATAATATTGTTCTATGCTTCTCAGTTTCATATTCTTCTATGAATTTTACAGTTCATTACAATCGAAACTAATTATTTTGTTCCCACATTTGTCTTCATGTAGAAGATCGAAGAAAAGCAGACACTTCAGTGGCATAAATTTAGAATATTTAAATTTTAACAAGAAATTTCCAGGGTGTTACACTACAACAGAGTGGGTAGAACCACCGCTTGCAACACCGGAGGCCCGGGTTTGAATCCCCCCTGTGGCGCAAGTGGTAGAAGTGCCACTCTGCTACACTAGAGGGCTCGAATCCCGGGAGTTGGACTCGATGATCTCTAAGGTCCCTTCCAACTCGCACGATACTATGATACTATGATCTTTTCAGTTTCAGTATATTTATTACTGTTAGTAAGTGATGATAACTTAAAGAACCAATAAAGTATGTTCATAAACTATTTACAAATAATTCAGAAAATAAAAACAAGGTTTGCTTGTTTCCTTGTTTGTTTTTAGAATGGTTTCTTTGGAGTTATTTTGTTTGCATGTTAATGGAGACACCATAGATATCTACAGGAAGTGAGAAAAAGGATAATTAGAGCTGATGGTGAGAAAGGGATTTTGGAAACTGGAAATACATTTCTCCAGAGTCGCAGTTTCATAAATTTGAATGTCAAGGAAATATTATTTGCAAACTGTATTAAAATTTTTTGGCTTGTGATAAGAGATCAGATCCTTCAGACCTATAGTACTTTCAGATCACAGGCACACTTTCAGATGGCAGACGTTGTAACAGAAAATGAAATAAATTGCCTGGAAATGTCACTGTAGTGTCCAGTATGAAATATCAGGAGATTTGAGTGGCATTTTTTTGATTGTGTAAAGTCCATGTAAATAGGCATAAATTTATTGCTGCTGAGGCACATTCTAATCTTACTGTTTACTTGTCTTCATTTCAAATTTAAGCAGCCATGGTTCGTGATTCACATATTCCTAAATATATGTTAGTCCAAAGGATTAATGTTTTCAGGTTCTGTATTTTTGGATTGTGCTTATTTCATTTTCAACTTGAAGTTTAGAGTTAGAAATTTGTGCTTCTGACCTCTGATATTCTGAAGTAATCACTTTCTCAGTGTAAGATGAGTTGTCAAGTATGCCTTGAATAAATATTAATAAATTTGATATAGCTTCTCTTCTACTTCTACATAATGAAGAAGCAATTTTCCCTTACCAAAGCAAGCAAAATTTTAGTGATCAGCTTTCCCAGAAATTACATTCTCCATTCTCCACAAAATGTAATGATAATCAGAGGTAAATCATGGTTTTCCAAATGTGAAGCATTCTAACTGTGGTAAATTGTTGTAAAGGTCTGAATTCAAAGAAGAAAGAGCATGCATATTGAAGAGTTTCTAAAGTTGTCTGAAACCTAAGATGGTTAAGATCTTCAGCAAATATCATGCGCACGAAATCACTGCTGTTATAATACTTCAGTATGTGCAAAATGGAGAACAATAAATCAGGCAGAAGGGAGAAAGGATTCCTATTTTCTAATTATTATTTGCTGCTTTTGTAGAGTAACACAGTTTTCTGGAAGAAAAGGAGAGAATCATAATTCTTTCATATGTGAAGTTTGTTAAGCTGTTTCAGAGCGGAGTTAAACATGCCAGCTTACATCCCATTTTGTATTTCTGTACATGCAGCATATTCACATTTAACATTTTGCTTTTTCAGTTCTTCCTGGAATGGCCGCAATGGGTTGAGTGAGGTTAATAAGCAGATGATGTCCTGAAGTTTGCTTCAGGATAGAGACTGTATAGATTTCTTCATAGTACATGACAGTCATTTAAAACTGAGTATTGTTATTTTGTATGTCTTCAGCTTCATAGCAAAGGTTTCCCTGTTCCCCTTAAATTGAAGTTCTTGGATTATTTGTTTTTGTTGTTCCTTTTTGTTTAGTTTTGTTTTTGTTTTTTAATTTTTGTGCTGAATGCAACATATCAGATCTTCTGCGTAGAGATGCAGACTGCTGTCTCTTAAAATAATCCTATTATGTCCTCTGTCCAAGTATAGGGAGAGCCATGATGCCAGCAACTGATATGAGATTAGAGAAAAATCCTAAAATATAAAAAAAAGATGTTTCCACTGACAAGTGAGTATCCCACTACAGTCATTGGAAGCCTTTTTATTTCCAGCAGGCATCAAGCTGCTTAACTGTTAAAGGATACTGAGTGACCACCAAAGTTATTTCTAACCCGTAGGCAAATGTGTGTTTTTTATGCATTCTGTATCACGTGTTGAAAAGGATCTCCACATTTAACGATGAAAATTCACATGTTAAACTTTTTAGAAATGAAATCTTTTGGACTGTTTAGCCATTATCAGCTTTAGTGCCAGCAAATTTGTTCTCCTTGGTGATTCTAATATTCATAAAATTAACATTAATGATTCCATACACAGTGAATTTCTATCACAGTTCAGATTCATTACATCTCTTCTATCGTATTCAGCTCCTTGGTCATTTTCTCAGTCTCAATGATATGGTGTAATGTTTTTCCAGTAAATTGAATAGCTACCTAATCCCTCTTTGATCATTTTGTAGTAAACTGTGAAGTTTATTTCCAGAAAACAGATTGTTCACTGTGAAAATCTGTGAATTATTTATCTCCTAGAAACTATTTTAATGCTGATTTAGTTGACAACTATATTTTTATGCAATGATTTTAATTAAGATTTTCAAAAGGTTTCCAAACTTATGCTGTTACCTCATGTGCATTTTAAACTAAAAATTTGTCAGCTGCTTTGTTTTCTGATTTTTTATTTTTATTTATTTTTTTATTCTATTTTATTTTTCTGGAGGAGAAAAGGTGTTCTATGTATGAGTTATGCTCCTCATTGACTTCTTATTCCATTCCTGGTTGCAAGGGCTTCTTCCTCACCTGATTTTTTTTGACCCTGGTAAGTAACAGTGAAGGTGGAAGAAAATGCAATCTAAGACAGAATGTACACAGTAGTAATTTCTGGCTATGTGGAACTGAGAAAACATAAGTATACTGCAGTGAAAGGTTGATTAGAAGAATATGCTGCAGAGTTGCTGCAGAATGATAAGCTGTGATTTCTTTTTTGTAAAGAGACTACTCAACTCAGCAAGAGTGAGCTTTGTATTCTTAGAATTTCTAGCTAGGATATTACTCTATCCTGGAGGTTTTTTGCCCTTCAAAAATCTGAAAGTAATGGAAAATTGTAACTATACTGTATTAATTGTTTGCACTAACCAAACCTATTTATGCTGCAATTCTGGGTGAATTTTTTCCAGCTTTTGCTGTAGCAAGATACTGTTCCTCTGTGTTAGCCTTACATTTGCTTGTGTCCAGCCCCAGATATAAACCTGTTTTGTAACACGCTTTGCAACGGACACTATTCTGTTTTTGTGCATGAGCAGGAGTAAGAGAGACTGAGTTTCCTCTTGACCTTTTATGGTCTAATTCTTGGCTTTGACATTTAGTTTTCTGTTGAACCTGTTTAGAGGTCATGTGAGGTTTTATTGAGGTTGTAACAAACTCCTTAACAAGAGGTAGGCTTTGCTGCCACAAACAGTGAAATAAATAGCCAGCAAGGTCTGACTACTTGCCTTTTTTCAGCTAATTGCATGATAAGGTTCTGTTTTCCTTCTAATATTGAATAGTTAAGAAGAATTTAGGCTATCACAGGCCAAAAATCTGCGTTAATTAGAATGGAGGACTTCTCTAACACCGGTATCAGTACCATTAAATCTGTGGATCAAACAATTTCAGACTGAGATTGTGTTGCAAGAAATGTTAAGGGATTGTCCTAGATTGTAATACCTTAGCATTAAGATTTTAAATAGGCTTGTTATTTGTGAATATGCTGAGAAGATGATTAATTACTAGATTAAAAAGAAGTCTTTGATTTTGGAGTATCTAATACCTGCTGTCCATGGAGACTGCTATTAAAACAAATAACTTCTGTAAAAGTTCACTTAACAGCAGGCTTCTGTTATCTTTATGTAGGCCCTTTCATTAGTTGGAGCAGAGAATAACTGTTCTGTAATAATTCAGATCCCCAAAACCCTCAGAGATCATCACATGTTAGTAGAGCAGTACTATGCGACAGCATGGCTTCAGTTGTCTCACCTCACTTAAGCTGTAAGTGAGCTAAGTGTAGATATAGAAATGGACTTAAACGGATCAACACAGCAGTGAGCTGTCTCTATGCTGGAACACATGCAGTGCACAGCAAATTAGGTAAAGCCAGACAGACTCGGATTTGCAAGGTAATC
The DNA here is from genome assembly GCF_039878825.1 of Excalfactoria chinensis. Classification (NCBI taxonomy): domain Eukaryota; kingdom Metazoa; phylum Chordata; class Aves; order Galliformes; family Phasianidae; genus Excalfactoria; species Excalfactoria chinensis. The sequence goes on along the minus strand of NC_092828.1, from coordinate 78,938,633 downwards.
TGCCAAAATGTCATTTTTGGTTTCTGGTTTTAGAAGTTAAAAGATCCCTTACAGGCAGAAAATTGTTGCTTTATTACCTGTGCATGGCTGAACTTCTAAGAAAAAAGATTATGTTGGATTCAGTGATCTGATAGTGAAGCTATGGCCAATCTAGTTCTGCTAATGTGACGGAGTATGGGAAAAATGGATCTGTGTTCCATTCAAAGCTCATAGAAGTTGACTATCAGAATCACTTTGCACTGAAATACCATCTAGCACTGATAGAGAGAAGGTCATGTTGCATGTTTCACTTTCTGCTACAGGGATGGTAACATCTGGCCAAGTGATAATGGGCAGCTGGCAGTACAGTTTTGCATTGCCCCAGCTGTTCACTTAGCAAGAATGAGTAAGAGCTTTCAGCGTCGTACCGTGCTGTAACTTCCTGACTTCACTAGGAGCACACTTCACATTCCTACACAAATTTTTCTTTGGGTCTCTATTGGTGACAAGGGCTTCAGTAGCTTTTATTTTGAGACTGGGTCAATGTGGCTGAAAACAGGAGCTTTATACCATGCCAGATCACTAAGGTATATTTATGTTAAATTTTAGTATGTATGGAGAAGACTCTGTCTCTATGTTGAAAAATGAATGTGTGATTAAAACAGACAATTTACATAGCACAGCTTATAAATATTTGTTTTTTGAATGTTGTGTACATATACAAAAAAATCAAATAAATTAATGAAGCTTTTCTTACTTTTTTTTTTTTTTTTTCTTTCTCAAAATGACAAAGAATTTTTCTTCCTTCTTTTAATGTCAGGAATTTTTGGTATTTGTAAGTTAATCTGCAGGGGCACTTGATCAGGTTTCTACTGTGGGAGCTTCTGATGTATCTGGCAGCTCACTGACATTTTCTTGAGAGCTGTAATGATCTGTTTTAGAGGTCTTCATGGAAGAATCTTGCTGAGATATGAGAGCTAATGATTTGTGATGGACAGGAAGTCAGATCAGATGAGATTATGGTCTTTTCTGACCATAAAAACTTGCAATAATAATAATAACAATAAATCAGAAAGCTGGAAAATTTCAAGTCTCATTATTACGAAATAATGAAATGAACTTTGCCCTCCTCTTGCTTCATTGCTGTTGTTTCATAAACTTATGTGGATAATTCATAATATGCAAAGGATTGAAGTTCAGCCTTATGCATTATGAAGACAACATAAAACTTTTCTAAATCCTTGACTTATAACTGCGCAGAGTTTATACCATTATTATTTTGAAGTTCTCTATATTGTTTTGATCGCTTTTTTATATAACATACATAAATGAACACTTAAAAATAATTTTTTTTCAAGAGCACAAAATGAACTCCCGTGGCTGTTAGTCTGTGTATTCTGATGTTCTTTTATCAGCATGGAAGTGATCAGTGCAAGTGGTGGCCACCTACATAACCAAGGCATTAATTTTCTAACATGATCTATAAGTTAAGTGAGAATTATTAAATGCATTGTCAAGTATTGAAACTAAGCTGTGAAGTACAGACTCATGTTGGAAATACTCTTCCTGAATATTATTCTGTTGTTTGGTTTTTGTTTGTTTGCTTGTTTTTGTAGGATCTTCTATTTTCTTTTAGTCTTGCAGCTAATCATTTATTCTTTATTTTATCCTTATTGCTTAACTTTGTGCTCTATATTGCATATTCATTAGAGATGGACAACTGAGACATAGACATGCTTTTCAGAAAGCAGTCCTCATTTAGCTTTTTAATGGTGAACCTTCCTGTCATACCGATCTGTAGCTCAGTGATTGATTGATACAGATCATGTGCCTTCTGCACTTGGAAGCTGAGCTGTTGCTAGTGTGCTTCAGGCACAGCTGTGTCCTGTTCAGTACCATCATTAGTGGGTAAGCTAGGATGAGTTATCTTGTGTGTTCACTGAATGTTTCGTGATGAAAGGTGGAATTTTCGTCCCAGTGAAGTAGGAGTTTCAAAATGAAGTTCAGTGGAAGCTCCAGAAAAACCTTTTAGTTCTGTATCCTTAATGGTACTAATGGTTTCTAATATAAGAAATATCTAATACCAGAGAGAAAATACAGGATTTAGCTATCCAAAAGATCCCTACTAAAAGATTTTTTCAGGTGAGCTCAGCACTCACTTGAGACTATGTAATTTTTGGTTTACATCCCTTCTTCCACATTTGAACATCTGCCTGCTAGACTGGCCAAATCAGAATGCACCAGTATTCAGAATACCACGGCTTGGGCTTCCTAGTTGGGACAGCTTGTTTCAAACTAAGTTTATAAGCATGTTTCAAACTAAGGTGGTGAAAGGTGTGGGTTTTGCTGTGAGTATGATCCTAAGGCATTCCTAGGAAGTCATTAGAAACGTGTTAATGATAAATGTAAATCAACAAAAATTGCACTTAATGGAGTGAACATTCATCTCTGTCAGAAACATAAACCATCTGTTTGAATAGCATTAATCTTACCTGTAGTGTATCAAGAAGATATTTTGATTTTTAGTAGAGTTTACTGAGCAGATAACATCAGTAGCTGCAGGCTAAAATTGGGAACAGAACTGGGAAGAAGGCCAAATACCAACTACATAGTTCTAGTAACTGAGTGTGTAAAGATGCATGAATGCCTCTATGTATACCCATGCATGTAAGTTATAGATACCCATTTTCTATATTTAGTTTCAGAAAGATCAGAAGCACCTTCTCTGCGCATATAACACTGTTCAAATGGCAAGTAACAATATCACATTAATTACAATGAAGGAATGAATTTAAATTATTAACTTATTTTCCATTTAATTCCAAGAGAACACAGGGAGTAGATATCTTAGGATTCATTTTTCACAGCATTACAGACTTCATCATTGTATACAGGAAGCATTGTAAAGGGGCTTAAGTAATCCACATGCTGTGAGATTATTACGCCTGTACAGAGGAGAGCCTCTGAGCAACATGAAGCAATGTATTTTGGGAGCTGTGTTTCCTCTGTACTGCTTCATCATATTTCACCTCAGATGTTACATTTTATGCTGCTATTTTTGGTATGTGAGAGATTCATATTGGGGTTGAATCAGCTCATGTTCCTCCCTTAAGTGTTAAGGAGAGGACAAGTGTGTCAGTTTGAAAGATGTGCACTATCAACACAAACATGGAAAGGAAAGTCAGTGGCTGCAAATCCATTGTAAAATCTAAAATTCAGTGCAGGATAGTAGTAACGAAATATTATTTACAAAAAAATATTAGAAATACAGATAAATTCTTTCTGTCACCTTGGTTTAAAACCTAGCATGTGTATGCCAAGATGGAATGGCAATTCTCCAGAAATACGTCCTGTGATGTCTTCACCATCACGTCTTTCATATTTATTATCTTCAAGGTCCAGACTAGTGTCTACATCAGGCAGAGCCAAGCAAAACTACAAAGACTTACTCTGTGTCAGTATTGTTTTATGGAAATTTCTGTAGCCTCTGCAATGTGTTGTTTGCTCTTTTCCTTCCACTAGCACTCTCAGTTCCTTCAGCAGCACTCTGTAGCCACATCCCATCTTTAGTAAGGGGAAAATGTGTTAATGAGGATACAGATGGGATCATCTTCATGAACTCTAATCTCTTTTACTTTCATTGGTGACAGGTGCTGGAATGAATTCTGTGCTAATGGGAACTCCTGAACTACTGGGTAAAATTTAAATACCTGGCAGAAGAAAATTATCATACAGTTAAAGTTCCAGGCTTTGGCTCAGGAGCTGTCCTGAAGACTTCTGTTTGATTTGTGGCATGACTTAATCTCCTCTACTTCATCCATAAAGTGTGTGTAATATTACCTTCTTCACATAGTCCAGGAGAGGGTGGTGATTCACACAGGCTAGAAGGGAAAAGACATAGAAAATTATTGCTTGAATTTTAAAAGGCTCGTATTAATGCATTCTGCAAAGGATGTGGAGCACATATTAAAAGAATTATTATTGTTTTCACTTCCTATGAGCCATTTCTTTTTTTCACCCTTTGAATATCCCAAGATCCCAAGTTTCTGGTACAAGGTTTACTCTGAGCAAACACTTCCTCTCCAAATTGCTTTTATTTCAGATTGAAGAGGAAAAAGGGGAATAAATGAATAAGGAACTAACACAAGATCAACATGAGAGAAAAGCAGTAACCGTTCTCTTTATCTCAGCCATTTGGTGTAGATTTTTAGCTCTGTGTTGAAGCAGTCAGCATAGAACAACGTTATTTTAAAGAGATGCTAATGAGAAATAGAATCAGGTGACCTAGTTATACCTGCATAACCCAGCAAACCCTGTATTTTAGAAGAAATTTCCATCTGTCTCTACTGCAGCACTGCATCACTCTTTCTCATAATCTAGGAATCATCTGATGTTTATGTATGAACTCCTATAATTTTTCCCCATAGCTGTGTGATGTGGAGGTCTGGAAGAAGAGGAAGTGGCAGCCAGGCTGCAGGGTTGTCAGCACAGACTGGACTCAGGTCTGTCTCTTGAAGGGATGGCTGGAAGAGAAGGTTTTTGTAGAAGGTCCCTTCTTAGTCTTGCAACAGGATAACTTCATAAACTGCACTGGGAAATTCCCTCATGGAAAGCAGTTCATTTCTTCACCAAAAAAAAGTATGCTGTCTTCCTCCTCCCTATTTCCCAGAAAGGTCTTATTTCTTAAACTCTTTGTTCATTTCATGCACATGTTTTCTTCCAATTTTCTTTAACAGAAAACCCAATATCTTTATGTTCAGTCTTTTAGAATGTAGGGACTGAATGGTTTCTATACTTTTGGGTATTGAAATCTTTTCTTTTAGGATAAACCATTATCATTTTCATTCGACTACTCCCCTGAAGAAAGAAGTCTACTGCAGTGCTGAGAGAGGACTTGCTAAATGTCATAAAATTATTTGTGAATTTCTAGTGAATGTTCTTGTGCTGTAAGGGTCAGAAGAATGCTGATAATACATGATTTGACTGTATAAGACTCTTAGAACAGAAAACTTGGAGTTCAATCAAAAATAGATTGCAGATAATACTCTTATTACATGTGGTACAAAGTTAAAAAGAGGGTTACTGCTCTTGTAATCCAGCTTACTTGTGAAGTTTAGGAGTATTATAAACCCTGAACATGCCTTCGTACATTTAGAACAACCTTTAACAACCTTTTTACCTTTTTTTTTTTTTTTTTTTTTTAAAGCCATGATGGAAGCCCCTTCCTTTCTGGTACTAAGTGGAACAACACAAATGTTTCTTTTCTGTTTAAAACTTCTCTTTTTTATCATCATTCCTTTCAAGCCATATATCTAAAAGAAAGACCTGCTTTACCTAGAATGCAATTACGAAAGTCATTGATACAACATTCAGTCTTTTTTGTTTGTGAGATTAAGAATCATAGAATATCCCACATTGGATGGGACCCACAAAGAACATCACATCCAGCTTCTGGCTCCTCACAGAACCACCATGAAATCAAACTGGATTTCTGAGAGCATTTCATGCTGATGTTATGTGTCATGCAACATGTGGATGCTATATGAGGTCACTACAAGGCTCACAAACAGCAGTGTTTTCTCCGTTGTTACCTCCCTCCTGTATGTGAGTTAAAGGTGACACCACATTTTGATGTGATATAGTAATGAGAGGAGGTCATTGATTACTGGTAGATCACAGACTTTAGCCAAGGACTATCTTGCTTGTGTCTGAGACATCTATGTATTACTGCAGACAGATAAAGAAAGATGTAAAATGACTTTTGCATAAAATTTTGTATTGGAAGGAGCAGATGACTTTTTCTGTGCATTTGTTTAGCTAAGGACTGTGCATTTAGCTGTTCCCTTCCCACCTTAGCTACTTACCAGAGTTTGTGTTTCCTCTGTGTCATCTTTTATTGAATAACACAAGAAGCTGTCCTTGTCTGTGCAGTTTAGCTGCTATGCAAGCTTATTAAAAACAGAAAAATTAGGCAGTCTTTAATAATTTTTAAATAACTTTTCTAGTATTTTTCTTGTGCTTGCCACTCTTAGTATCTGAAATGTCACATAATACATCACCTTGTAACTCTTCATTAGCCTTGCACCTATCAACTCACTTTTAACTACAAGCAAATCTCATGGCAGTGAAAAGGACCACTTCTGCTTATCTTTAAGCTCATTAGAGAGTATATAAAAATAAATACATTTTAGGTACATCAGTGTTTTCTTTCTCTTGGCAACAAGTTTGCTAGAAGATTTCAGCATTCTGAAATCTGTGAGAAATTTCAGAGAATATGTTGGAAGTGTTGCTTGGGGAAGCTACATTTTAGAGAGAAAAGGCTCTTCCTTTGAGTACAGGCTTTCTCTTCTTTTCAGTGCTGAGTGCATGATTTTTTTATCATGACCCAAGCTAGGATACTTGCTCCAATACTGCTAGGAAGGTTTAATGTTACAGCATTCAAAGCAGGGTCATTTTGCATAGAATGTTTCTCACCCTAACTTTAATTAAAAGACAAAAAAAAAAAAAAAAGGAAAAAAAAAACCACAAGATTTTATTTTTTCTTATTTGTTGGACTTCAGGCATTTGTTTGTTGCAGGAAGGAGAGAACATGAGGGATTTCAGAAACCCTCTCTTCTCTGAGCAGTTTGTAAATCACCTGAGATGTACTAATGTTTAATTCATTCTGACAGGATCAGCTTCAGCTTCTGCCTATACTTTTTGTTTCCCTCCAGTTTTCTTTTTCTGGATCTTGGCATTTTCTCATGTGGTTAAGAATACTTATCAGGCTTGCAAGGAGCAGGCAGCAGCTGCAAGGAAGCTAAGTGTGGTAGTTGTGAAGTTGTGAGTGCTCAGATCGCACATCCCTGTCCCCAGCTTCCTGACTCAGCCACTCGTATGTGTGAGGTGGCAGGAGGAATAATAAACTCATATCAGCTCACCTTTTCCTGGTGCTATCAGATGCTGCAGTGCACTGCCTTGATTACACCTTGAGGCTTTGCTCAATAGCCTGACCTGGGAAGCTGTACTGCAGGTTAATATCCAGCCAACCTGGTCAAGAAGTTGGTGGGCTGTTGGCGCTATCTTAAAATGCTGTTGAAAAGTTTGCAAGGTCTGGCACATGTACGAGCAGCTTAATATAAAAAATTATCATGTCAGTGAATGTATGCTCCTGACACTGATAAACTGTGAGGGCTGTTTCTTGACATAGGGACTGTGAGAAGTCTGACTGATGCAGTCAGACAAAACCTCAAATTACTTACACCAAAATGTCTTTTTTAGCTCAATCTAATGAGTGTTATGCATTGAGACTTTTGCTTGAAAAGTACTAAACGAAAGATTGTTATGTCCTTACAGAGTTACATGTTATATTTTTCTTTAATACTTGGAAAAAATAGTTACTTAATGTGGCTTGGGCAATTTTTTAAAACCAGTGGCTTTAATGCAGTGAGAAGCTGCTCAGTTTTCAGGCAAACAATAATCAGGAATTACACCTGTTAGCTCCAGCTTCTTTCAGACAACCCTGTCTCAGGTGATAGCACCAGACATCCTCTTTTGTGAGGAATACAAAAGAAATTTAATCTGAGTGTTTAGTATTCATTTATTTAAATGAGATCAGTTAACATATTTGCTTCTAACTCCCATAGAGGAGGACCATTGACACCTCATTCCTAACAATATATCTACAAAACTCCTTGCATATCAAGCAGTATACGGAAATTGCCTCTGCTTGCAGGTTAGCTATTAGGCTGCTGTTATTGTTCCTAAATTCTACTTGCCAAACAGTAGTGTGCTCTTGCAGAGAAATCTTACTGGAAGTATTAGAAAAGGATTTTGTAAAATATGTTATGTGTATATTATTGTATGTGATCAAATCAGTTTTTGTACATGACTGGAATAAATGTTTTGTTCTTTAAAGCATAGACAGCCCTGAGAGACTTAGCTGAAAAAGGCTGTGTTTTAGTGTTTTACGTTTTTGAGCGAAGAAAGTGTTAATGCCTTTAGTTAAAGGTATTAAAGCAAGGATTGACAGTAGACATCTAAGGGGGAGCTTGAAGTTCAAGGAAACTGCAAATACAGCAAAGGAAACTGTAGCAAGCAATAATTGCAGGTGAATTACTTTTTTTTCATCCATTCTCCACCATCAAAAGTGAAATAAATAGTAACAATAAAAACTCTTTCACCAACGCATACACTATCGGTAAACTTCTAAGTGAGGAAGTTTGTAGAAAAACTTCTTATCAGTGTGTTTAATGTTTATTACATTTACTAGAAGTTTTCTTGATGGGATGGTCAGAAATCAGTCACACAGAGAAACTATAGCCTGGGAAAAAAATACCCTTTAGTTCTCTTTATTGGTTTCAGTTTTCTCCAAGTGAGTAAGTGAAGCAGAACAGGAAGTATTGAAAGCATTTGTTCCCTTGCTTGTCTAAACTTGGCTGCCCTGCAGTGCTAAAATCCCAGATCAACAGCTGAAGAGGTGAGATTTAAAAAGTGTAGATAAAGTTTGAAATAAATAAATCAGCATTTCAAAAACGGTATTCCAGTGTTTCTGTATTAGAAATGAAAGAAGCTGTTTGCACCTGAGTTACAGTAGATAGCCTCATCTCGATGTCCCCTTCTCTGTAAACTTTTGATTTATATTGTACTTGCATTCTCAAAGCATATGGTGGTTTCAGTCCCCCAGTCTTCCTTAATATCATACTTAACTGCTTGGAATAAATAAATAAATAAATAAATAAGAATTAGATCTTTTTGAGCAAAGGAAGGGAGAAGCAGAATGGAAGTGTTATTTTCTGTGTATTTCCTTATGAATAGCTGTGTGGGCTACTGGGCATGTGCTGCTGCTTTTGTTGTTGTTTTTGTTGTTGTTTATCTTTAAACTCTAATTTTCATGAAGAAAATGTGTATGTATGGACTGGGGTAGGATATTTTCTTCTGGTTTCCACTTTAGATCTCTCAGTGTGCCATATGAAAAAGAGAAAGGCGTAAAATCTGAAAATATCCTTGAACTAAACTGAACTGAGTTCATGCACATGACTCTACGCTATACCATGTTAGATGTGTTCATGCCACATGCTGAGACTAAGGTTACAGTCACATGGTGCAGATTGATGATCACTTTCCAGTTTGGAGTGTTCTGTCCATCTCCCATAGCAGTCTGCATAAGGTTAAAATTGTTCTGTTGCTTTATGCACCTTCGTTTCACAGCACATATGTACTACAGTTAAGAATTTTGTTGCTCTCAATAAAACTGCATAGATAACCTAACTTTGTAAGAAAACATATTAAGACTGACAACCATTTTGCTATGGAAGGACATCGCTGCCCGAACAAAGAATATGGCCCTAAAGGTGCGTCATGTAGATGCCCACATGCCCAAGAGTCGAGCAACAGAGGAACAACAAAATAACCACCAAGTAGATCAAGCTGCCAGAATTGAGGTGGCTCAAATTGACTTGGACTGGCAGAATAAGGGCGAACTATTTCTAGCTCGATGGGCCCATGAGACCTCGGGCCATCAAGGAAGAGACGCAACATATAAGTGGGCCAGAGACCGAGGGGTGGACTTAACTATGGACACTATTGCGCAAATTATTCATGATTGTGAAACATGTGCCATAATTAAACAAGCCAAGAGGATGAAACCTCTCTGGGAGGAAGGGCGATGGCAAAAGTATAAATATGGGGAGGCATGGCAGGTTGATTATATCACCTTGCCACGATCTCGCAGTGGTAAATGCTATGTGCTTACCATGGTAGAGACAACAACTGGGTGGCTTGAAACATATCCAGTACCCCATGCCACCGCTCGAAACACCATATTGGGTCTTGAGAAACGAGTTCTGTGGTGGCATGGCACTCCAGAAAGAATAGAATCAGATAATGGGACTCATTTCAAAAATTCCCGTATAAATACTTGGGTCAAAGATCATGGCATTGAATGGATTTATCATATTCCCTACCATGCATCAGCCTCCGGTAAAATTGAACGATATAATGGGTTATTAAAAACGATGTTGAAAACAGTGGGTGGTGGAACATGTAAGCACTGGGAGAAGCACCTAGATAATGTAATTGGGTTATCTAGATTTACCTGTGATAGAGGCTGCTGCCCCTGGAAGGAGGGTAATGAACAAAAACAGTGGCATAAATCTAAGGAGAAAACTTATTTTACTAAATACGAATAATATTGGAATACAAGATGACACAATATGATACAATATAATTGCAACTACTAAATCAAACAAGACGAGAGAGAGAGAGAAAAAGAGTCCCCGAGAACTGGGGGGCCTACTGTGATCTCTAGGCGACAGGCTGGAACATTGCTGATAGAGGGAGACGGCAGGGATGGAGTGCTCCAAAGAGATAGATAGAGCGAAAAGAAGGACGTTCCAGCCTGGGAGCGAGATTATATATGTGTCCTCCTCCGGTGATTCGTCTCTGGCCACGTCGTCCCCTGGGATATGTAGTTCTCCTCCAAGAGCTGAGTAATCGGGATGCTGCCATTCCACAGAACTGGAGCATGAACCTTCCACACTTCCACATACCCTCTGTTACACTTCCGCATACCCTCTGTTACACTTCCGCATACCCTCTGTTACACTTCCAAATACCCTCTATTACACTTCCACATACCCTCTCTTCTACTTCTGTATGCCATTAACAACTACACTTTCTTATACCACCAAAACAGTTTGCCACTATTTGTACCCTCAGTTAATGATTCATACTGCACATGATGTCATGATGTAGAATATTGACAGCAACAGCACAAAACCATGACATTCCACCCCTTATTCTACATTATTACATCATGGTTACACAGATACATAGAATTACTGACTGCACTCCCCCAACATTAATTTACCTTGTGGTACACATTGAACATCCCCATCCTTCTGCATCACCCACCAAGTGCACCCAGGTCCCTGGGCAAAAGCAGTTCCATGGACAGGTTTGCCATTTCCAGAGGCTGGAAGGACCCAAACAACTTTTCCCAACATGCTCTTCAAATGCACAACAGGGACTTTATCTCCTTCTATAGTGTGTAGGGGACTAGATTGGCTAGGACCATCGTGATTGACAGATCCTCTAGTATTGACCAACCAAGTGGCTTCTGCCAGGAGGAATGGCAATGCGGCACAATCCATCAGTGAACAGGGCAAAATTCTTTTCGTTTTCTGGAAGTTCATTGTATGGTGGGGCCTCTTTGGCGCGTGTCACCTCTTCTGCTGGTGATGTTCCAAACCTTTTACCTTCAGGCCAGTCCATGATCACCTCTAAAATTCCTGGACGATTGAGGTTCCCCATCCACGCTCGTTGTGTAATCAGCGTAATCCACTTGCTCCAGGTGACATCGGTAGCATGATGGGTGGAGGGAACCTCCCCTTTGAACATCCAGTTCAGCACTGGCAGTTGAGGTGCCAGGAGGAGTTGCGTTTCAGTTCCAACTACTTCGGAAGCGCCCCGAACCCCCTCATATGCGGCTAAGATCTCCTTCTCAGTTGGAGTGTAGCACTCTTCAGACCCCTTATATGCTCGACTCCAAAATCCCAGGGGTTGGCCTCGGGTCTCTCCTGAGGCTCTTTGCCACAAACTCCAAGTGGGACCTTTCTCTCCAGCAGCAGTGTAGAGGATGTTCTTTACATCCTGTCCCATCCATACTGGCCCCAAGGCCATGGCACGGGCTATCTCTTGTTTTATCTTCTCAAAAGCCTGCTGCTGTTCAGGGCCCCATGTGAAATTGTTCTTTTTCTGCGTTATGTGATAAAGGGGGCTTACAATGAGGCTGTAGTTTGGAACGTGCATCCTCCAAAAGCCCACTACACCCAGGAAAGACTGTGTCTCTTTCTTGTTAGTTGGTGGAGACATGGCAGTGATTTTGTCAGTCACATCTGCTGGGATGTGACGACGTCCATCCTGCCACTTTATACCTAGGAACTGAATTTCCTGGGCAGGCCCTTTTACTTTGCTTCGCTTAATAGCAAAGCCGGCTTGTAGAAGAATGTGGATTATCTGCTTTCCTTTTGTGAAAACTTCCTCTGCTGTATTGCCCCACACAATAATGTCATCAATGTACTGCAGGTGTTCGGGAGCACCACCTTGTTCCAGTACAGTTTGGACCAGTCCCTGTCAAATGGTTGGACTGTGTTTCCACCCCTGGGGCAAATGGTTCCAAGTATACTGAATACCCCTCCAGGTGAAGGCAAACTTCTGCGGCCAAAGGAATGGAGAAGAAGGCATTAGCAATGTCAGTGGTGGCATACCATTTGACTGCTTTTGACTCCAGCTTGTATTGGAGTTCCAACATGTCTGGCACAGCAGCACTCAGTGGGGGTGTTACCTCATTCAGGCCACGGTAGTCTACAGTTAGCCTCCATTCTCCACTGGCTTTACGCACTGGCCATATGGAGCTGTTAAAAGGGGAATAGATATAATATTAATAAAAATGCATAATGGGTTGTCTCTGATTAGTTGACTTTAATATATGCAGTGAACAACATTTAATGTAACGATCAGTCATTTTTGCTTGAGTGAGTAATTTTAGAAGTAAAATAAAATTGTCTTTTGTGAGAAATGTTCATATAGTAAATAGTTCAATGTATGTGTTTTAATTGTTATTCCTTTTCTGTCTTTTTATGAAGTTCCAGAACATTTTTTTGTTTTTGAAAACTATTCACTGGTGGGCTAGAGAACAATGTTTTATGTTCAGAGAAGAAGAAGTTGATAAAAACCAAAAGAAAAAGCAAACACACTTGGTTAATTTTTCAGTCTATATGATGTATATATTTATCTAAACTGTTTGTTGACCTCCTCTGCAATGTAGTTTGCATCGAGAAAATAAAATCCCTTACTACTACTAAAGGGTAAGTATTATGGTCACATTAAAATCTGCAACTTGGAGGCAGCAAAAGAAAGGGGAAAAAGAAAAATCTTCCAAAGACAAAGGAAGTAGTAGGTGGTCATAGGAAACATAGAAAGTATACAACTTGTTTTAAAATTATTTTCTGGCAACTGATAGGTCATCTCCTCCTCTCATGTCTTATGTCTGGCATCTCAACTGACAAACCTAGGCCAGATCAGGAAATATATGTCAGTATATAAATGAAGGGGAATTCCAGGAATGACAGATAGACTAGCACAGTCTAGCAAGTAGTGGCATTTGGACTTAGATTAAGATTTTTGTTTTCATTTTGAAAGTAGATGTTCTTGACTGTATTTTCCTTGAGTAGTATTACCATGCATACAATTTTTCTTTCTAAAAGTTTCCTAACATTGTGTGTTTTAAAGCATAATTACTATTAGTCTAATTATTATGATCATTTTCAAAGCAATTCTCAAAATCTGAGGCATGCTTAAATGAATTTAAAAAAAGAAGGTCAGACTGAAATCCATTGTACTTTGTGACTAAAACTGCTTCTGCTTCTTTTAAAGTTCCATACCATTTTCCAGGTGAATCAAAAGATCAATAGAGGTTTGCAAAAACTAACAAAATGCTTGATCACCTCTCCCTGGGGATGTGACTGTTGCTTAGGTGACTGCTGTGGTTTTGTCTGCAAACATCTTTCATGTAGAAAGTGAAGTGGTAATTTATGCCCCAAGGAAAAGTATTGGGAAATTCACAACTTATTTCGTAGTTTCTTGAAGAGCAGATATTCATTATATTTCCCACAGTGCTGATTCAGATTATTTCCTTCCAGTAATTATTTGCTCAGAATTATGCTTTTGCTTCTTCAAAGAAGCAGAAGAAATATCTCCCTGAGTGCTTACACTGATGCTTGTTTATGGTGGTTTCCTGTTTGTTTTTCAGATATCTTCATCTTTCCTGTTCTAGGGGGAGAAATCCAGAGTTTGCTCAGAAACTTTACCTTTGTCTTATCTGAGAACGTATATTTAATTCTACAAAGTATACAATATAATACAACAATGAGATACACATTTAGTGAAATGTACGTGTTAGTATTCATGTGGGGCTTTGTGGAAGGAGTAAGCACTTAAAATGTTAACAGGCCAATGTCAAGTATTTACAGTTCTCTCTGAATGTGCTTTAATTTTCAAGGGCCTGCAGTAGATCTGTGATATCAGAAGAGGAGGGCTTGCAAAACTAAGTAAACAAAATACTACATGCATCATAAACATTGCTTCAAAAGTTGATCTTGAGTTAAGAACAAAAAAAAAAAAAAAAGTCCCTTTCAAAATTGATGTAAAAATAAAAATAAAGGATCTAACCTGCCCCTAGCACTATAAAAGTAAATGTAATTCATATTTGAGAGTATGCATATTCCTTTCATATCTACTATGTGATTATCTGATTTTATCTGTAGCATACTATTTTCTTGGGAACTCTCTGTCACAACCTCAGCAGTTTTGTGTTTGAAATTTGGATGACTTCATAGCTTTCATCTTTATAGGTGACTAAAGTCCATGAAGTGAAAAAAGGAATAACACTTCTTGCTGTTCAATGCAGATGTTAAGTAATGATTTTTAGTGTCCCTTAGTACATATAAAGGTTTTCAAGTTTCTGACTTGTTTTAAGTTCAAAATTAGAAGTTTCAAGATTTCGGAAGATCAATAAAGTTATCATTTGTGGAGCTGATAAACAGGCCATGCATTATTCTTGTGAGAATGTGTGTAGCCATTTTGGAAATATTCTTTTATCATATCTATTTTTTTGGTATTTCTTCTTTTGTTTGTTTGTGTTTGTCTAGACTTGGATGAATAATATTACTGTCAGAGCTCACACTGTTTACACATTAGTATCTGTGTATTTGTAATGTTTATCTCCTTGCCTTTAAGAAGCCACATCATTCTGTTTTCTGGTATAATGTCTGAGCAGCAGGAGCCATGAAACCCAAATGTCTGTCTCTATAGTAAGACACCCATCATAATTTGCATGTGTGCACAAAGCAATTCATTTTAAGAATACTCTAGTAGCATATCAATTAGAAACCTTGTTTAACCACAGTTATGTTTATCTGGACCCTCATTTAGGATGCTTCTCAGTGTAATAGAATTGATCTTATCCCCATGTTCAACTGAAGCATAGTCATTACTTTTTCTATTTTATCGAAACTGAAAGTGAATTTACAGAGGTCTCTTCAGGTTTTAGGATTAGCAGGTGGCTGTGGTACTACTGGAAGGAGCCATGCAGATGTACCTTCAAGAGCTTCCTGTTCAACATGACTGTAAGCTGGTCTCCAAGGCACCAACTGAGTTGCTTCCAGCTTCTCCTTGGAGCTGAAGCCTTCTGCAAGGGTAGGAACATGGAGTCTCTCTCCAATTCCCCTCAGACCACAATTTAAAATAGAAGTCTGTGAAAAGTAGGCACAGCCCCTGCTGAAGCAAAATGCCTTGTTTAGAAATGAGCTGCTTGAAGGAGGTTTATTTTTTTGTTTTTCTTCTTCCATAGCGTATAAATGGAAAGGGGCTGGCAGCACTTATCACAGTAGAAAGAACAACACTATAAAACAAAATTACAAAAGAGGACTTGACAAACATGTAAAGTGGATTTTAATTTCAGACACCCTGGAGCATGATGCATTTGAAAATTTTTAATTGGGAGCTTGAAGTTTGATAGATTTAATTGCAAAAGATAGTTAATTCCTGAGCCCAATGAGCACAAACAAGAATGGATGTAGTTCTGAAGCTTTCTTTTAATGTTAGAGAGCCACCATGTGCATAATATGTGCCTTGTTTGTATCATCCTTACTGAGACCCTTCGTTCCACAAGTGACTGAGTTAATTTCTCAAGTTGAAAGTCTGTATTTTTGGATCTTGCAAGCAAAAAATGCACATATTAAAATAATACGAGTGGGAGAATTTGTAAACCTCAGGCCAGCTGCGTAGCTACATGGGCTGCTCAGCACTTTTTAATCTGCTTATGTGAAGACTGATCACACTCCATAGAAGCACCACATGTGGTCAGCTGTCAAGTGAACATCACTCTATTATAGCCTGAACTGGGTTTTAATACATCTGCTTTTGTTTTTATATTCATTTGCCTTTGGTTACTTTAAAAGTTCATCTTTTTCAGTAATTCTTTCAGATCTACTCAAAGTTTCTGGCAGAAGAATTTCATATATGTTATAATCTTAGTTAAATACAGGGTTTGTTTTTATTTGTTTTCTGTTTTATTCCTACTGGCACCGTATGTTCAAACAGCATTCAGCTACAGTCTTGTTTACTTAAATAAGTAGGTCTACCAAATTAATTGCACCTGACTGTGGGTCAACAAACATAGGTATTCCTCTGGTAAATAATGCTGTATACTTCACTAAGAAAGTTTTTATTTTCTCTTTTGTTTAATTGTTAGGCCTGTACTTTTTGAAGCATGGGAAGCATAATGATAGTGATTATTCTGCCTACAAACACGTCATATAGGAAGGTTTCTCTTTCATCATGGTCCCTGAAGGTATCTCTGTCTAGAGGAACATTTTTAATTACTCTTTATAATGTTGCAGAAGTTCCTCTAGGTTTTGTAGAAGCAGTCTGAGATAGGGAGGAAATCTTATCTATAAGCTAGGAGAAATGATGAACTCATGCTGTGATGAAATACTGACATTGTAAACACACTGAAAGACAGATAGATCTCTCCCGGTGTCAGAGATTGCTGCGTCAATTACTGCCTGGGTTACTGACTGGTTATTTGAAATTTCCAGATTGCCTTCATGCATTCGCCCAAGTAAAGAACTGATAAAATTAAGAACCTGTATATATTTTTTTCATTGTTTGGTTTGGAGCTTGGAAGTTGACTTGGTTATTGGTCTTCTAGGTTTCAATATCTATGTGTTTTTAGCTCAAAATAGCAAAGTCAGGTAGATAAACAGAAAAATAATTACATAACAGAGAAATACTTGCTGATAAGTGATGCCATACACAAACCATCCTTCTTCTTTCCCATATACATGCAGGTTTTAAAGTAAAATTTTAGTCTACTGCGTAACCTAACTTTTGAGACTTCTAGGATTTAAACGTTGGTACTAATACTCTAGCATTATCTCAATCACAGTGGGATGCTGAGCTAGATAATGCAACCATTCTTCTATATATGCCTCCTGTGTGGTTGAAAGTTTTATCAAATGGTTTGAAAAAAAAAAAAAACAATCATTAAATACTAGTATCTTACTCATTTATCTGCTGTGCTTTTCATAAGATCAAAGCTTTATGAATGTTCAGAAATATCTAAGAATTACATGGTTAGATTAATGAGGTGTTTTTACTCTTCCATTGAGTAGAAGCATCATTAAAAGATTATTACTGAAATAGGCTTCACTGAGGAACAAGGCTTGGTGTACCTATTTTGTGCAATATTTCTTTCAAAATTCAATTAGTGAAAGTACTTTTCTTATGAATAGCTTGCATACAGCTGGTCAAAATAGCAAACTGTTTTCTTAGATGATATTGTTCCAGTTAACATTAGCATATGAAGGGTGGGGTATAAGTTTTTTGTTCTGTTATTTTGTTTAAAATTCAAGATGTCAGTGGGTGAAGGGATATAAAAAGCTCCCAGCAGGGAGCTGGGATTATTTAGTCTGGAGGAGGCTCAGAGGAGACCTCATTGCACTCTGCAGCTTCCTGTAGGGAGGCTGTGATTAGGAGGGGCTTGGCCTCTTCTCCCAGGCAACAAACAGGACCCAAGGAAATGGCTGCAAGTTGTATCAGAGGAGGCTTAGATTAGACATAAGGAAAAACATCTCTCAGTGAGTGGTCAGGCACTAGAGCAGCCTGCCCAGGGAGGTGGTGGAGTCACCATCCCTGGCAGTGTTCAAGAGGTATCTGGATGAGGAGCTACAAGATATGGTTTAGCAGCTTGTTGTAGTAATGGTAGTGGGAGGACAGTTGGACTAGATGATCTCGTAGGTCCTTTCCAACCTTGTCATTCTATGATTCTTTGAAAAAGTATCAAGTGAAAAGGCGATAAACTAATTAATAAATGTATTCATTCTGTGCTTCGCTACAGAAATACTGAAATTGTTTGGGAAAAAAATCACTATGCTATTAAGTAATCTTGCCTCTATGAATTTGTCTTTTTATTGAAAAAAAATTACATGTGTTTCATTGAGTACTACATTATTCTCTGCTGCCATGTTGTGTTATTTATTCTGTAAGTTTATTTTCATTGTAGTTTACTAGCCCCTGAATATTTACTTAATGTATTCGTTGGCTGGTTATGCAAAGAAGGAAAGCTCGTCTTCGTAACAATAGAATATTGGAAAATCCTGTAGAATGCTCTAGAATAGTATTTCATCTATTGGAGAAATTAGGCTTTATTTATTTTATTTTATTTTATTTTATTTTATTTTATTTTATTTTATTTTTATTTTGGTATTCCTTTTAATTTTCTGTAGTTTGACTGGAAGTAATCAACTGAATACATTAAGGAGAACAGAAATCATAGCCAAGCTGCTGTTGAATAGAAGTAAGTTAGAGATTTAGGTCAGATTACATATATATACTTATATGATGCCCACAAGGAGATGAGAGGTCAAGTTTCTGTTATGCTGCCCTACAGTAACTTGAAAGCTACCATTTTGTCTGACAGGAATCCTTTGGAGTTGCTGGGTTCTTGCATTCAGGGGTTGAGATCTAAAGATATCGGTGATATCTTGTGGGCTCTCTTTTCACTGTAACAGATCTTCCTGTCATCTCACTTTACCTTTCTGTTCAGGCATGTAATAAAAATGAGGTCATCTTAATGAGGATTGAGGGACACTTTTTTTTTTTAAGTTATGCAGTTGAAAATTCTCTCTAATAGAAATTATTTTTTTATACCATATAATTAGTCATCAAAATACTGGCTGCATGTCACTTGTTACCTACTGGTGACAGTTTCTTTGAACAGTTGGCTATTTTCATTATCATATCTGGTCCTCTCAGGTTATTTCATCATTTTGACAATTATGTTGCAGCAAGAACGTTGTTTTCTTACTATCTGTTCCATCTCAAAGGAAAGTGGCAGCTACTCAAGCAGATAGCTAATGTTTTTTATTTCCTAGTTTGTTATCTTTGATAAGCTGGCACTAGTGGTATTTGGGGACCTTGAACATGACTACATTTTTGGCTTCTTCTGTAGATCATTCTTATTTGACTGACATGAACTAAAGACTGAACTTTGTAAGGTATGTTTAAAAAATTCAAAAAAACTTACCATGTTTTTTTTTTATTATTTGTCATTACTAGAATTAATCATATCCACTCACACTATTTATATCTTTATGTTCCTCCAAGTAGTCAAGATCAAAGCCATTTCTAATCATTAAAAGCCAACGTATGTATATCTGGAATGCGTGCAGAAAGGAATGCAAATTTTGAAGAAAACAAATTCTAGAAGAGCAGTTCTGCAAAGCTGTGCTTCCCACATACTTCTGTTTGATTGATTGTCAGTTAATATTTTAAGTAGTGAAGCCTAATCCCCTTGTGAGACTTCTTAGTCCTTTCTCCTCATGCCCCTCATCCAGAATATGTAATATACAAATCCAACTCTCTCTGGTGAATAGATCTATTTTTAACTTGTTTTCAGCACTAAGCTCACTTAACCTGGTTTTATTAGGCATTAGGCAGAAACAATATAATTTAGGATATGTGGGATATTATAGTAGAAAGGGAAAGCAGTAACTGATTTCTATATCTCAGTAAACTATTTCCCTCTGAAAATATACATCACATGTGAAATAATGGTGCCGTAGGGACCAAAGATCTGTGGTCTGGGCTTTAAGTCTAAAACTGAATTTCTGTTTCCTGAGTTTGCTATTCTTAAGTTTGTGAAAACTCTGAAAAAAATTGTTGTTTGTTTGTTTTGTTTTGCTGTGTGTTTTTTTTTTTTTTAAGAAAAAAATATTTGAGAAGTGTTAAATAGTTACAGAAATGTATCTTCATATTAAAAGAGAATTTGATTTCTAACTGAAGAGTACTTGCTATGAGAGGAGGATCAGTCTTTACCTTAGAAGACTAGAAGTTACAATATGCATTGCCTATGCTGATGCTGTTGCTGTTGGTGTCCCAACACTTCTTTTCTAACATGCCCCCTTTTGGTGCCGATACTGGCAAACAGGGCAGGAAAATGGTACCAAAGGCTTACATTTATTAATTTGAGGATAGCACTGTGGCTGGTAGAGGCTTTCAAAAATTTCATGTGCATCTTAAGAAAGGTGTTGAGAGTGGTGTACAGTTTCTGATACTACTTAAGCAGGACAATGGAGACAGCAAACTTGAAGAGTGGGTAGATTTACTATGAAGTATTTAATAAATTTTAATTAAAAATATTATGAAAGTAGTTGTCAAGTTGTGAAGTAGCTACACAAACAGACTAAGATACATACAGTGAATCAAACAAAAATGATGGTTTCATTGTTCCAGATATGCATTTGAACATACAAGAAAAATTTGATCTGAAGCTACTTAAGTTGATTAACACTTTTCACTTACTGAATTTAGATTAATTTTCATTAAGCTGATTTTGAATGTCTTATTGAAGTTCTTGAGTGGCAAATCTGTCATTGTAAGCTACAGAAGCTGTCCTAGAAACAGATACAGATAATGCCCAAAATGCAGAAAACAGTTCATGAAAGAACTGAGTACATTCAGATGGATTTATTCTGTAAGTCCCAGGAACTTTCTGTTTTCTATTAAGCAATATTATTTCATTGATTCAACTTTTAACAGTTTAGACGTTCCCAAACAAGTAAGGGATCTGTATTTTGGAGTTTTTATAGGCAGTATTTCTATAGATAAGAAATCTACAATAAGGCAAAATAATCCATCAATATTAAGACAATGCATGAAATAAATTAGTAAAGGGAAAGTGACATGTTTGCTTATTTATTTTGCTCCCTTGGTCATCTGGTGCCTCAACTTCTGGTGATAATTCATGACAGTACAGGAGAACTGCATTTGGCATTTAAATTATTTTGTAGCCATGCACTCAGTTGTAGACAGATGTTCTAATAGATTTGAATGTTGTTGCACATTGGTAAATGCATTTTGTTCACATTTTAAAACAAAGTTTACCAAATTTGGTAGTTGCTGACAGGACAACTTCTGAAAATGCAGGATGAGATTTTTCTGTGCTCTTTTATTGCAAGTTATTGCTCTGTTACAAATATTCATGGTTCCTTTATAATTCTTCATAAGCTAACCTCATCTTTGTAATTCACCATAGTTTACTGTATAATCTAAATTAAGCCAGGGGGTAAGATTTTAATTTCACCATCACTTAAGAACTCTCGTATATACATTTCATGTTTTATATATATAGAGAGAGAAAGTAAAACTGAATTTCTCTCTGTATCTTTTTTAAAGTTTCGTAACAATTTCTTTCAACTGTTACTCTCAGCTACAATTAAAGGAAGATATTTCCTTTAACTGGCTTAAAAAATGTTTATTTCCACACTGCTTTTCTTTCCCCGTATACTTTTTGTGGATATTAATTCTTCCTCCCCTCCCCCACCCCCCCAAATTATGAATCATAACAATTTGCTTTTGTCATATGTTTTGTGTGAACAAATCAGTCTTCTGGTCAAAAATTGCCTTTTGTAATTAAATACAATATTTTCCACATTTCAGTACTACTATGTGTAGCGACACTTCATTACTTGCTTCCAATTTTAGGCTCTGAATTGTTATGAAAATTATCTCACCACATAGTAAGTGCTGGTTCATGGCCACAGCTTGATATGTATCCCTCTATATTTCAGATGAGGGATTACTATTAAAACATATTTGCCTTTACAAAGCGTTCTGTGGAAGCTACAGGAACCACAGTCCTTTTCGATCTTTTTCATTTTTCTTTTTAAATTGCAATATTAGTTTATTTAATTTGACAAGCTGAGATGACCAAAATATGATGTTGAAAGGTTTGAATAATAGTTCTGATGATTTTGTCCTTTTGGAAAAGAAATATGCCAGACACAAGCTGTCCTCTCTGGCAATCTTATTAAAAAGATTGAGAAATGAATGGAGCTATTAGAAAACTCAGTTAGAATGTATATCTGAAGAATTATAGCTCTGCCCACAGGGGTGAAAAGCAATAACTCCATTTAGATTTTTAGAATTACAGTTTCTAGAAATGTCGCTGGGGAGTAAAGAAGACTCTGTCTTCATCGTTCATCACATAATTGGCTGAACAACTGTCAAGGTTCACGAGATTCCTGTAGTTGTTGGCATTCATCTCAAACTTCTAAGAGAAAGATAAGATTTTTGCTATGACATATAATCAAAAAGATATTATTTTTTAAAGATAAATACTTCATTCTATTCTCTGATCTGGATCTAATAAACCAATGCTATGTTATGAAATGCTTCTTTTGGAACAGAAGTCAAATCTCATTCTGTGTCTTTAGCACAGCAGTTCTGAAAAGCTGGGACTTACCAAAGATCATTGATTTTTTATTTTCTGCTTAAGATTATTTACTTCTGATAGAAGTACTAAATAGTAGCTGTAAAAAAATTCAGTGCTATAGGTTTTTTGTTTGTTTTTTTTTCCTTTGGTGCCTTTTCTTCCTGGCTAAACTATGATGTCTGTTTTGTTTTGGTTTTTATTATTAATCTTTATTATAATTCTTCTGAGCATTAAAATGAAATAGATAAGGGACACGGATAAAAAGACTTACATTAAACATTAAATGACAGTACATTTTTGATTGTTCTACAGCTGGATATGATCTTAGGGATTTTTTACTACTATTTTTCTCTTTGTGGAGCTAATGCTCATAGTGCACTAGCATTTTTGATGTATTGTGTTTTCTTGTGTACTGTATTAATCAAAAGTAAATAACAGATGGATAAACAACAAAGTAAATTAGTGGGTTAAATCTACAAACAGGCCTATTCAAACAGGAAACGACAGGACTCAATGGATTTAATATTTATTTTTAGGTGATTTCTGGCTGCTTTTTCTAATGGTTAGCTGATAAGAAAGGTTATTGTTTGACTAGAGTTGTATTACCCAGGATTTGACCACGTTGTCTCTGGTATCTTCACTTTGAAGCACTGGAGAGTGTTATTACAGAGAAAGAATCAAAAGACAGAGGATGACAGAGGACATTCTGGCAAAAGCCTGCAATCTCATATACTAGGTACCTTTACCTACCTGCTCTTCCATTCAGAAGGCAGAAGAAAAGTGCACAAGGAAGCTCATACACCCACCAAACTGACAGCTGTGTTCCTGCATGCAACTATGAAACTACAACTGATCTGTTTCCAGCTTCATGGCCTTCTTACAGAGCTGCAGAATCTTTACTTTAAAATGCTAATAGAATTAGAATATAATAGAATTAGAATTGGCAAAAGTTTTGGCTATGGGTGTATTATTTGTACTGTCCAGTTTCACACTCTGGCTACCTCAACTGTAAGTTTAACTTTCAGCATTGCATTTATGTAGTTTTTGTGTTTCTCCATTGTGCTGTAAGTGGAATTGTGGTCATTCATAGCTGAAAGTAAACACAGCTACATTCCATCCTGAGCTCGGAGTGTTGATATGAGCTTTTGTTGAGTTCTTTGCAAGTTTGTGGACTTTAAAAAAGGTATAGGGCATAAGATAAGAACAAGTGATGCTGAAACTAGATAAACTTAAATAGACTTTGTTCCTTTGTTATGTTTTATACCTTATGCAACAGACCTTTTCAGGTTTCTGTTTGATCTCCAAATACTTGATACTGACATAATGATTCTGTTTTTATTTTCTGCTCTGGTTGTCTGTTTCTAATGTTGCATATGTGGCCTGTTATTCTATATTGACATCATAATTCATGGGTAGATTATTTGGCTTAATTTTATTCTGAGCCCGCAGAACTTGAATTAGAGCATTTGTGAAGAATGCTAACAAACATCTTTCCAATTTCCACGATTTTGTTATTAGTGAAAGAAAATGTTGAGTCTAACTTTATAGCTAATGATTATTATGTAATAAACTTTGTACTTAGTCTCTCTTTTTATCTAGATCTTGAACTACACTGCATCCAGTTCTCATCATTCTCTACTCAAACATTCTCATTAGGTTATTTTTTATGGCCAGATTAAATCTTGTTGCTGAACTAAGTGCAGTTTCTTTTGTACAAGACAGGGATGTTTTTACTATTGAAAAACCATTTTAGTGTTTAATATTTTTACATTTTAAAATATTGTTTTGCTTTTTTTTGTTTCATACATTCAGTTTGAATATTGTTTTTAATGTTTGGGTTTGTGCTTAATCAGAGGATATCTGTCCGAAGACAAATGACTGCACGGACAAAGTAATTCATTTTGAATGGTGCACTGCTACACTGAAGGATGACATCAGACCAACTGATCTGTAAGTATTCCTCAAGCTGTGTTGAGATTTTGCACAGGTTTGAGGAAAAATATTTATGGAATTCATACAACTGCTGTCAAATCAATCAGCTTAGTAGGGCAGGAAGGCAATTAAACTTAGGTGGCTTGGTTATAATAAAGAGTTAATTTGTTACAGCAACTGGAGCTTTCAACTTTGCACAGGAAATCACGTCCTTAATAAAGAGGGGGAAAAGTCCGATCTTTTTCTATATCCCAATGGTCTGAATCATAATTATCGTAACTGATATTTAGGCTGTTTCCTTTTGCAGTTCCTAGTATTTAAAAGATATTATTCAAATACAGCTAATTCTGTGATCATCAAACTTACTTTCCTAATGTAATTGTTTATTTAGTCACTTCTGAATTTCAGCTCTCAATCATTTTAAGCAATTAAATAAAAATATATATACATAAGTTGAGCTTTGTTATTTTTCATTCCTTTTTAAAAGTAAAGAAGATGTAAATGCTCTACTATGTCATACTGTTGTTAAAGCTTTATGTATTGTGTTGATTATAAACCAAAGCAGTGCAATTAGTGAACAGCAGTTAATGGAAAAATAGAGGCAGTATAATTGTCGGCATGCTTGATGGATTGGATTAGTTTAAAGGTATTAAAAATTGAAGTCAGAGATTTTTTTTCCTCTCTATTTATTCTAGATGATTATTTGGCCTGATATATTGATTTTCATCTATTTATTTGTGTCTTGGAAAGGCAGGTCATAACTCTGTAAATGTGGTGTGTGAGACACAGATCAATGTTAGGAAATCTGCTTCTGGTCTGAGACACTAAGTTATAGATGTGGAAAAGCCATGATTCCCTGATTGTGGAAATGATGTGCCTTGCAACGTTTGTTCTCCTTTTTTGTTGTTGTTGTTCGTCTTTTCAGTACAACAGAATATGGCTTGTGAGCTTTTTCAGTTTTATCCCCAATTCTAGTGACCTGTACCAGGTCCATGTGGAATAAAGCAATAAGTTCTTAATAAAATTTCTGGAGATGTACTTCTTAATTACTCCTGTCATTGAATTGATCACACTGTTGGACTGTAGATTTTGTTTCTAAGATTGTCCTCAGAAGATGTGAATACTGGAGGCTTACTAGGCACTACAAAACGTACTTGGATTGTTTCTTTCATTTGTTTAAGAGCACGAATACCTTAATACATTGTTTTACAACAACTGCAAAATAGTGTTATTTTAAGATAACAGGTCAAGAGAAGCTAGTTTTATGTAAATTAAATTAAGAGCAATCTGAGTTTCAATTCTCTTGATAATTTGCAATTGTTTGTTTTAAGTATCCTTGCCATATCTAAAAAGAACAATTTCAGGCTAGCTTTAGCTATTGAGAACTGAAATGTCAACTAATAGTTTAGAAAACCACTTAAATTACTTCCTTGTGATCCTTTCAAAGGTAGTTTTAAAGAAAATTAGTACATACTCTCCATTAAAACAGATTAGATTTAAATGCATTCAAATAATGCCTAATTTCATGTTGCAGAAACATACAGTTTATGTGAAATGGGTAAATACACTGTTTTATGGAACCTGGTCTATCAAAGCTAGAGTGTGCCATTAGAACACCTAGCAGCAGGAGAGTGGTTATGTCTGACCATTATAAACTTATAATTAGAGTTGGTTATTTGTCTATGAAAACTTGCTCTAGGCTAAAAATTAGACTCTGCAATTCCCAATATACAAAGCTTTAAATTACTTTTAAGATGTACACAAAAAGCAAGTTTGCTTACGCATCCATTATAACTGCATCAATAGTTCTCTTTTAGCTCAATATTTTATGTGCTACGAACTAAGTGCTCAGAAAGTAGTCTGAGAATGCTTATGGTTACCCGGCTGCAGCCCTTATTTCTACCTGCTCCAAGTTTATTTCAGGTCTTTCATGGAGTGTTTAAATTGCCTCTGTATATACTTAAATTGTTTTTATCTCCTCAGATTGAACTATTCGGTCTCAATTTTTATGAATTTCCATTTTCTTGATGTATGATGTCCTCACTCCAGGATATTTGTTTTTTGTTTTTTATTCTCTGAACTTTTTATCATTTGGGCATCTTGCCAGCGGCTGGCTGTGGAGTGAAATAGTAGAAATGTCCTGCCAAATGCCTCTGTACTGCAGATGTGTCTCTTCAGCAGGTGCAGATTTGCTCAGTTTCACACATCATCCATTTGCAGATATAATACTGTTTTGTAAAGAAGCCTTCTGAATTACAGTGCTGTCTGGTCTCAGAGATGGGAAACAAGCATGCTGCAAAGAAAGATTTATAGCTGCAACAGGGTGGAGGAAAACTATTTGTGTTTCAGAGGATTTTGATATTTTACTGTGAAAGTGATTGGTTAGAACTCAAATTGTTGAAAACCGCTGGGCAAGAAGCCTCCACAGTAGCTACCAGACTTGGGAAATTCAGTGTTTTTGAAGCTTTCCAGTTTGACTGCTGCTTATCCAAGCTAATAAACTCACAGAGAGCAACTGAGGTATTTCAGTAGGTGCTGGGCCAGCAAAGTTCCATATTCCTCAAATATTGATTCCTATGTCACTTGTCATAGGTGGACTACTGCCTCATTCACGCTTCTCCCCATAGCTATGAGTTCTATGAGTTTGATGTACACGAAACTATTTCCAGTGTCTACCTTAAGCTCAGTTTCTAATCCCATCTCAGGTTAGAAGCCAAATGTCATTTAGTACAGTGAGAGGCAGAGAGTCATAATAAATGCCACCTACATTGCCTTTGAAATGCAGATTATCTGGGACACAGTGTGATGGCCATCTGTAGAAACAGGAATTCACCTTATCTTTTTCATTTGAAAAGTCAACCTGTCTCTGAAATAAATGTTGTTCTCTACAGCATAGAATCTGCCTATTCACTATCATTTTGGTGCCAAGAACTAAATGCTTGTTGCAGATACAGTGTTCTTGGCAAGTTGCAAATATTTATTTTAATTAATACTATTTAGTCAAACAGCACACAGCACAATAGCTGTCAAAATATGTATATAGAAGATGCTATTATATTACAAGTAGCATCCATTTGTAATATCAACTTTATCTTTTTTTCTTCTTTGGAGTTCCAGAACTTCCTTTGCTTTGCTATTATTTCAGCTCTATCTGCACCAACTTCTGTTAAACTATTTCAGTACCTCAGCAAATATAAGTAGTGGTCAGATATAGCATTTTAAAAATGTTATTTGCAACTTTCCTCCACAAGTGAGATTATATACATATTTATTATCAATGTTGTAATGTGCTTTTGATCTTCTGACTGAAACTTGGAATTTTATATGATCAAGCATTTTCTGTTGAATGGGTTCAAATATTTTTCTGTGAAATTGTCATACTTTGTCATTTATTAAGCACTGTTCTTGTGGGTTGAGATGTATAATTCTCACCTAGTTCTAATGTGAAAGTTCAGTCACCTCCAGAACCACCAACAGTGAGGTACTGCAAGTAACAGGCGTACTTGGTATTTCCACTAACTGGTTTATTAACAATTTATCAAGCATGTTGGCAGCCTTATTGATGTTAAGACATTTATGTGGGAGTTCTAAGACTGTTTCTTCTTATTGGTATGGATCAGTTTGAGTTCTTCCACTGTAAAGGATTCTGTTTTGCAAAGGAGACCACAATTAGCTGGTTACATAGGGAAGAAATGGTAACTTAACCAAGTTAATAAGTTTAATTACTTTCTAAAGCTTGGAAGGTGTCTGCGACTATACTTTTTACAAAAGGAAATCCTAAAGAATGTATTAAACTTCACCTAGAACAAGATTTCCTCCCTTGTTTTGCAAAAAGAGGTTTGAATGTTGTATTCCATTTTATTTGCTGGGAGAAATGCTGTTTAATGTACACTACATGCTTTCTTAGCTGATATAAAACATTTCATTGTTGTCTTGGATTTGAAATGAGTCAGATAGAATAACAGCTATTTTTCTATCTAGTCCAGAGGAGAAAATTGGTGTTTGGAGGAATAGTCTCACCCTCCTCCCAGGTAGACTCCTATACATTTGTTCAGGCAACAGACATGTTAGTTAGGGCAGAGATCACAATTTTCTGTTAGTATTCCTTCTCATTTGCATTTAACTTTTTCTGTCTACTCAGGCAAGTTAACTGCTATTTCTAGAAAGGTTTTGAGTGAAGTTAGCACAGCAACTTTCAAACTGTACTCATTGAAATACATTAAAACAGTCCATGCATTCCAATTAGGAATTTTGTACAGAGCTACAGTCGTATACAGGGAAGAAAGAGAGCAATTAACCTTAGCTTGTCCTGTAAAAGACACCACGATCAGAAGAATGGAATTGGTTTAGTAATTTTAAATTGATTTGATATTTTCAAAATTGTAAGTATGCTAAGTGGAAATCTTATGGTTGTCCAATAGAATTTCATTAATTTATTATCTTGGAATAATGTTAATTGAGTATACAATTTTGACTGCTTGAGGCATTAACTGATTTTATTCTGAAGCACTGTAACATTTGAAGAGACCTGATGTATTTCATGTATTTTATGTTTGGGTTTATTTGAGAATGAGATGTGATAGTTCACTTTACTTGCTTCAGAGTAGCAAAACAGGGATAATTACCCTCCAGAAAATAAATTCTGATAAATACTTTTAAAATATGCTTTGCAGTACAGAATTTATCTCATGACAGCCAAAACAAAAAATCCATATCTATTTAGGTATAAAATGTTAGAATAAGGCTTCTTTCTGGTCAATCAAAAAAAACAACAACAACTTGATTCAAGTCAACAAAAATAAAGAAGGCCTGTGAACACAGTAAAAAGCCACCCTTTTATATAAAATTAGTCAGCAGTTTCCCTCCTTGCCTGATCTTCATCTCACTTTACTAAGCAGAAGACTTTCAAATCTGCCAGCTGGAATTTAGGTACTTAGATCAATTCCTGTAACCTGTATATATTTGTCATACACGAAGGGCAATCTGCTTTAAAGGTTCTGCATGTCCCAGTACAGGAAATCCAAATCTTTCTGTAAAGTCAATAAAAAGAACAAGTGAAGAAGCAGGAAGTTGCTTCTGGCAATATGTTTTCCAGCTGTGCACACTATATTTTGTGCACACTATATTTATTCATAAGTTGAATGCAAGTGTTTTGCTCCTTCCATGCTTGTAGCTCAGTGGAGTATTCATGAGAGAAGTATGGTTTCTCAAAAACGTGAGAAGGCTTTAGCCTTTTCTTCTGTGACTATTTCAATGTAGAGGTGGTTAAAGGAGACCAATATTTACTCTTCTCTGTTTGGTTTTTTTTTTTTTTTTTTTTTTTTTTTTTTTTTTTTTTTGTCTGTACAGTCATGACTTTTTTTTTTTTTTTTTTTTTTAACTCTTACCACATTTATATTGTACATTCTTCCATATAAAAATGGAGACCTTTAAAATACTGTTTCATTCTTTCTACCCATACAGGAAACAAAACAAAACAACTCCTATGGTGCTGTAAGTAAAAGCACAATAAATACATAAAAAGCACTCAGGTTTTCATGTGTTTTAAACAACCTACTTGAAATAGGCTATAGCTTCTCTGTTTTGAGGTTTTTCCAACAATTTTCAACTGAAACCATGAATATTCTGCAAAAGCCAGTTTATATGTGTTTTCTATATAAGCTTAGGCAGCAGTTTCCCACCTTGCCTGATCCTCAGTTCACTTTACAGAGCGGGAGACTCTCAAATCTGCCAGATGGAACTTACACTAATTCACAGTATCACAGTATCGTGCGAGTTGGAAGGGACCTTAGAGATCATTGAGTCCAGCTCCCGGGATTTGAGCCTTTCTGTGTAGCAGAGCAGCATTTCTGCCACTTGCGCCACAGGGGGGATTCAAACCCCGGACCTCTGGTGTTGCAATCAGCAACTTATACCACTGCGCCACCAGAGGCACATTTCTGTAACCTGTGTATGTTTACATGAGCAACTGGGGGCCTGTAACAAAGAAATTAGGCAGACTGATTTGTAAGTCTGATGATGAAAAGAAGCATATGTAGGATGGCTAATCTGCAAGTGATCTAACTAGGTTGCAGTAGTGTACCATGATCAAAAGAAATGAAATATTTAAGAGGCTATCCCTTAAAAGATTTTTTTTTTTTTTTCACCCCTAGTATTTATTATTTTATGTGTTGTATGGCAAAGATCCCTTTTTGTTGTGACATAAAACATAAACTTCTTATCAACTACAGTTAGTCTAACAGCATATCATACCTGTAAGGCCTTACCAATACTTAAGGAAATAGTCAATGGCAAAATATAGCACAGAAGCCATAGATCCTGAATTCATAATTGCTTCTCGACTGCTTAATTGTGCACCTCTCAGTAGGCCAGAAAACATTTAATCATTTAGTTAAGACATTCTTTCCTTTAAATAGTACTTAAGCATATGTGTAACCTGTAACTGAGTAGAGAAGTAGATGAACTGTTATATGCAGGTCTTTCTGACCTTGACTCTCTGCCACAAAAATATAGTAAAAACATGCAGTTAAAACAAAATTGTGCAAGTAATACAAAAGAAGCTAAAGCCTTATCTTGCTGTGTTGGTCTTGCTTTAGGCTCTTTCTGCATTGAGGATAAGCAACAATATCATTAGGCTACCAAAAGTCAGTTAAGAATGGTATTTTCAGCCATGACTTAGGAAAAAAAACAGAACATTGAAACTGAAAAATGCAGCACTGGAGTATTACAGTTTTACTGGTGTTTAAAATAAGTCAGGCATGGCTGAATCTAGGGATTATAAGTGAGATATCTTTCTTTACACCATTTAATTATTGCTTGATTAATATTTAATTCAAAGTTTGCAGAAAGAGACTTTTTTAAAAGACTTTGAAGATCAACTTTGGATAATATATGTGGTTTTTCTCTTATCAGTCGATAACATTTATATCATCCTTTATAAGTAATTAGTAGCAGTTTTTATCCTGTATTTCTAGTATCAACCCTGACCAGAGCAGAACGTACTGCATACACCCTAGAATTTATAATTCACTCTGCCCAGCTCATCAATTATTTTTACAGAAAAATGTAGTGCCACTGATAGGCATTTTATCTTAGTACTGCATTCCCACTGCCTGCGGACTGTTGCTTTGAAGAGTCTTAAAAGCATTGCTACTTAATGGTACTAGCCAGTGCATCTGCTTAAAAATTTGTTCCATGATATTTGCGTTCTGTTTTTAACAATGCACTTTCATATGTATACAGTAAGCACATTTTGATTAATACCAACTTAATCTGAAGTGAACCAATCCTAAATTCTTAGTGACTCGCTGCTGGAATTTGAAAGAAGGGGATTCAGTTAAAACAACAGCAACAAAACATAAAAAATAATATTTTTCCTTTGGTTTACTGTGATAGAATTTTAAGTACATATATGTAAAGTAAAGATGTACTTTTAAAAGGATATTGTAGGCATTTTTTGTATTAGTTTGTTTCTGGCAGAAAGGTTTCTTTCTGAAATTCTTATTCAGTGAGAACTTCCCACAGGTACATCTCTGATGTTAATTATGTAAAAATATTGGAAAGGCATTTCTTAAATCTCCGTGGTTTCTTCCTGTGGTTTCCTCATGTCTGAAGAGAGACTGGACTGCATTTTTCTCTTTATGTGCATTCAATTATCTGAAACTGATTATCAACAGGGAAAAAATTTTTTTCAGGGGTTGTGCAGAGTTTTATCATTTTTGATATGACAATCTCATAAGTTAAGCAACTTATTCTGGCAATTTAAGCCAGAATGCTTTCCTCATTTCTGGATCTTGATCTGTTGAGCTGGATGAAGGAAACATGGCAGGCTTTGGCTGATTGCTTTTGTTGTTGTTGTTCCATTTTCAATTTTTATGTTTTTAATTATTATTATCCCTAGAATTTTTAATTTTTAATTATTTTTAATTTTTAATTTTTAATTATTATTATCCCTAGGAACATTTCAATTTCTCTCATGCCATGAGTATGTTGTTATTATTCTTGCTTGTAAGTACTTCAGTATCTAATTTAATGGAGCGTGGCAACAGGGCAATCAGATCTCTTTTACCTTAAAGTATTTGCGTCTCTACTTTGTTTAGGGAAAGTATAAACTATGAGGTTTGGTTTTTGAAAAACCTCAATTATTACATTTGGGATAATGTTTTTATTGTTTTTTCTTTTATGTCTGCTTTCATATTGCTAACTGAGCATGGATTTCTTAAATGTGAAAATCTTAAAATAATTTTTCTTAAATATACATTTTAAATGTGGAAAGTAAGTGAAGTCATTCCAGTTTTCACAGTGAACAGTGGACAGCTGTTCACTTATTTCCAAAGGTCATTCCTTTTGGAGTTTTAGGATCGAGTTTAGCTGTATTAATCCCTTTACAGAACACCTTTGTGTTTTTATGTTGCTTAAGAGCATTTATATGGTAACAAGCCTGCACTAGTCCTGTTTCTTCTACTTTGTCTTTCAGATGCCATTGTCTCATCAGAAAGGTGCTATAATGCATGGATGCATGGCTGGTTTTGACAAAATTGTTATGTTTTTTTTTTTTTTTTTGTTTGTTTGTTTTAATTACTGGAAATAAACTGGGGACAATCAAAAACTTCAATGGATTTTAAGTATCAATATCAGTAGAAGAAGTTAAGTCCAAATAATACATAATGGGCAAGGGACAGAGACAGGAACTGTTAAGAAGAAAAACAGAGAGAAAGAAAAGACTGCTTGAGAAGTGTGCAGTTCAGAATCCAGAATTTGAAGCAATATGTAAAGAAAATGTTATTTTTTTCTTCCAGAAATAAATTAATTATGATATGTGGTGATACAATATAAAAAATATATTTTTTCATTAAAAAAATAATAATTGATACGAATATCTGCAAAAAGAAGTCAGTTATAGCACACTGCAGATCTCCTTATTTGTCTAAAAGCCCGGAGATTG
The DNA here is from genome assembly GCF_039878825.1 of Excalfactoria chinensis. NCBI lineage: Eukaryota > Metazoa > Chordata > Aves > Galliformes > Phasianidae > Excalfactoria > Excalfactoria chinensis. The sequence goes on along the minus strand of NC_092828.1, from coordinate 78,905,460 downwards.
TACCGTTTCCTGCAAACTGACAGTTTTTGTGACTTTATTAATCACCAGTCTAAGTGGTGCAGGGAATACCTGAATGAACTTGTAACAAGTAACAATTCATGTAAAAAATCCAGTTCTCTTTTGGTTGGAGCTGTGTTCATGAGTGCCAGAATATACGAGGTGGCTACAATCCTCACCATGCTTTCTCCCTATTTCCTTTGCTTTTTCATCCAGCAGTAACTCTTAAAGTAGCTATAGCAGAAATAAGTGGGACTTGAAAATTCAAACTATGGATTTGTGATGGTTTTGGTAGTGCTACTGTTCAAGCACTGGAAGATTTCTGCTATGGAAAAGCTGGAGCACAGCAGTGATTATTAAGGTCTACCAGCATGTCAGTTCCATGTTGATAAACCAACATAATCACTCTGTCCTTCTCCTTCCTTTGTGAGCAATTGGTAGGTGGTAAGTAATATCTTTTTAAGCTATTTTCCCCTTAATATGTCAGACGAATTATTTGAAATAATTATGAAAGGGACACAGAATATAAATGTCAGAATAGATGTAGATGGGAAAATATTACTACAGAGGGGTTTTGTAATATGTTGGAAATGTCATTTATGGTTCTGTTTTAATGAATGGGTAATTAGCTGGCTGAACATCATCTCACTACTTAATGGAATCTTAGTGGATTAACTACATGCCTTATTCATATTATCTTACAGAATTTTTGTGCCTTCTTGTAATGAATAATCTTTTTTGCAGGATGCCAGTATAAAAATCAGAGGGGTCCTTTTAAAGTAGAAAACTTGTGCTTATATTCATTGTTAAATTAATGTGGATGTAGAAAAATAAAAATAATGTATTGGTGTTTTCTCAAACTTTTCTTTGTGCAGAAACTACATGGGTTGCTTTGGATACTAACACTGCATTTTCAGTATGATTTCATGTGTGTAATTTTTAATTTGAATTTAAAAGAATAAAATAAATAAAAGATAATCATGGAGAAAGTGCAAGTGTTAGGGTTGGGTCCACAGCAAGTGGGATATGAACTATAGTGTTCCTTGACAGCCAAAAGAGCCAATCATACCCTGGGGTGCACCAGAGCCAGCAATGCCAGATTGGTGATGAAAGGAGTTGTTTTGCTTTGCTCAGCTTTGGGCATCCACACCTTGAGCACTGGGTGTAGTTTGGGCATGACAGGGTAAAAAGGATGTAAAACTATTCGAGAGTGTTGAAAGAAGTCTGGCAAAGGTGGTGAAGAGTTAAGAGGGTGAGACACGTGAGGAGAAGCCAAGGAAAAGAGAGTGCTAAAATGAATAAAATGAATGTGTTGAAAGGAATAAATACACATCCATTAATTTTATTTTATTTTATTTTTTTTAAATATATAAATCTTTTAGTCTTCTACATGATCATCAGAAGGTTTCTGTCAAACTGTACCCTTCTGTAGCACTGTATGCACAGGATAGCAAGGAAGTTGCAGCTGGTTTAATTTGGATTTATAGTTTGTTTTTGTTTTACTTTGTATCTAGCAAAGTGGCATTTGCAGTGAAATTTGGTATCTCAGATGAATCATTTTATTCAGCTGTAATTAGAATAAACTGTCAGCATGAATTACTGTACATTGGTTTTAGAGATCTGTTTGGAGACAACCATTTCTTACCAAAGCAGAGACAGCAATTTGCTGTCTAACTTTGTACATTTGCAAAACACACTTAGTGTAAAATTAATTAGGTCATTAGAAACCTATTATCTTCCCTCGCAGAAACTGATTTTGGAAGTAAGCGTGTTTTCTGTAAAATGTGTCATCTTTGCACTCAAATTTAGTTGTGATTTCTTCTAAAGGTTTTCTTTGTCCTTTTTATTTTTATTTTTATTTTTATTTTTTTTTACATCAAAACAGAAAGGTGTAACACAGGCTAAAAGTAATTCTCGGTACTTTGAAATATTCTAAGGAAAAAAACTTTATTGTTCAGTAGTATTAATGGTCATTAAATTAATTCCAGTGACTTACTTTTTGAAAAAATAGTTGTTTGTTTGTTTTTTTTTTTTTCTCCTCCAGTATAGAATCCATAAACCCGTAAGCATTGTTTGTTAGTTCTTCAGCTTTCACAACAATGTAATTAATATGTGAGATGGTTTCATCCTATCAAGTACTATCCATTATGAATATCTGAACTATAGTTAATTCTTGCAGTCTGTTCAACTTTGAGGTCTTCTCAGTATTTCACTGATGGCATGTCGCTGGTTTGCTTACCTACCTAGGAGGTCTGAGCACATAATTAGGGTTTTTAGGACCTATATTTCCTTCTCCTTCATTTCACAGAGAAAACATTTATCTTTAACCATATTCAGAACTATAATTTCCAGGAATCTTCTGAGAAATGACACAGAAAAGCCAAGGCTATATGTACTTGTTATTTAAAAGACTTCATGACCACTTTTCTCCTGTCAGGTGCAATAATAATATTTTATATAAAAGAAGAATCTTCCATTTCTAGCCTTGTCTCTTGGTAGGCAAAAGTTATCTGATCTGTTCTTAATTCATAGAACCTGTACTTGTTTTTGCATAGTGTTAACTGTTGAGGAATATTTTTAAAATATAATGTTGATGACGTGAAATATTACAGGCCAAATATAAAAGTACAGAACAAATCAGTCTAGCAAGGAGAGGTATGTTTGTGAAATACACAAATTAGGTTCTATGTCATTTTAAGTTAAGACTGATACAGAAGATCTGGTTATACATGAACTGAAGATGTAACTTAAAGCTTTCCACTACTCTTAAGTCGTTTGTGATCAACTGTTTGTGAGCATCATAGATGAAGTTAGTATATGATTTTAAATGTGTGTAAATGTTATCTTTAGAAATTCTTGGTAAGGAAATGTTAGAAAAAGCAAATCTGAGAAGTTCACTAATCTGTTCTTATCTCTGTTTTCTCTCATGCATTATAAATTATATGGACATTTATTTTACCCTTTCTGTATTTTTAGTGACTGGAGATGAATTTGACAGATTTTGCCTTACCCCATGATTGAGGTTCTTATGATGCCCAGAAGGTGGTTTTGAAATTTATTTATATTATTTTTAAAGTTATCTTGATGTGTGAGGAAAACAAACTACAGTTCTATGACAAAGAAAGGCCTTATTGCACTGTTGGGGTTGGAGCAATTTACCTGTTTAAATGACAGACTGAGATCCATGCTGATTAAGCAGTTACAGTTCCTTGGTTCCATTTATTTTGGCAGGGAAAAAAGCTCTCAAACGGGGATGTGTGTTAAAGCCTGGACTAGCAATCTTAGGTAAATGTCTGAGTGAATGCTGAGTTTAATTCATGGACAAACAGCTGTGTTTCAGAATGTATTTCTTTTATATATATGTATAATTGTGAAGAGCAGCTGCTCTTTTATCCTCTGTAACTATTTTTGAATTCTGATCACTCCTCCCACCTCCAAATTATGAACTGCTTTTAAAAATTCATAATTAATTCAATCTTGAATTTTGAAGCTACTGCTCACTAGCAGCGATGAAGCAGGAATGACTCTCCTGTCTGTTAAGTACTCTGTATATTGGGGCATCTTTACTTGATGTCATCCCGGTGATGACATTCTGTATCTTTGTTTTCAGGTTGCAACAATACTGCGCCTACTGCCACCATACAGTTTAAACATGTTGCTATTTAGGGGAATCCTTTGCTGAAATATACTTTCCACTATAGCTTTTTACCCTATCTCAGTGATCTCTTTAATGTGTCCCTCTTTTTGTCTGTTTCCAAAACAGAATGTCTCAAAATATATTGTCTCTAATGAGCAAGTCTTCCATGCAGGCATGTCCTTTTCATGCTCTGCTATGCTTTTCTCTCCACTCCTCAAAGGAGGGAATCTTGGGTGGACCCTTTTGACTAGAATTTGTATTTAGTACATTTTTCTGTGCCTTCTTTAAAGCCACCTTCCTAGTTTTCCATCTCTCATGCAGACTTCCCTGCTGCGAGTCTGAGTGCTGCTGATCATACAGTCAGGATTCAAGTCAAAAACACAGCAAGCATAATTTACCTTTCAGCTTTCAGCTCTTATGTCAGAGCTTTCGTTTTTGCTTTCAGCAATTGCACCAGCTTGCTACAAGCAAGATTGTTTTGGCTGTCGTTAAAACATAGAATTTTTGGTTTTATTTTTATTTTTTTTTTCACTTTTTATGTTCTAAAACTTTTAGTAGAAAGTCCTAACAGACCAATCCAGTAAGAATTCTCAATGTGACAAGGAATTATTTTACAGTTGGACTGACTTTGTGAAGAGACTCTGTCAGATAAAAGAGAGAGAGAGGAAAAAAAAAAAAGCCATATCTCGTTTATTGACCTCTCTTCTGAGTCAATAAACTAAAATAAGAACCAGAAAATATCAGGCTTTAGTAAGAATCATCCCAAAGGGTCTGCTTCAAGCACTGCTCCAATGAATAGTGCTTTTTATCTTTTGAATTACATGGAGTTATAAGCAAAGGGCATCTTCACTTTAAAGTAAGCAGATGAGAAATTTTTTGGCAAATCTGTAGAAAGTTGGTTTGATCTTGTCTTAGTTCTTAAATATTCATAAAAGATATTGAAATAGATAGGTGTTTGCATTTTAATGTTCTGGGTTTGAAATGATATTGGATGTTAAAGTACTGAAATATGTATAAACTTCAGTACATGTACAACATCGTTCATATTGAGAATCTGCATAGTATTAATGCAATCAACCATTCAGGCCTTTTCTGAGCTGTTTAAAGGTAAGATGCAGCAGACTGACACTGACTTTCCAATTTTGCAGTGTAAGTTTATTTGACCATAATATTCGTCTGATACTTTATAAGCTAAAATATCATTTCTGCAGAATAGTCAGAATGCAGTTAATTAGCAAAGTGCTGACCATGCACAAACTCAGATCGCTCTAAAATGTTAAGATGACAGTAAGCTGATCCTGCAAGTTTGCTGTGTTTTTAATTGTCTGCTTGTGGCAAGCTTGCCCAATACTGATGCATACGCATGGTGCAGGCAACTAGTAAGCATGCTAAATAACTGCTCACAGAAACCTGATGTGAACTTAACTTTGAAGTACAGACTCTGTCAATGTGGTTTTCTTTTCTCTTTTTTTCCTCTCTCTTTCTCTCTCTCTCTCTCTCTTTTTTTTTTTTTTTTTTTTTTTTTTTTTTAAGGTAACCTTGGTGAAAGTTCTTACAACTGGATCAATTCAGCTAATCTCATGAAGGCAGAAGACCATTCCAGTTTTGCTTTGTCCTTTCAAAAAACCCATAGATTTGGCTGACTGGCTTCTGCTCACTGCTTGCAGTAATTGATGGCAAACACAAATCTAATTCCGTATTATACAGTACTTTCAGATGGTTAGTATTTGGGCTGCTGAGTAGAAAACAAAAGGCAATAAGGTTGTACCTAAGACATCAAAAATCTTTAATTTAGATTTTCTATTGCTGAATTTCATTTTGTATCTTGTCACTTTACTTTTTTTTTTTTTTTTTTTTTTTGTAGTAGTCTTAAAGAAATACTTTGGGTGAAGTAATGCAAAGCAAAACTGCACATAGGAAGTTGCCACGGTGAGCAATGAAAACTTGGTCATCCGTATCTTAGCAGAAAGCTTGGATGTTCATCGATATCTTGAACTCTTAGGATCTTACAGGGTAAGGAAATTATAGAAGAGGGAGACCTGAGAAATGTGAGTTTTTTATAGTTCTAGGTATAGTTATATAGTTATATATATATATATACTATAGTTATATATCATCATAGTATCATAGTATCGTGCGAATTGGAAGGGACCTTAGAGATCATCGAGTCCAACTCCCGGGATTCGAGACCCTCTGTGTAGCAGAGCAGCATTTCTGCCACTTGCGCCATAGGGGGGATTCGAACCCCAGGTCTCTGGTGTTGCAAGCAGCAATTCTACCACTGCGCCACCGGAGGCACACATATATATACTATATATATAGTATATATATATATAGTTCTATTGTTATCTTAACTAGAAAAGTGCAATGTGGTTAAGTTTAGAAATTCTATCAAAGTCTTCTAGTTGCAGTAAATAGATTCTCACTATTCTTACCACAGAGGAAGGAAGAAGAAAAAATAAATAGAGAGCTCATGTAAGCATCCTACTCTGATTTAATCCCATTTGTGTTTGTTTTTTTTTCTTTGAATTGACAGCTTCATTTTTCAAATTAGGATAATAGCATGTATTCTCTCTCTAACTTTGTGTATTTAAGTGTCTTTGTTTTGGGGGCTTTGTGTTAGCATAAAGAAATCCAGCTGAAATGAAGTTTCCTTTAATAACCACATGGAAAAACTTTGTTATCTGAAATTAATATCCTCTCACTACAGTAACCTTTATCCTAATTTATGTTCTTACTTCTTCCTAAAACAATAATAAATATAATTGAAATACAAGACAGTAGCAAGAAGATACTGAGACTCTGAAGGAGCCTTGAGTCGTCTCCAAGAGGAGATCTTGAGTTTTATGTCCAATAATTTAGAAGGGTAAGAGATGCCAAGGGAGTAAGGTAAGCTACTTGTAGAACTTTAAGGGAGCTTTCCCATACTGAACCTTATTTTAGGGAATCTGTTTTTTGTTTGTTTGTTTGTCTTAAAAAAATAAGAAATTAAAAAAAAAAAATTATCCATGGGTGTTTTCATGTAAAAACACAAGTTGAGTAAGTACATCTTCCATATTAGCTTTGCACAGATCAAAATTTCTGGAGTGAACAATGACATTTCACATTCTGGAGTGTGAAACAGGGAGCTAGTTAACACATGGTTAGTTATTCTTCTACACTGTATTACACTGAAAAGAATGGAAGGAAAGAAAGAGCAGAGTGAATATTTTTTTCTATCGTATTTAGCTAAACTATATTTGAATTTGTTGATCTTTTCATGAAATAATTAAGAAAGAGAAAATTGACCATTCCTTAATGTCTAGAGTTGAAGGATAGCATGTATGCAAAAAAGTTGATGATGGTATCTGTATTAAGAATTTCTGTTTTCAGGAGTAACAATCAAGTATTAAAATCACTACTATTTTAAAAGTAAAGTATTTTTAAAAAGTTTAAAAAGTAAACTATTTTAAAAGTAAAGTACTATTTTAAAAGTACTTTTAAAAGTATTTTAAAAGTATTTTTAAAGTAAAAAGTAAACGGCTGGAAAAAACAAACAAACAAACAAACAAAAACCACAAAACAACAACAACAACAACAAAAAAACATTTAGATCAGATTAGATTTGGCACCGCCATCCATCTTTTAGTTTCTTAGTAGTGGTTTATACATGTGTGAAAGTGATTGGTTTGTTTATGAATAGCAATGCTAACAAATTAATAACATAACGAGCGTGCTGCAAAGGTGCTGACCTTTAGAAAAGAAGAGCAGTAACACAAAGAAGGTCGAGTTAATTAGAATCTATTAGATGCTTTTGCAACCAGTCCCAAAGGCAGAATTTCAGATTAACCTGAACCATGGAGCACCTGACAAGTCATTAGGCAGATGAGCCCTGCTTCATCAAACAGAAAAATTGTGCATCTGATAGTGAGGTAACATGCATGAATTCTAACTTCACTGTTTACGTTAATTTATATTGATTTATATAAAATCTTTTGTGTTGTGTAATAGATATTTCCAACCACTAGTGTAAGTAGTTAATGTACTGCTATTTTACAATGGATATACTCCCCCAGGATGCTGGAGAGCCTCCCAGCTGACTTCTCTACAGGTTGTTATTCTCAGCTGCTGGACCTCAGGCTAGTTTTGACACCTCTATCCTCTGACTTTTTTTTCTAAACCAGCATGGCTTTTAAGTCCTTTTTATCAGCATTTCCTCTTAATGTATTTGCTGAGTGGAAAAGGGGTGAAGGTGCATTAGAGCTCTTGAGGCTATTTAATAGAACCCTTAAATACTTGTTTATGAAGTTTGTGATGATTTTGACTCACATCTGTCAACTTGACTTAAAATTATTGCTCATACTATTTTCTGTTGAAAAAGTGCATGTTATAGGTCAATAGGAAGTTAGCTGTGCTTTTCTTTTTTTCTGACATCCTACCAAATCATTTGTCATATATCCTGGTACGGATGTTTGATTAGAACTTCTAAGAGCAGTTTTGTTTGTCGCATCCCGATACTTCTTTTTTTCCTCAGCCTTGTTTCTAATAAAATCTGTATTATTAAATACAAATTTGTCTTTTTAAGCTTCACTATCAGTACCTCTTACTTCAATACTGAAATTGCTGTTCAGGACTCAAGCAGAGCTATATTTTCTTTCTAAAACATTTGGATGCCTCCTCTAGTTCTAAATGTATTTTAAAGGTGAAAGCCCTCTTTCTGTCATATCCCTTTTTGTATAACTGCACTGGAAAGGAGATACTGCAAATATAATATATTTGAACATTTGTGACAATGAGATAAGTTCAAGAGTACTACTGGTTGCTCAGTGGTTATACAGTTTACTCTGTGAAATATAGCACTCTAGGAAGCTGGTCAGCTTGCTTAAGACACTGCAAAACAATAATCCTTTCAACCACTTCTAAGCAAACTCCTCAGCAATACCATGATATTCCGTGTCAGTCATAAAACAGAAAAGCACTTCCTGTTAGTATTGGTTCAGGCTAGACCTATATATGATAACCGTGAGCTTCTTTTGTATTAGAAGACTATCCATGGGAATTGTGTTGTTTCCTATTCATTTAATTTTTCAGGCTATTAAGAATGCTTTTTCCTAAAATCTGACACATGCAAAGTTTCAAATGTTTTGTTAAATGCTCGGCAATCTATAAAGAATCTTCACAGGAAGGTATACAAAATTGTGGATAATGCTTGCACATGTAATCAACAAGACTTGAAAGAAAATAAAGACATTTAAGATCCATGAGAAAAGAAACCCATGATCCAGCTGAGCCATTTGGGAGCAAATAAGGCAAACTTCACTTTTTAATTTTGCTGCAGCAAAGGGACTTATAGTAAAAGTATATTTGTTTTAAGCTTTATTTATTTATTTATTTATTTATTTATTTATTTATTTATTTATTGTGGTAGTAGTGATTTGAGGAGAAAAAAGGTAAATAATGTCTAACAAAATTTTCTGGTGGAATGTGAGAGAAGATGAAATCTAACAGAAAATGTGAGGACAAAATTATGCATGAACAACAACAACAAAAGAGAGATGAGCCCAGAATAGTATTTTCCTTTGTTCAACCCAGTGTTCTGTTCCAACCGAATTAAAAGATTGGCTCTAAAGTCACAGCAAATGTATCATAGTATCATAGTATTGTGCGAGTTGGAAGGGACCTTAGAGATCATCGAGTCCAACTCCCGGGATTCAAGCCCTCTGTGTAGCAGAGCGGCACTTCTACCCCCTGCTCCACAGGAGGGGATTCGAACCCGGGCCCCCTGGTGTTGCAAACGGGAATTCTACCGCTGCGTCACCGGAGGCACACGATCACGAAATGTGATTGATGTTATGTTGGTTGTATCAGCTGCTCAAGAGTACACACAGACATAGACCTGACAATCCAGGATAACTGCGCAGAAATACACACTGTCCTTCACAGGAGAGCTCTTTGTTTCTAAGTCACCAGTAAATACTGTTTTAAGTGAAAGCACACACAAGACAAACGTAAGGATTATGAACTTTCATATTAGGAATATTGCTGGCATTGTGTATCACTTTCAAGAAAAGAATGACTTACATACAGAGACAAGACAGTTTCATAGAATCATCATAGAATGTCCTGAGTTGAAAAGGACCACAATGATCATGTAATTTCAAACCCCCTGCTATATTCAGGATCACCAACCACCAGACCAGGCTGCCCAGAGCCATATCCAGCCTGGCCTTGAATGCCTCCATGTACAGGGCATCCACAGCCGCCTTGGGTAGCCTCTTCCAACCTGTCCAGTGTCCCATCCATCTAGGCCGTGAGTGGAGTTGCTCATTAATAACTTTGGCATAATATGCATGCTTATGGAAGGATCCAAGGAAGTTACTATCTGTGATTAGTTTAGATCTACAGCGATAGACTGGAAATCTACCACACCACATCTATTCGTTTTTGACTCACAGTATACCCATTGCTTTCTTACTGAAAGGGACTGGTGGGTAGTTGAAAAATAAATGCCTGGTGGAATTGGCCCAGATCACCTGTAGTCTTCTCTTCCCTCCAATATTCTGTCACTAAATATACATTTCAGAATGATAGAAAACCTTCATGGATAACTTCTGATTCAATATCAGTGAAGCTGTCTTCTCCCCATGCAAGAAGCAGCTGCTTTTCTCTCAAAGTAAGTTTCCTTGATGCCCGAATTTACATAGCATTTCTTAATGCTACCTCCAGCTTTTCGAGGCAAAGCAAACATGCAAAGGAGAATGGGGTGTTTAGAGAGCATGTGGGCATTGGGAATCGCAACAATTGAACTTGCACTCTGCTCTACCTGCCACTGGAAATTTCCATCAAAAGAAGGCAGAAAATGGGTGCCAGTTTGATCTAGTCACATTAACTTGTATTATATTGTGTGTAAGTCTTGGATATTCTCTCTCTCTCAAAAAAAAAAAAGCAAAAAACAAAAAACAAAAAACAAAAACAAAAACAAAACAAAACAAACAAACAAACAAAAACAACACAAAACCACGCACACACACACGAACCAAACTAAACCAAAACAGAACGACCACTTGAGATTGCCTGTGATTTAGATTTTATGACACTAAATGTCATTTCTAAAAGAATCAGACATTGTTATACAAGATATGACGGTTCCCAGTGAATGAAAACAGTTTTGTCTTTCCCTTAGGTTTGAGTTGAACTCTAACTTTGGATATTGATTAATTTATGTAGACTTAATAGCTGGTTGCTTTTATTGGCTTTCTCTTTTTCTCTCATTCTGTGGTCCTTAAAGTACTATGTTAAATTTCAGCTGCCTGCTTTTGTACAGCAGATTAAATTTTTGAATGACAGAATCTGTAGATCAAACAGAGTTATAGTAAATGTGTATGATTTATACTGTGGCAGAAAGAATAGGATAGATGCTCTGAAATGCTTCTTAGGGCAGATGATAAATCACCATCTTTTCTTTTTCAAATTAAGTACTTTCTTTTGTTATAAAATGTAAAAGAATGGTAAATACATTATAAAAAAATCACCATAATAATATTACAACATTAATGATTATACCGAGCACTATATATTCAGTGAGAGAAAAATATTTACTGAAAGCTGTATAGATTGAATCATTTATGTAGAACAAATGTCTTCAGTATGAAGTTGATTCGTCTAGTCTAGGTAACCTATTAATGTATGAGTCCAGGTTCAGAGAAAAAGTCTTCTGTTATGTAAGCAAAACTGTGAAGGAAAAAGCCACTGAAATCTTTTTATAATGGGAAGGAGGAACATTTCAGGGGTTTATTCTATTGATATTTATGTGTTTCACTGTTAATAGAAACTTGTTTTATTGATTCTAGTAGCATTGTTTTGTAGTAGACTGGTTGCTGAAATCATGTTTTGATTTGACATAAATCCATATAGCTGTGAAGGAAGCATTCATAACTAACGCAGCTCCAGAGTGGACCCTGAATGCTTTCCAAAGTGGGTACTCTTTGTATCTGTCTTAAAATGGGCATTGCTACCTGGGTCTTTAGTTACAGCAATATTACTAATTTTCATCCCCTCTCATGACTCTGATTCTTTTTGTTTTCTCTTAAGCCAATAAGAATATAGATTTTATTATTATTATTATTTTTTAATAATTATTTAGTCTCTAGTAAACTCAAGCCTGTGCCTTTGCCATTACCTGGGATTGTCCCTTTTCCTCCTTGTTACTTTAATAGTCTTAATTCCTCATTAAAGAAATGTAGTTATTGCAAAGTGTCTGCTTTAAGTCTTGAAACTGTTTTATCTCATTTTTCTGATAGACTACAGTCTTCCTGATAAGGACTGATTAATTAGGTACCTTGTAGTCTAGCATCATAATTTTTTTATTAATGTCATTAAAAAATGGACAAAAGTAATCTAACTCATTATTTACAAACTTTTCAATTTCCTAGTTTAGAAAGTGAAAAGCTTGGATGAACAGACTCTGCCTAGATTTAACAAGGTTTGCAGTTCTGTCTAGAATTAAGAAATACTGCTCATTTTTTGACATATTCTGAATTACATCATGTAAATGTCATTGGTGATAATATTGGCTGCAGTGACCTATAGTCATCAAAAGAGCAATGAGCTGGTTTACAAAACAAACAAACCAACCCAAACATCTGCTATCAGCTTCATTGAATGTTACTAAAAATTCGGTTTAAATGTAAAATAACAGACTGGGATTGCTTATATCACTGTCTGCTTATCATTGTGCAGACAAATCCACCGATTCTTGCTGGCGCAGATCTTGACAAGAATTCAGCTGCTTTCATTGAATAGTTGAAATAATGTTCAAAACATTAAATATTTATTAACCATTTACATTAAAGCTTTTTTTAGCTAAATCATAATATGATAAATAATTAGGATGATGTTATTTTCTTGTCTGTGGTGTAATTTGAACAGTACCATTTCAGCTGTCCTGGACTTGGGTGCCTCTCTCAGAGCCTTTAACCTAAGGGACTTAATAACCTTTGTTGGTGGTGTTTTTTTTTTTGTTTGTTTGTTTTTTTTTGTTGTTGTTTTGTTTTGTTTTGTTTTGTTTTTGTTTTTTTGTTTTTGTTTTTGTTTTGTTTTTTTTAAAGGTAATGAAATAAAACTAGAAATATGCTCACTGAAATTTTGGATTCAGATTCTCATAATTCGGTATTCTCTGCTTATACATATGCTGTAGGAGGAGGATTCTTTTGCCAAGTGAAAGAAGAAAGAGATGAATTTATAGCAGGCTCTCAGTGCCTGATCCCTGGAGGTGTGCAACAGATCAGTAACTACTTGCAAAGTCTTGTCACTGAGAGTGAAAATGCAGGCACCCAGCTTCTCTATCCTCCCAAGTCTGATTTTGTGATTTTGACAGAGTCCATCTTCAGTACTTAAAAAAGCGACACTTCTATTGTAATACAAATACATATAGTGCTGTTCAGTTCAGTCTTTAGTTCAGTATTTTGTGTGATCAAATTTCAGTCTACAAGAGCTTGTTGAAAACTTATCTGGCAAACACTGTCTTACTGAGGACTTTTCCCAGTGCTTTTGTAACTATAGACTGAATGAAGAATTTAATATTAGTTAATTAGGATGGGGTGATATAATAAAAATGCTTGGTGGAGGAAATTATTGGGGACATCTGAGGACAGAGATATCAATTTAAAAAAAAAAAAAAAAAAGAAAAAGTCATATATTGTAGAAAATATGAGAAGGCATAGTTCCACGATCCCACCTACTCACTCTTAGCTGAAAAGTATTGTTATTATTATGTATGTCTAATATATATGATTATGGTCATTTGCTGCTCTACAATCCTGGTATAAATATCTGCGCAGTGTAACCTGATAATACACAATAATAATAATTGAATTTGAGGTTGCTTTGCTAAGAAGTCAAAAATTGTTTTATAGAAATTAGAGAAAAAGACAAATAGGAGGGCTTTAGAAATTCTGCTAGACACAGAATAGTAAATAGTATGACTGATATTGTACCTTGCTGGTAAGTAATAACTACAGGTCTGAAAGTCTGGTGAAATCCTGGAACCTAGTAAAATTTTCATTGCCATTTCAGGAGCATATTTTTTGAAGGGACAAGAATTTCATGCTATGAATCACTTTATTCATTTATTTATTTTTGTCAGACGTGATGCCTTTACCATTATCTTTGCAAATGCTTTTCTATTCTCTTGAATTAATATATTACATTAGAATATGTTGTCAGAGGATAATTTATACCAGTATGAACATTGAAAAGAAAGGAATTAGCATTTTCTCATGAAACATAATAATTTACTATTGGGATATCAGTTCTTTATGGAGACATGTCAGTGATGACTGCCAGTAACTCACTTTGCAGATGTTAAGAATAACTTTGCTTACTGAGGGTCGACATTACTGTGTTTCACCTAGCCCTGCACTTTTCAGAAGCATGTTTCAAATGCTTATTTTTCTTTATGATACATCATTATTACTTTGACCTAAAGATATCTGAGAGCATGCTAAAGAAATTGAAAATAGTAAATATATGCTTTCTTTTTCCAGTGATGTTTTAAGTTCTGAAACTCATGTAACTATGGCTAGATTTGGTAAGTGTATTAAAATCCATGTGCACTCACACCTGAGCAAATTATTCAACCTCATGTCTGCTGGGTAACAAATTTATTTATATGGCAGTAGTTAGATTTTTCTGTAGAATAATCTGCAAATGTATTTAACACATGCTCTTGGTGTGCTTCCTTTAGACAAGAAAGCTTTTTCAAAGCATGATTTTTATGTGACTGTTTCTCTTCACTGTCAGATGACTTCCTGGGTTTCTCTTTCTACCTGCTTTGTGAAATGGAAGAAACCATAACAAGAGAATCTCTATTGAGAGTCTCTGCCAAATCCTACTATTAAGAGGACAGTATCATAGTATCGTGCAAGTTGGAAGGGACCTTAGAGATCATCGAGTCCAACTCCCGGGATTTGAGCCCTCTAGTGTAGCAGAGTGGCAGTTCTACTACTTGCGCCACAGGGGGGATTCGAACCCGGGCCCTCCGGTGTTGCAAACGGCGATTTTAACACCATGCACCACCAGGGAAGTATGATGATTTCTGACTATTAACAAAGCTCTCTTCAGGTAACTTCTTTGCATTGGTAGAAAAATTGGGAAAAACTAGCTTTTTGTTATCACAGTGTCATGGTGCTGCCTGTCACCAGTGAATAGTAAGTTTTGTTGTTTGCATTATCTTATCTGAGACAGTAAAGCAAGAATATTCAGGGACACTTGCTGAAGAAGTTTTCCAAATGAACATGATTTAAGTTTATAGACTTAAATCTAAGCAAGATATTTTTTTTATTTTATCTTGTATGACTAATCTCACACAAAGAACTGAAAAGTATACAGCTCCATAACTGAGAGCTCACACTGCTAAATTCCCCAAATTTTGTGACATCAGAAAGTATTTACTCTTCTTCTATTAAATGAATAAGTACATGGAAACTTGGAACAAGCTTTCCCATATGTGTAAGAATAAAAGTCAAAATAAGTCTCTGCTTTAGATGAATTTTTATCTTGGTCTAACAAAAAGTTGTTGATAAAATTATTTGGTTCTTTAGATAAAATGACTTCTTTCTCTTTGGATGAAACTGAATGAGCTATGAACAGCAAACAGACATGGCAGGAATATTCAGGTTTTCTTGTATCTAGGAGAAGATTCTATAAGTTCTATGATTCTACTTAGCTACAGGTATAGCAGAACAGTATTACTGAAATATGCTTTTTATCTCTACTTCTGGTAGATCAGTAGATGAGATTTGATAAGTATTGTTAAAATAAGAGATGCTGCATAGTATAAGTATGCTGCTGTATAATTGGGGATAAAACTATTAAGTTTAACTAGCTTTGGAAATAAGACCTCAGCTTTGCCTTATGAATACATTATCATAAAATCTAAACAAAGGGAAAAAAAAAAAAAAAAAAAAAAAAAAAACTTTTTGAGTATGATTAGTTAAGCATTTCACCAGGAAGAAATATAGAAATATTATAAAACTGTGAAAATGCAAATTTTGCAGAAATAGAACATCTGGTGCCAATTGCCTATAATTATTTTGCAAATCATGTTTTTCCCAGTGGCATTATATTGTTTTAATTGATTTACCAATATTTGACAAAAATTAAACACACAGTAAATGTAAATCATTAAGCTAACTCTAATAACAGTAAACACACTTCAGTATTCACAGGTGGTGATATTATTTGGCAGAGCAGTCATGACAGAAATGTTCTACAGCAGCTTATGCAGACATTCCTAGGCTGTTCGTATTAGAACGTTTATAAAGAGGAGCAGCTTGTGTTTAAATTTATTGTGCCAGACACAGGAAAAGGTAGAAGAGGTGTTGGGGTTGAAAAGTAAATATCCAGTTAGGAAACTAAGGACGAGCATGCATCATAAAATTCTCTGAAATGTTTTCAGGGCCAGGCAGAAACACGGAGACACAGCACTTCAATATGCAGCTGAGGAGATTAGTATTCCCTGTGGAAAATGAACCTCCTTTGTTAGGAAATTGAGAACCTTCTGAAATAAAGGAGAAGGCATAAGAGGAATCAAAATAAAATTGAATTGCTGGCACTAAAATTTCAAAAAAAAAGGCTGAGAAAATGATGATGTACATTGTAAGAGTATATTGCTCAGGCTGATACATCCTTTGAATTAAGTAAATATGTATATATGCACAGTTAAGCAAATAAGTCTAAGGAAAGATACTGGAAAACTTGGATTCAAATGAGCTTATGGAAACATAACTGCTAGAAACTTGATGGAAGGAGGATAATAATGGAACATTACAAAACTAGGACATAAAGTGTAAGAGAAACACTGACTAGATTGTTTGTGGAAAAAGTGAAGTTGAATGCTAATGGAAATTAAGACAAAAATCATGTATATAATTGTGTATGTAAGGGAAAAATTATCAGAGAAATGCAAGGCTGCTCTAGATGGGCAGTCTCAGACGTGATCAAGTTACAACATGATACAGCATAAGGTCTTACCAGAAAGTCACACTTTTGCATTTGTATTTAATAATTAAATGCTCAATGACCTATTTCAATGCTGGGAGCCTTTTTGGCAGGCTAAATATTAAGAGCGATGTCTCCAAATTTGTGTATCAGTATATGAAGTTAACCGACAGGACCAGAAAACATTAGCTTGAATTCTAAAGCACTTCGTCTTCAAAAAATCAAAACTGAAGTATGCAGCATTTTGTTTTTAACCTTTTCTTTGGCATGTGTAAAACAGAAATTAGCAACGACTAGAATGTGCTTATTCAAGTACTCAAAGAAAGATCCCAGTAATAGGTACCATTTTTATAGTGGGCCATGCCTGTGAATAACATTTGTTGTGTTTTAGTCAGAGTAATGAAATAATTAAATTGATACAATCCCTATAGTGAATCACAGAATTATACAATCATTAACGTAGGAAATGACCTCTAAGATCCAACGGTCCCCCTGCCAGCAATGTTGTCCACAAAACCATGCCCCTTAATAACACATCTATATGTTTCTTGAACATCTCCAGGGATGGTGACTCCACCACCTCCTTGGGCAGCCTGTTCCAGTTCCTGACCACTCTTTAAGAGCAGAAATTTTCTCTAATATCCAACCTGAACCACCCCGGTATAAGCTGCGGCCATTACCTCATATCCTATTGCTTGTTATGTAGGAGGAAAGGCTGACACCCCTCCCCTACCCACCTACTGCACCTTGCAATAACCTTCTTTCAGGCAGCTGTGGGAATGATAAGGTCTCCTTTGAGCCTACATTCTTTTTTCTTCATTGAATATTCAGTCTGAACTCTTGGATGTATGCACCCAAACACAAAGATCATGTTTTTATTGCCTGGATGGCATATCATCTTTCTTTATAATCTTATAATTACAGCATGGCACTTCTCTTTGCTACTCTTATTGCAGTGTTGATGGTAGTCCCGATATTTTTGCAGTAGCATTTAATGTTGTAGTGAACATTGTTTTGAAAAACACAGCAGATTTCAGTGAAGTCATTCTTAAGCTGTTGCCAGCCTCTCCCTAGCAGATAGCAATAACAAAATCTGTATTTGTGAAAATTTAAAAGCAGTATTCAATTAATATAACACTGATATAACTAGTGCATATCTCTGCTAATGCTTGCAATTGCCATCGTTTTTTAGTTTATTCACAAAACGTACAGTAACTTTGCTTTTGATGCAAATACATTATCTGAGAATCTGTCTCTAGATGAGATACATGAGTGAACATCAAGTTTGTAGAAAGAAGATTTTGTTTCTTGAAATGACAAGGCCTAATTTTAGTGCATTTGATTTTCATTTTTAAAACCCACCTCAATACAAGAAAATGTTTATACAAGACTTAAGTTTCATAGGCCTTGGGCATAGACACTGAGTGAAAAAATAATAAAAATATAACAAACATCTGGACTCTGATCTTTGTGCAGGGACTGTTTGTTCTGATTTGTACAGTGCTTCCTACAACATAGGTATGGCCTCTGGGCAGTATGGTATCTCATATAATAAATAATGATGCTGGAAACAAAGAAGTTTATTTTCCTTGTTTACAGTAAAAGTTCAATAAAATATCAGTTTTATGCCAGCTATCTTCAACAACGTTCTCTGTATGGCTGTAGTGTGTGTACATGTTTATCAATCAAGGAGAAGCGAAAGTAGAAACAGGCAGGTTTTTGTTTTAGGAATGGCATAGACTTTCCTTCCATCAACTTCCCTGAATACTGTGATGAAAAAATGTCATCTCTGCAAGTTCAACAAGAATAAAAGAAAAAATCACTTAGAGTTTTTGCTAATTAGCAAATTATTCTTAGTGCCATACAAATACTGGTATTTACTTCAAACAAAAGATTATAAGATTATCTGAAAGAGGAAGGATGTTAAGATGTTAAGTGAAAGCTTATATTTTTACAGTATTTTGGTTCATGTCAAAAGTATTTGTTACTAATACCTTGCTAAGTCTTAAATTTCTGTCATTATGAGCATGGAGGTAATAACTATTAGTTGAAAGTGCATTGTACCTTTTTTTTTTTTTTTTTTTTTTTTTTTTTTTTTTTTTTTTGAAGAGCTTACCAGATAGGTGGCATTTTTTATGTTGCCATAAGACTTGCTTTTCAAGGCCCATTATAACATCCTAGCTGAGCATGCTTCGTTGCTGGCACTGGCACATTTATTTCTGTATAGTAAGAAATTTATGTTTGAATTCTGTTTGCTCTTGCTGTTTGGGGCCTAAATACACAGTGCTTAATACAAACTGATATACAGTATCAGGGGAGTTGAGATCCTAGAGCTAAATGCTTAGATGCTATAGCCTAATTGCCATCTTTAAAAGTTATAAAATTTGAAATTCTGCATCCTCAGAAAATAGAATTTTAGCTGCAAGACAGACTCTGCCTCATGCCTTACATAACTACATCACTCTCAATTAATATTGTTGTGTTTATATTTCCTTAAAACGTCCATTGAGTCCCCTGATGTCATTATATTTTAATGAGTTGTAAGTCAGTGCCAAATTTAGTTTCTACCCAAAGCATTAAACTAACAATGCAAAGCAATTCTGAATTCACTAAATCTTAATGTTGTTTTAAAATAATTTTTAATGGGGTTAATTTCTTTAGGTTTTCTTTTTCTCAGGGTACTATAACTTGATTGATATGATTTCCTTTCATTTTGACATTGTAACATGGTCTCATTAGGCCTGCAATGAAATTGAATTGCCATCATAATATCACATCATAAAGACATATTAACGAGATCTCTATAGACTTCTATTGGAATCATTTTTCCATCATAACCTTAATGTCATTGAAGTAGACTCTTCATGATCATAGGAGAAAAGCACAGGAAGAAACAAACTGGCCTTGAGGCTCAAATTTTTAAGGCCTAGGATTGCCTTACAAATCTTACTGGTTACAGTAAACAAACTAGTTCAATTCCTACAAATAAATATTATGTAGTATCTGAGTTATAACTGCAGTCAAATGTATTTCTTATTGTTGTCATGATTTACGTATTCATCCTTTAAAAGTCTTGCTATGCTTCATTACTTTGTTGTTTGCTTTTCATAACCCTGGCTCTTTCTTATTTCGGGCAGCAAGATCCATTTGAGCCACCTATACAATGTCATGATTTCACTGGCATCTTCTGTTAATGTGCAGAAGTTTTCAACTACCATTTCTCCTTTGGTCCTTCCTTGACTTTGAATATTGCAGGCAGTGTTTGACTAGCTAATTTAAGACAAGTTTAAATCCTCTTTACTAATACAGCATCTCTATGTTTGATTGGTTGCTTGCATTTTACACAGCAGAGTACTTTTTACAGCAAAACTACAGCTGGTTTTGCGAGTCACTTACAAGATAGAATTTAAAACTTGGATTTTTTTTTTTTTTTTTTAAATTTATTCATTTGTTTTCATATTTTTGCATAGCAAGTTTATTTTATCACCTGGCTACTGTGTTTTCATTACCCTTACTTGTTCTAAGTGTCCAGGTGGATTAATCAGGAAATAGAATTCTAAACAGTGGAAGTACATAAAGTTGTACATATTAAAAGTAACTAAATAATAACATATGCAAATGAAAAATATATGCTTCAGTGAAGAACAGGTAAATTTTAAAAACAGAAAACAGAAATAAGTAGTTAGGTAAACTTCATAAAATGATGGGGTTTTTTATCTACTTTATTCTATCCTTTTTCAACTGCTTTAACAAATGAGAGCTTTGAAGAAGGTTAACTGCAGCATCAGAATATACGATCTAGATATATTTTCCTGTCATCTGAGAAACAGGAAAGAAAAGATGATAGAAAAGTTTCAGCTCAAAGTAAAACAGGGTTTTCACTGCAAGACAGAATCCATATGATTCATTCTTCTTAAAATTTTCCTTCACATAGAAAGGAAGTTAGGAAAAATAGAGAAGTAAATATACTAGTAAAATTTACTACCGTGAGTAGAAAATGTGTCCTGCATTTGTTGGAAACTGCCAGTCTCCA
Organism: Excalfactoria chinensis; assembly: GCF_039878825.1. NCBI lineage: Eukaryota > Metazoa > Chordata > Aves > Galliformes > Phasianidae > Excalfactoria > Excalfactoria chinensis. The sequence goes on along the minus strand of NC_092828.1, from coordinate 78,884,815 downwards.
GAAAAAGGACAAGTACCATTTAGGAACCAAAAAAATCGTTCTTCTCATTTGCAAAGGGCACAGAGAAGTCTGATTTCATGAAGTACATTAAGCTTTTGTTTAAAACTTTATAATTATATTACTTCATCTGGCTTAATATTTTCCTAGTTGATCCATTTTTCTATTGCCCAGTCACAAAACAGTTGCAGTTTGCACCTCAGACAGAATATAGAAGCTTTGGAAGAGCACGTGCTACAGAACACAGCTTTGCAAATTGAAATATCTGAAGACATTTGCATGATTAACTCTCTGGCTATCCTGTGATGATTAGATCTGCCAAAGTCACATGTTTAGAGCATTCAGCCAAATTTAATCAGCCTTAAAAATCTTCATTTATTTCCAAGTGTTTAGTGTGATTATTGGTTTAAATCATTAACAAAACATAACAACAGCACCAAAAAAAAAAAAAAAGAGATGTGGGTGGTTCATCACTTATAACTTCATGTAATGAGACATGCTGGCATATTTTCATACAGAATCAGAAGAAGATGCAGATATATGTATTTTTCATATTGATAACTGTGAATTATGTTAAAGTAAAATATGTAACAAAAGCAACACATCCCATTTAAAGACAAATCCCACTCCCTTCCCAGCTAGTGTGATCACAGATAGAATTTTCACAGCTCCAAAGTCACGGAGGTACATTTTCAGTACAGAGCTATAGAGTACTGAGAAGCAGTGTGACAAGCAATTCACTCTCTCACACTTTCTTTTTCTCTTGAGTACTCTTTCAAATTCTTTTAAATGAGAAAGAAAATGAATTCAGGTGATTGAAGTAAAAGCTATAAGGAACACTGAAAATCAGAAAAATATCTAATTATAAAGGGCTTTGTTGGCATTTGAAACACAGTAAAGTGTTAGTCAGTGTTTTTTTAGAGGGCACCCTGTATGAAGATATTATTAATCTAAGGAACAATAGCATCATTTATTAATTTTGGCTGTGTGATTATACTAGGCTCTTGTGTTTTTAAAGTTTCTCTACATCAGCTGACTGATGTGCACAGCTCTATTATAAGGTAGGTAAATATTATTAAAACTACTGCAATGTTTATCCACAAGTAATTGATAAAACTTGCCCGGTATTAATGCTGAACATAAGCTCAGATGACTGGGAGAATGCTTTTCATGTTTACATTGAGGAACCAGAAGTGCTGTAGGTGGAGAGAATACATAGTGTCAAAGAGAAAGCTGGTGTGAAAAATCATTTGCAAATCATGCTATTTATTGCTGCAGTGTACCTTTAGATGCACTGCATGTTCTCCTACAAGAGCACCATAGGAAAAGCACAACAGACTTTCTGTAAATCCCAGCATATTGGTGGTTTTTCCCGTGCTACGATGCATGTGCTTTTTAGTGAAGAAATCTTAATATTTTCTTAGTAAATAGCTATATTTTCCTTTCTGCATACCAGAATAAATACTTTAGTAATCCTCTTCTTTCAAATCAAGTACTCTTATGTCTTACTTGCACAGAAGGTGTCACTGCTGTTTTTTATAGTGCTGAGCTGCTGTAGGTCCACAAAGGTGCTATTCCTGACTGCAGGGAGAGTGAGCCCACCCTTCCCTGAAAGCAGCTACATGAGGGACTCCTAGTTTGTGTGTTGCTTGCTAATATTAATGAACATACTTCTGTTTCCTGCTGTCTTCTTCATTTGTATGTGTTCAGTTTCACGAACACAAGGTAAATGGTTGGGCTTTGTATTTAACCTTTTAATTTAATCTCTTAATCTGTGTCATGAGATCAATTGTTAATTAACTTTTCTGGACAGTTTGGACTTAGTATGGTTCTCCTGAAGTGTAACAAACTAGGTTGTGGAAGGGTGAGTGCTGTTTCAGCCAAGGTACTCTTCAATTTAAGCGTGGCTGCATCTAAAGTCTGGTGAATCAAGCGGAAAAAATACCCTGTAGTATATTCTAACCTATATAGCACTCTTGTACAAAAGCACTTATGTGTTTTGAACACCACAGTACAGCAGTGTAACTTTAGAAATATTCTCTTTTGTTATTAGTGGCCACTGCACATACTTCATTCAAATCACTGGGAATAATAATAATAATAATAATTTTAGGGTTTATTCTCAAGACTAATATTGTGCTTTTTAGACCTCTGGTTGGATAAAACTTCAAAACAATCTTCAGCATTTGGAGCGTGGAAAAGAATAGGGTGCACTTTAATTGTGAAAGATGGAAAGCATTGAACTTGGGTAATGCTGTAGGTATAACTGCCTTTGACTTGTCAGTTAACACTTGCTTCTGGTTAGTAACTTGGGTGTTAGTTAAATAACATAAGTAAACTAACATTCAAATCAACATCTTTGTTGCCCTTTCCCCAGGCTCAACCAAAAAACTACCCCTTGCCTTCTCAAACCCACACTACCCACTGTCCCTGCCCTGGTGCAAGCAGCTGAACCTTGGTCCCTGTATGGGAAATTGGTAATCACAGCCTGAACCTCCGATTAATCAGCTGAGGCAAGTGTCGGGTCAGCTGTAGGAGCACAGGTGAGAGTAATTTAGCTGTGCTGCCAGGTGGGGTGGAGCTTGACTCCACCTCCTCTAGACCTCATTTAAGGGCTGACCACCAATAAGGCAGTATCTCTTGGAGGTTAGTACCTGGTGGAGATTGCTTCAGCATTTCCCAGTGAGGGCATGCATATCGGTGAGTCTTTCCTTATAAATAACCTTTTGAATATCTGTTACCATCTTTGTATCATTCCACCTTACAGTCCCTCAGGGGTGCTGTCACCACCACAGGGTCTGCATGCACTCTCTTGTTAGGCAGCAAGAGCTTCCACACAAGCTGACCACAGCTGTCCTCAGAGCTGTCAGGCTTTTCACACCTTCTCCAGCATCTTGATGTAGGTCCTCTTACAGCCACTGTGATAGCACTATGTGCAAATGGCCATTTTGGAATTCCATGTGTTGCATGTGTCAGGTGGTGGCTGCCTGGAGCTGGTTGCTGCTTCACCGTCTGTTTATCCACAGGTGCCACTGAACCACCACTGTATGCACCAAGCGCAGGTATGAAAAATTGAATTTGTTTAATTACACACCAGGGAATTTCTGGTGAAAGACATGGAGGTTGCTGGAGGTGAAAAGATAAGTATTCATCACCAATACCATGTTGTGGAAAAGTAGCCTGTTGTAGTGTGTGAGTCAGGGTCTCTATGCAAGATTCAGAACAAACCTTCTGTAGTTTTGAGTAAATTTCACCTGAGGTTTATGGTACTGCTAGGAGAACCAGGAGGAGAGGGCAAAATAGTCAGTGATGCAGGAGGCTGTACAGCTACAGGCATTTTCATGGTTTGTTGTGAGGAAGAGGGTGTGGGAGAAGGCTTGATGGGTCTCCAGATGTTTTCAAATTGCTTCAAAGAGAAAGGAAATAATTTGCTTTCTACTGCTTCTAGGGGCAGGATAAAGAATAATGGAATTAAACTGCAGCAAAGAAGATTTAGGCTAGATGTTTTGGGGAAAATTTCAGTTGTAGAAATAGTTATGTCCTGGGTTAGACTGCTTGGGGAGATCTTAGAGTCTGTCATTGCACTACTTATGAGCAGACTAACAGGCATTTTCCAGGGGTAATTTAAGCAGAGAAGGTTCCACTTTGGCTTATGAAGATGAATTAGCTCACTTTTACAGGTCCACCTTTCTTTTCTGTGATACAAGTTCATTCCAATCATGAAATAGATAGGATTTTGCTTCTCAGCTGGCTGTTTTAAGACAACAGTCAAGTGCTATCTCTCTCCTGTCCACTGCAACAGATGAAGACAGAGGAGAGACAGGTTAATCTTGCTTTATTTTCAGCAGTTGTTCTTTGTCGTAGTAAGGCTTTCCTTCTAAGAAAAATCTGTTTCTTTTGCTATCAAGTTCATTGTTGCTGACTACAAATTACAGCACTTTGTTTTCTTTGTATGGTTTTCTCTTTGCTTTGATTGCAGTTGCAGTCTGTTCAGTGGAGGTGCTGAACTGTCTGGTTCGTTTCACTTTCCTGTGTAGGGTATAATAGATAAAGTCTTTGTTAAGTTTTAATGTTTTGTAAACTCTGCTGAACTATCTACAAGCTTAAAACTGTGCACATACGTAAGTGCCTCAGTAAATCGCTGCCATACTTGAGGACAGTAACCCATCACATTTGACTTATTGAGTTCGTTACAATAAAGGACTGGGGCATTTAAAATGGAGCTTTATGATCTTTACTGGACTTAATGGATTTTTACTATATACGTATATGTGTATATATATTGTGCTTCATAGGAAGGTATGAAGTGTTTGAAGGCATGGTCTTTTAACTGTGTCTCTCTGCTGAACCATTGATCTGTCAGCTGCTGGGTCTGCACTTGTCTGTACTTGGACCCCAGCTCATTTTGGTTGGAATGAAAGGTAGCCTTAGCTGTTAGCTTTTATCTTTATTACTGGTGTTTTTCAAATAGTTTTATACATCTTTTTCCATTTGGTTGTATCATGTGTCTTCATATAAATTAGTATGAAATAATAATTTCTGTTCATTTCTCTTGCAATTGTTGGTTAGTTTTGGGGTTCTTCCAAAATTGCTTCCATATGAATCAGTGGAGTGGAATGATTTTCCTATTCATTTAAATATCATAGACAAGTAGATCAGTCTTTAGTAACCCTTCTGTGTATCTACTGAAAAGCTAGAGGATTATGGGTCAGAAACTACTGAGAGAAGTTCAACATGTTTCTTTTGGGTTTAAATACTTTTTTTGTTATGTCTTTTGCCTTCAAGTAAACTTGACACAAATTAACTTCTGGATTTCAGTAAAACTGATGTTATCTGTTCTCCTTTCGAACGCAGATAACATTTAACCAAAGTCATCTTGATGGATGACCAGATTTCCTTCTTGGATTTCTAGAGGTCAGTGTGGCTCCCAGTCACCTGTCAGGAACTGGTGTAATTTACAAGCATGACATGGCTGCTGCAAGCTATAGGCATGTAATATACCCAGGAACACAAGTTTGTTTTTTTTTTAAGTCAGTGATTATTTTGGGTCAAAGATAATTTTATATTATCTTGTGAGTTCTACACTACCCCTAGTTTATGCTTACTAAATTGAAAATAAAATGGAAGGTTATCTATCTTAAAATTCTGATAAGTGCTTTAAGGATCACTCCATTCAGGTTACTAACTCATTGATTAAGCATGTTCACGATTTACTAAGTACACTTAACACAGTCACAGTATTACAGTATCGTGTGAGTTGGAAGGGACCTTAGAGATCGAGTCCAACTCCCAGGATTCGAGCCTTCTGTGTAGCAGAGTGGCACTTCTACCACTTGCGCCACAGGGGGGATTCGTACCTGGGCCTCCAGTGTTGCAAGCGGCACTTCTACCACTGAGCCACCGGGGCACATAATTAACAATTAATCAACACTTTGTTCTATTCACCAATGTTACCTACATCTTAAATTCATGAAGTTCTACCAATTTTTATCTGGGTTTTATTACTTCAGAAACTGTATACATAAACTATATGGACTAACCTGCTTTGGCAAGGGGGTTGAACTCGATCTCTAGAGGTCCCTTCCAACCCCTACAATTCTGTGATTCTGTGATCTGTCTAAACTGTTTTATGGGTTGATATTTAAACAACTCATTATAGCTGTGGACATTAAGTTTCAGGTTTCAAAGATTTTTGAAGTAATAATTCTTGTTCAACATCATGCTGTAATTTTGTTTGAATATTCTTTCTTAAAATTCTTGATGGCTAATACAATGTATATGGTATTCTTCTTTGAAACAATCTAATGTTTATTAGTTTTTGTTGCACACTGTAATACATTCCAGTTTGGAGGTGAATCCATGTCAGAAGTGTGCAGGCTAACAGTTTTTAGTCGTATTTCATGCTTCATGCAAGGACACTTCTGGGACTTTCAGTAGAGAGTCTAGAGTAGGACAGAAGCATAGCAGTGTGATAATTTAAGTACTACTCACATGTTGTTTAGAACTTGTCATTAGATTCTGTTCATTTTTGAGAAATTCTTTTCAGCATCTATCTAAAGCGTTGTTGGCTTTGACTGATGTGCAAATTAAAGTCACAATTCTTAGTTCGTTCATATAGCTATTAACAGTAGTATTACAAAGAAAATTTAACTGCAGCTGTCTACCTAACTGATGCACAACAGGCAAAATATCTACAATAATGCACTTGGGGCAGGTGATCCTTAAACAGATGCTTATTACAATTTAATTTCACTAAAAAGTCGTCATTCAGTATTCTGATGTCTTGAAATTCATCTCATTCTTCTGCTAGTTTTAAATTAGAAGGTGTTGTTGTAAGTTATCTTTATGAGTAAGAATTCTGGTGAAGTACAAGAAATGAAATACTTGTGAAATTTTTCATTGGTTATAAATTCATGCAGCTCAAATACAACATTCAGACTTGATCTCTTCTCTCTGCAAATCCAGTAACTAAATAGACTTGTTGCACTAATTACTATTGTGTGTAGGAAGGCTAAAAGTTGATTGGTTTTCCGCTTCAATAGGAAGAAATGTTCTGTGACAGATTTTTGATTCCACTGAGAGAAAATCAACAGAAGATATATATATTTTTTTCTCATCCAGGTCAGTCTGTTTCATTTGATCATAGAATGGTGCTGTGTTTTGCAGCTAGCAGTGTGGTGTCACAGAGGGGCACCATGCCATCAAGTGTTCTGGCCTGAGCCCTGACCCTTAAATATATAGGAAGTTATGATGTGACCTAAGTCATGTTATCTGCAGTAGTGTAATAACTATCAAGACTAGCAGTACTGATGATGTGACTATGGTGATCTTAGTGTGACATTCCTGTGTGGTAGTTTGTGCCATAGTTCAGTCTAGAAAACTGTGGCTGACAAAAGTAATCCATGCAGTCTAGGTTTAAGTTAGCTCAGGTGTACCCAGTATTGGTAGGTTTGGACAAATACCCTTGCCTGAGCAACACATTAGCAGGTGTGGGAGTTTATTTGTTAGTGAAAAAGGTGCAAAATTGTTTCTTAGAGCTTGAACAGTGAGTAGGTGGTTGAATCAAGTTTTCTTTCTCACATTAGTGGGTAATGTGGAAACAAGTTTCGAGTAAGTGTCATGAGAATCTATTTTATTTAATTGACTGGTCTCGGAAGGAGGGGTTGTTGTCTCATATGTTTTCACTGTAAATCCCAATTGTGATCCTCCTGGTTCAATTCCTGCTGTTTTTGTAAATGTACTGTTCTCACATCTTCTGTTTCTTCCTTTTTTTTTTTTTTTTTTAACAGTATCTCAATTAAAAGTTCAAGTGGAACTGAAGCTTAGAATAGTTAGCAAGAGTAGGAACTCATTGGTGAATAATGTAAACATAGGGAAACATCTAATCAGTGATCCAATCCTGAAATCAAAGCTGAAAACATTCTCTAAATCCATTTAATTTTTGTACTTTTCTTTTTTAGACTAGGAAAAACGCAGACACTGCCAAACAATGGCACTTTAAATAATGAATTATTAATAAAAACAGTGATAAAGAGGGGTATCCTTCTACTTGCTTGGGAACAATTTCTGATCCTCAAATAGGTGACTAGTTGCAAATAGTATACTTGTAACTGTAATCTTTGTCACCGTTGGTTCCATCATGCACAGGATTCTGTTTCTTTGCTACAGAGAGGGAGCTAAACTGACAGCTTTATATATGATTCATGCTAGATAAAAAATTATTAGAATTCACTGTGTGGTTATTATCATTTGAGGTATTATGTGTCTGCATAAGTAATTGTATAAAGGATTAAAAGCCTAAAAAATGTTAATAATAAAAACCCCAGATCTAATAACTTCAGAGATTAGAATTAATTGAATTAGTCTTTGATCTTGGGTATTAAACTTTTAAAGAGAAGTTCAGCAGACTTTTGCTATTCTCTTTTCAAAGAACCTGCTGTTGCTAAATGCAGGGTGTGAACGCATCTGTACAAACATCTATATGCCAAAAAGTGACATTTAAAGCAAAGCTGAAGAGAATTTTTCTATCCTGCTTCATATCAAGGTAATCGAAACTGAGGTGAGTGATTGTTGTTCAGGTATTTTACCCTTACCAGTTTCACCAAACTGCTGGTGGGAAGTGAAATGAGTCAGCTGGAAATATATATTTCCTTGTATGGTAACATCTGTGAAATCCTATGGTCAGTTTAAATAGATATGATAAGAAAAAATATGGTTTAAGAAACATTTGGGTGAGTAATTCAGGTGTGGGTGTATATATATATTTTTAATATTTAGCATACAGTTGAGGACTGCATGCTGAAAAAATCTTTACTATCTGGTGAGGTGATAGTGGTTAAAAATGTTGAAGCCTTTGTAGGTGGCTCTCTTGAACACTGTTATTATATGGATTAAATTAATGCCCAAATTAGTCAAATTAGTCTTGACAAATTAATGTCAACTGATGTTTGCCTTGTGCATAGTGTTCTCTTGTCATAACCTTCATGACAAGTTTTGAGATGAGTGCTGTTTATTTTAAGAATATTATTTGATGTAAAATCTGTAAGGCTATTTTACTTCATAGTATTCTATCATCATATTTGTGTCTAATGCAAATGCCCTCAACTTCCATTTTCTGTTTCACAGTTGTCTAAGTAAGGAATTTGTTACCATAAAAATCCTGGTATGATAGTCAAAGAGGGCTCTGTCCCCTGCCGCTTTCCTTACTGTATTGGAAGTGGTAAACATATATCTTCTCAGCATCATGCTTTGCTACAAGTAATTTTATAACAGATAACTTTGCCTGTTACACTTTAATATGCAGTAAAACTGTAAAAGCTTATTCAGTGATCTGATTCCCAAGCACAAATATTTGACTGACTGTCAGGTGGTGATGTTATGTCTGAAGAGGTTTAAACTATGAGTCCAGATCAACTGTATCTTTACATTAAGAAAAGGCTAATGTTTTCCATTACTATAATGAAAGTAATTTATTCTCTCTCCTTCTATTCCCTAGTTTTCTCTTGTTTATTACATATTGAGATGTTCTCAAACTGGAGTATGAATTTGTTCTGTGAATATTTGTCACTACAGTGTAGTCTTTCTGATATCTTTCTGTGAGAAGAAGAGACAAAAGTCCTCTAAAATTCTCAGGGCTGATCTCAGTCTGCCTTTGATCGTTGCTGATAGGGGTGAGTCAATCACAGTGTTGGTGATTCAGAGATTCTGTGATACTTAGGTTTGGCCAAGACCTTCAGTTGACTGGCAAATATAGTAAGAGTGAATTTTTGGTGTAGCCTGCAAAAATGGAGGTCAACAATTGATGTTATCCTGTACAGATCTAATAGAAAGACATATATGTTGGCACTGAAATAAAAATGTGGTTACTGTCAATATAATCAATGTTAAAATAATGAAAGAAATTAATTTAACAAAGTGTACAAGTGAAAACTCTTTGGTGTGGCTGGTGTACTGTTTACATTCTAGAACAGATAGCCCATCAATAATAAAAGTCTAATTCAGCTGTTTTACATTATAGTCATTTAAGAGTAAGAAACTCCTATCCCTGTGATGGCAATGTCCATAGACTTCATCCCAGTGAAGTCTGGTGTAGTCCAATTTTGTGTATAATCATACACATGTATGACCATATATTAATAAAAGCAAGAAACCAATAAGTATATTCTATTTCTTGAAGTATGTTAAACAATGAAAATTTTATGTGAAAACAGTTAATATTAAAGTATAAACTAGAGAGAAAAATAGGCCTATCGCTGAAGTTACTTAATAACCTGTAGGCTGAAAGGACCAGAGAATTCTGGCTTTCAGCATGACAGGCTACCATCTCATTTATAATGATGATTTAATCATAAGGCATCTTTTCTTTTAAAGGAAAAAAAAAAAAAGTCCATGTCTTTATATCAACAACAAGTCTTATATCAAACAAATCTGTCACTTCTTCCTTTAGCTGATTGTAATTGCTGTTGGATTGCAAAGTTGCATTTAAGGGAAAGTTTAATAAATGTTTCCAATGGGAACTAGTGAATGGTAGTCAGCTGTGATTATCCCTCAGTTCATTACAGTCCTGCTTCCAGCCTACATTGATGACAACCTATTTCTGAAACGCATTTGAATTTGTTTAAATCATTCCTTTTTGGATCTTGAAGATTGCATCAAACTGAAAACTTGAAAAGATATCTTAGAAAAATAGGTTTCATATGGGTTTATTAATTTCCTTGTAAGCAAATATCAGTAGACAATAATAAGGAAACATCAGTAATGTTCCGTTTCCTTCTCACTGACTCAGAAAAGTGAGATTTAGTCTTGCTGATTGGTAAATACCTTTCTACTAAAAGGTGAGTTATTGAAAAAAATCATTGTCAGTGGTGATGTAGAGGTGAAGGCAGTAAAATAGTACTGTCTGTTTCCCTTCTTATTTTTCTTACATGTCACTTATTTTACAAAGATTGTTATCCATCCTAAATCTACTGAGTCTAGTTTGATTGCTAAGGTAATAGGGACTACATTGTGGCAGTGTTGATATATATGGAAGGTTTTATGTAGCTATAAGTGAAGCTTGCATAATAATGTACAGATGAAAAAATCTCATTTTACTCAGCATTTATCTTGATTCTAAGTAAGTATGACAATTACAGGAGGGACCTGAGTGAATATAGCAAAACTGATTGTATTTAGTTTTTTGCTACGATTCATCAAATAAGTGAGTTGGAATTGTTTCTGTCCATGGATTGATGAATGTGGTCACAGTTGTGAAACAGCTGTATGTGGAAATCCAAAAATTTTTAAACATAAAAATAGTGCATGTTCTTGTGTGAAAGTTCTTAAAAAGGTACATAAAATGCTTTAAAAAAATAAAAATAAAAATGCTGTAAGTTGTTTTTTTTTTGGGCGGGGGGGGGGAGAGTTGTTTTTATGGGGGGAAGGAGGGGGGGGGGTTGGTTCTTGTTGACTCTTAGTCACTTTGGGAAATAAACGTAGTGGTACCAAAATCAATGCAGTCACTCTAAATGTGAAAGTCCTTTTACAGAGCTCTCAGTTGAAAGAGAGATCTGTGTACTACCTTTCTAATGGGCATTTGTGAGAACCCTTCTTTGTTTTCTGGCTCAAAGCTTGCTTCCTGAGGTGTTTTCTAGTGATAAGACTCTCACTGATTTATGGAGGAGGCAAGTGATGGGTGCTACCGTGTGACAATCACCCTGTAGCCATCTGATAGCACCTTCCTTCATAGCTGTTTGCTTCCGGAACAGAGTGCACAAAAGTGTTTACGGGCGGAAGATCTGTCCTGGGACTAAATATCTCCAGCTTGGTATGGGAAAACTGGGGAATGATGCCTTTGTGTCCTGTGAAAAACAGGATGCAGATGCGCATCCCTTCTCCCTCTTATCTGCTGGCAAGGCCCAGAAGATGGGAACAAAGGAGTTTTTGCTGAGAAAGCCAGAATTTTCTACCCCAAGGAGAGCTGACTCAACTACTTTGGATTTTAGCTGTCACTCCAAAGAGAAAGCTGACTTGACCACTTTGGACTTAGAAATAAGTTGGTGCTACCATTGGAATTCATTCATTGTCGTTGTCATTGTGGTCACCATCATCATCAGTGGAACAACAACACCTGACGACCCACCACTAATGAAGATCAATGACAAACCTCGCTTGACCCATGGTGGTAACTATCTCCCTCTTGCTTCCTACAAAGACTCCTTGCTTCTATTTCCTATCTTTACTATTGCCTGTCTTCCCTTCTCCCATCACTACATCATAATAGTGTCCGTCCTCTCCTTCCCCATCTCCCTGATAAAGATTTATAATAAACTGGTCTGACCAACATTTGAACCGTTGTTACTTAATCTCACACCGGGTATACATATATCAAAGAACCTTGCCTCCCTCCTATAAATTGGGGTGAGACAGCATTGTGTTCAGCACTGAAGTTAATTTGGGAGCAGAAACTGTTAGTTTGACCATGTATTGCTTGCTGTAATTCAGATTTGTTCTGGCACTGTGGAAGTCAGTTTCTGAACTAGCTCTGCAGTCTCTGGTCAAGCTAAAAATCTCAGGGATAACGCACTTACAAAATGATTGACAGGAAATCACTAATAATAGGAGTTGGAAGTTGGTGTAAAAAAAATACTGACCATGATGTAGAGAAGAACTAGTTCAAGTTAACTCTACTTGCAAAGTGATTTTTAATTCTAAAAATACTGAAAAAAAAAAAAGTTTAAAATTCAGTGGGTCTTTGGTAGAATAAAATCTGAAATTGTTTCCATTAAAATTTATTAGAAAACAATGTTTTGTCTTCCTACAGCTGGCCTCAGGGTGTTTTTAAAATTTAAAATTAAGTTCTAAATTTAACTGACTTCTGTAATCTTTAATTTATGCCAGTTTAATATAATCTTCAGAGAGCTTTGCTGAAAAAAGTTTTATGCAAACATAGACTACATCTCAACCAGTTCTATTTGCAAGGTATTTCTTCATAGGAATGTAAATGATCTTTCATTATTTCACAACTCCTGGAGTGGTGAAGTGAATTGAAAAGGGTGAACGAGAAAACTTAGGAATTGGGATAAAGGCACTAACTAGGTAAAGGAAAAGCTGTACATGTGCAAAAAAAGCATAACAAATAATTTATTTGCTACTTTCCAGCAGCAGGCAGGTGTATATCTGTTTTGAGAAAAGTAGAGCTTTACTGCACATAACGATTTCTTGGGAAGATGAAGGCTGTAACTCTCTGTGTCTCTTCCTTTCATTTTTTAATTTTTTTTTTTTTTTTTTTTTTTTTTTTAGTATTATTTTTATTTATTTATTTATTTATTTATTGCTAAGAACAGTATGATGTGGTAAGGAGAATCCTTTTGGGGACTCTGTCCTAGCTGTGTCCCAGCCACCTCACTGGCAGAGCGGTGTGAGAAGCAGAGAAAGCCTTGATGCTGTGCAAGTCCTGCTTAATGGTAACTAAATTATTGGTGTGTTACCAGCACCATATTTATCAGAAGTCCAAAACAGACCTCTGCATAAGGCACTGTTAAGGAAATTAACTTCATCCTAGGCAAAACCAGTCCTCATCCAAAGCTAAGGATGGTACATACCATCAGAGAAGGGGAGCAGGTTTGAATGGCTTCACTGATCACCTAGAACTTTCAGTAGTTTTGTTTATTCTCTTGCTCTTCCCAGATGTGCAGAGTCAGAAAAGGCTTTTTGACCCAGATTCATTCCACTTCAGTGCATTCAGAAATGTCAACGGTTTGTAGGCTGGTTTGGCCCAGTTCCATGATGAGTGGGGCGGAGGGATTTCACAAAATCTGTGCCTCCGGAAAAGGGAAACAGGGGACCCCAAAATAATTAAAAACAGTGGCAATTATCTGAGGAAGAACTGATTTACTAAATATGTTATCAGAAAGCAAGAAAACACACTGTAATACAATATAATTAGAACTGAAGCTATTAAAACAAATATAATGAGAGAGTAACTGAAAGCTGTAGGCCTTACAGTAATACTGAAGTGATGCGTGCAGTTGGGATGGGCAACCATGAGGAGAGGCAAAGAAGAGTGCCTAAGAGAAAAGCCTGATCAGGTGACCTTGCCAGGAGTTCTATCTCCTCTCTGACCGCAAAGCTCCCTGGGGAATGTAGTTTTTCTCTTCCGGACAGGTACCTGGAGCTGCAGCATTAACGCTTTAACTCCCAGTGTTCTACATGATGTTATGATGTGGAACACCAGTAACCAAAAATCATAAAACCATGACAAGAAAGCATCTTAGAAGTTAATGAACTCATGATTGAGAAGCACAACCAGAAGTAGTTATGCAGTATGGTAGGTGTATGGAAATGGCTTTTTTTTTTTTTTTTTTTTTTTTTTTTTTTTTAGAAGTATTGTTCTTCCTTATTTTTGCACTGGTCAGGACCTGGAGGGGTTCCCCTTGTTAGAGGTCAGCTGGATAAGGGTGAGTTTAGTTGGCTGAGCTCAAGTTTGCTGACAAAGCTGTGGTGAAGTAATCAGACATGCAGCGTAAGCACACACATATGTCTGTGACTAGCTTCCTTCTACCCTGACCCAGACCTGCCCGATTAGCTTTATTACTCAGACCTGCCTTCCCTACTGTTCCCTTACTTGGCCCTTACTTTTCCCCAGTGTGTCTGAAAGTGAGTGGGATGAATGTGGGCATGAATGTCTCTGTTGTTATTTGTCCATAGGACATCATGAAAGTGTAGATAATTGTGAGGCACGCCATATCAGTACCTCATGTTATACGGAACTATAATAATATGACTTAATAAAACCTCAGTTGTTAAAAATAACAGTGAGAATAACATGGTAGTAGACTTGCTGTAAATACAGTGGGTAAGTCTATAGTAAAATTCCTGTTGGGCATTTTTCAAAGGACTTAAAAAAGACATTCTGTGGATTTAGGCATGGAACTTAAATTTCTTTCTTTCTTGAAGCTTTCTTTAAAAAATACCATGCAGATTTAAGAGAACCTCTATTAACAATTTGCATTTGAAGATCTGTGAGACTTACAATGCATTTGTATCTGTGCCCAGCATAAACTTTGTGCTGTAGGCTGTTTTTCAGTTCAATGATTTGTTCAAGGTCACATACTAATTGCTGGCAGAGCTAAATAAAGTATCTAGGAGTATCTGCTCTAACCAATACATCATATTCATTACTGGTTATTTTTTTACTCGCTGGCTGATGGCTCTGGGACATCGTGTCTGGTTGACTGAGTTATTACTTTCAGGTTTGCAGAAATTCATAAACGTTGAATGCTTCAACAAATAACTACCAATCTAGAGAAATGAATGGCGAAGTATCTTTAACCTGCCCTTTCTTTATATAGAATCTCAGATTTATTGCCAATTTCATGATGATCTTGGACAAGCTTAATTTTTTCGGTAAAATTATGACTTCATGATAGCTTCTAGGACGCTGGTAGTTAGACTAGTGAACATGGTGTTCTGAGTGCAGAACCGCTTTTTTTTTTTTTTTTTTTTTTTTTTTTAAAGAGATTTTTGAGTAATGGTCTGTGATTTATTGGAATACTTCATGAAAAAACCATTTAGCTGTTTCTTTACAGGGAGCCTGCCATGTGGGATGTGAAATCATAGGTAGCTGATCTGTATTGGGCATGATAGTTTCATTAGAAGACTGCTGGTTAGAATTTTTTTTTTTCCCTTTACCTTCTACATGCCTTTGAATGGAATTCTATTACAAGGAATCCCTCTAATGTTATGTGAATATAAGGGAAATAATGGTTTTATAAATGTTTATGTGTTAGTAGCTGTGAAGCTGTATTTTCTTTAGGTAACATAAATCTCAAATGTAATGACTGAAATTATTTTTGATCCTAATACAGCTAGGCAGCCAAAACTCCTGGGACTGAGCAGAGCTTTGAAACAGACTTGATGCAGATTATCTTTATGCTAATGTCTCTGTTAAATGAGAAGCAGCACCTATGGAAATAAGGAGCGGTTCACAGGCAACGAAGAGAAAGAAGCTATACTTTTTTTCTCTGTGCTTCTAATTACTAAATTCACTTAGGGTAGAAACTGTGATTTACATACAAGTGCTTGTGGAAACTGACCAGTAAATTACATTACATTAATGCTGTTCAGTTCCAGGCTTTTGTGTTGCAGGATTTTGTCTGTTATTTTTCCCTGTTGAATTCCGCAGGCTGGGATATTCTTGTTCAGCTCAACAGTGAAATAGATAGAATGGGGAGCAGTTCGGGAAAGTTTAAGAGACTACTTTTCCTAAAAAGGGAGAGATTAATAGAAAGTGTAGAATATATATTTAGTAGCAAAGGGAAAAACCTGCTTTCATCCTGAAAATAAACCTTACAATTTGAAAATATTTCCTATTGGCTACCCAGTCATTATTGTCCTCCATAAAGAGTGTGCTTCCTTGTACTACTCAGGAAATGTAGTGGATGAAATGGGCAGAGTAAAATAATGAAACAAGATTTGTTTCTATTTCTCTCTGCTGGGTATGGCTGTCACAATATGATTATCTTGTGTTTCTTTGTCACTTCAAGTAAGACAAAGCGACTTCCTGGTTTTTAATGGAAGACTGACATTGCAGTAGATCTTTTACAGTAAATCAGCTTTCAGCAAGTGCAAAGAGAATGAAAATAAGAAATTACTAAAGAATTGGGATGAAAACCTGCAATTTCTGTCCATCACCAAAGGCATCTTAACTGCATGTTTGCAAGTATTAGAATGCCTCAGGAGATTGTTTTTGCACAGCGTTAATAGGATTCAATACAGTCTGTTTGTTCTTAAATATTTTTCCTTGGACCCTTATAACAGAAAAGAGGATTCTCAGGCTTTGGTCTCAACAGATCAGAGACAGGAATCTCAGAATCCCCGAAGAGCTTATGTTGGGTATTGGGTAGGTGATGCCTGAGTGCACCTGGGGTGGAGTCAGGGAGGTCACGAGTGTCACACAGGGGCGGTCACCTGTACCACTATATAGGGTTTGTTGCAAGGCATTAAACTTGTACTTTCGGCGTTACGCACTGTGTGTGAGTCCCATCTGTTCCCCGTGCGCTGAGGCACGGTACTTTCACACGGCAGCCTTAACTTGTCGCTGGATCGGGAGGCGACAATTGGTGACCCCGTACGTGATGTGGTGAGAGTGGTCCGGACCGGTGTGTGTGAGACAGCAACTCCATTATAGTTCTGGTTATGGGACAGTGGGTGAGTATGCTGTGGGGGATGGCTTCACGGGTGTGGTGTGAAGTGGATGATGAGGACCTCGATCCGCTTTTTAAGTGGATGATGCGGAGAGGTCTGGCTGACGAAGTTTCTCACTGTGTGAGTCGGTCGGCATTAGAGAAAGCAAGCAAGGAGCTTTTTGAGCGAGCTTGTGCAGGGGACGAGGAGGCGCAGAAGCTGCTACCCGCCCTTGGCGCTCTTAGAAAGTTAACTAGATCGGCCAAGGGGGAGCAGGAGCTATGGCGAGCCATTAACACCTCGTTGGGGCCTATTGATTCCGAGGGGGAGGAGGAGGAGAAGACTCAACGACAGGAGCTCGAGAGGAGACAAAAGGGGGAGACTCAGTAGAAGAGGTAGAGAAACAAAGGGCCTCAATAGCTGAGGAGAAAACCCCATTATTAGCCCCGTTACAGATTCCAACGGCCCCCTCTGCTCCCCCCATGGGACATTTGAAGTGGGGGGAGGATGAGTCGGGAGGACTGTGGGGTATGGGGGGCGAGGGTTTATCTATTTTCCGGGGAAGAAACTGCCAGGACTGGTGGCGGACGCGGCTGCCCCTATTCAGCCGCCTGTGTTCTCCGCTATGCCACCCCCGTACCCTCAACTAAAGGTCTCTGAGGAAACAGAGAGGAGAGGGGAAGCAGAACGGAGTGGCGCCGAGGAGTCCTCGACTAGCGAGGAGGAGGCAGACTTTGAAACGGAGTTAATGCAGATAAAAAAGCTGTCAGCCTCGGGTAGTGAGGCATCCTTGGGCTCTCAAAGTAAAGCTGCGAGCGATCGAGATCTGGGGAGGGAAGCAGCCGAGGCTGCTGAACGCTGGACCATCAAAGCACAGGAATGCATTCTGACCGGGTGTGATCTGATCCCTGAGATAAATGCCCGTAGATTGTGTTATTCAGTGCTAGTAGGTTGCGGAGCTGGGGGTCTCCGGGTCTGCATACACATTGTTGGTTTGTTGACCCCATACGACCCTGGAGTTTCTGGTGGATACTGCTGCAGATGTTGCCACACTCCCATTGTGATCTTGGCCTGGAGAGTGGACTCTGGAGCCAACGGTGCAGTCTGTGGGAGGGGTGGTCGGGACGGCGTCCGGGGTTGTGGGGGGGAATCAGCGTGCTGGTGCCGCTTGCTGCATGGCTGCGGTTGGTCTGTGTGCCGCTGCTGAAGTGTCACGTGGGCGGTTCCAGCAGTCAGCATGGTCACTGCACAGGATGTTTTACATTTCAGTTGTTGTTGCACGTGATGTTGTACAGAATTGCCCAGGTTGCCATTCGGCTAACACGTTTCCTGCAGGGGTGAACCCCAGATGTTTCACATTTCAGTTGTTGTTGCGTAGGTTTGAGACCAAATAAGGTTTGGCAGATGGATGTCACGGGTTTCCCAGAGTTTGGGTGTTTCCATCACTTGCATGTCACAATTGACACGTAGTGGTTTTCTCTGGGCTGTGGCACAATCTGGACAGACTGCCATGCAGTGCATAAGAGTGTTGCACATGGCTGTGGCTGTCATGGGTGCACCTCAGGAGTTAAAGACTGACAATGGCCCAGGATATAGAAGTGCATGTTTTGGACACTGGTGTACAGCTTGGGGCATTAAGCATACCTTCAGCATTCCTGGCAACAGCACTAACAAATCTATTGTGGAGCGTGCACATCAGACCTTGAAGGGGCGTCTTCGTGCGCTTAAAGAGGGGGGAGGGCTGGAGGGGCCTGAGCTGTGCCCACACACCCTCCTTCTGCGTGCACTGTTTAGTTTAAATCATTTGGAGAATCGGATGGGAGATCATCAGCTGACTGAACGGACTCCAATAGGTCAGGTCCTGATCAGACCTGACGGAGGGTCATGGCTCCCAGACCCTATGCCACTTCTCGTCATGGGCAGGGGATACGCCTGTGTCGGGACCCCAAGTGGGCCCCGCTGGCTGCCGGCACGCTGGGTTAAGCCGGCACCAAACGACAAGCCATCCTGCGCACCGTGAGGATCCGAACATTTCAGCACCAGTTTTTGGTCAACGTCTCCTTGGTTAATGTCTCCATCGCAGCCAGTGATTTGACGTCAACACTGGCCAGCAGCTTTCTGGTAATGGCACATGAGACAGCGTTGCTCCCAATGTGCCTGAAGGTACGAACTGGGAATCTAGTCTTCATGCCGGACTGATAGTTCGTGAGCGGGGGAGACCTTGTTCCTGGATAATCCCGCAGCAGTGGACATTGGGAACAATTCTGCACAACCAATATGTTTTTGTCTTGTTATTTGGTTATGGAGTGTGATATTTGTAATGCACACTGGACTGATCTGGAATGCCATGAAGATTCTGTACAATAGTGTTACACTGAACTTGGAAAAACTGTAACTCCGTTGTGTACTGTGCTGTTATCTTGAACTTGAATGCATTGTTCTTTTCATGTTGACTAGGTGTTGCCATACAGCATTTCAAAAATTGTTAGGCAGGTAGCTGTTATGTGTTTTCAGGTTTGTAGGCGCTGCAGCTGCATCTCTTTGGTATGTAATTATGACGGCTTAATTGTTCTTTGCATATGTTTAATGTTTGATTTGTTTGCGGAATAGCCTTAAATGTGAGAATCAACTTTGGGGTAACAGGGAGTAAGCGGGGAAACCTTTACAGGGGCTTGCAGATGATAAAGAGGGGGGAGATGTTGGGTATTGGGTAGGTGGTGCCTGTGTGCACCTGGGGTGCAGTCAGGGAGGTCACGAGTGTCACACAGGGGCGGTTACCTGTACCACTATATAGGGTTTGTTGCAAGGCATTAAACTTGTACTTTCGGCGTTACGCACTGTGTGTGAATCCCGTCTGTTCCCCGTGCGCTGAGGCACGGTACTTTCACACGGCAGCCTTAACTTGTCGCCGGATCGGGAGGCGACAGCTTGTGCTCTTGTTTTGAAAATACATCATTCACAGGCAGACATCTCACTTGGGTAGTACTTGTGGGTCTGAATGGGACATGACTGCAAGGTCTTCCCACTCAATTGGTGCCAGTGTGAGTTATATGTTCTCCTGTACCAAACAGGTTTTGTAGTTATTTACCTGGAAAACTACATTCAGGTTTCACCCATTCATTTTGAGAAGGGTGTTGATGAACTGGGGAGGACAGAAATACAGAACCTTCAGCTTATCACATGTGAGGAGAGGCAGAGGGAGCTGTTTTTGTTTGCTCTTGCAGAGATGAGACATCAGACAATTTGTAGCTACCTAATGAGTGATTGCCAGCATGGCAAGTCAGTTCTTCTATGAAGAAGCAGAGAGTAAAATAAGAACCAAGAACTACAAGGTCAGGCTTGAGAGGTTCATAGTGCACATTGGAGAAAAAAAAAAATGAGTAGGAGAGCAGAGGAGAATTGTATCACGTTGCTTAGAGAGTCTAGAGATTTTACAGACTTAGCCATTGGCATCTATCAACACTTGCTGAACGTGTATGGAGACCAAAGAGTGAAATCATAGAATCTTAGAATAGCATGAGTTAGAAGGGACCTTAAAGACTGTCCAGTTCCAACCCCTTTGCTATGAGCTAGTTGCCACCCACTTGATCAGACAACCCAGTTTCCCATCAACCTGACTTTGAACTCCAAACTGGGTGGAGCATCCACAGCTTCTCTGGGCAGACTGTACCTGTGCCTCACCACTGTTTTTCAGTCTATTTCCAGTCTTTATTATTGGTAAAAAATTCATTGGCTCTCTATATCTTATAACTGTTGTTTTACTCTATTTTTGGCTGCGTATTTACATTAACAGAGAAGTTGGGCAGGCATTCTTACCAACAGACTTTCATTTTTATCTACACTTGAGACCTGTCTTTAGCAGACAAGATGATGTGTAGTGTTCTTTTAACCTCTGAATCCAGCCTTAGAATGCTAATCTGTAGCTCATTAATGGCCCTTTCAATTTGATATCCCTGTTACTGGCTCACCAACTGTGCAACTTAGATGCTACTTCTTAAACAAGAGTAAAAGGCTAGGATGCAAATTAGTCCCCTTTATTTTTAATGTATTGTCTCTATTCACCAACTGAGGCTTATCTTAAACCAACCTGCAAATACATCAAAAAAAGAATCATTTTAGTGCAATTTCCACAATGAATAAATACAATAATACCAGGTGAATTTCTTTTCTTTTTTTTTTTTTTTTTTTTTTTTTTTTTTTTTTTTTTTTTTTTTTTTTTAAATAACTGAAAAGTACATGCTCACAGGATTTCTTCATTCTTTCTCACCAATGAAGGAAAATTATGATACAGTGGAAATCCTTCTGTGGTGACAAACACAATGTCAAATTTCCTCTCCTGACCTTCCACCTCTGCTCTCTGTTCAGGTATCATGCTCAGTGCACAAATCTGAATTAAGGATGCACTGGTTAGATGATCCAAGCTAACTGAAAATCTAGCTTCTCCCATGTGTGAAGAGAAAATGGAAGCATGTCATCTCTGTTAGACTCATATTAAATTTGATTTTTCAGTTAGAGTGCTGTAGATTTGACAGGCAGCATTGTTTTCTCATTTATTTAAACATCATGGGCAAAAATTTTGAGGACGAAAATATCAATTTTTCTTTTAAAATTATAGATGTGTATTCAGTTTGAAATCCTTCAGATCTATGTTTAGCAGTGATTAATAGTTACATCAAAAATGAATATGGTGTCTCAGAAGTTATATGATCTTTGGGGTGCAAGAAGTTGTAGTCCTAACCAGAACGTTATTTACTGGGTCACAAGAGTAAAAGTTAATGTACCAGAGAGCTTCTATCTTTCTCTTTCTCTGGATGGATTGTAACTGTAATGAACCTTAACTGATTTCTATTCATTTGGCTTTTAACTGCTGAGATTTGCAAAGAGCATTAAAAATAAGACTATGTTGTCGTCTTGTCTCCTTTCATTTTAGTTAATAATTTGAATTGCATGTTTCTGTTTTACCAGTTCTTAAGGACATGAACTATAATTTCAGTGGCCTCCAAACTGACATCATACTAACATATAAAGCAAAGCAAAGAAAAAGGAAAAAAATAAAATAAAAGGGGAACCACCACGTCATTGTGTGTTAAGAATCGTAGCAGGTGTCTTAAAACTGGTTCTAGTAGTTCAATTGAGCTGAGCATCGTAGCTCAGTATAGCCAGCTACCTAAATAAGTAAAGCAGTAAAAACTGATTATGTGAGAGAATGGCTTAAAAGTGTACATTAATAACTGAAATGAACCATGTTTAGTTTTCCATTTATGTACAAGAATTTCTGAGGGTGTGTTCAGCAGTTATTTGTTCTTCAGTAGGCTACAATGCTCATCCTTTTCCAGACAGCTTTGGGAGAGTTTGTGTGCCTTCTCCAACTACAAAAATGACTGTAGGACAACATTAAAGAGCTGTCAATATGTGGACGTCTTGCATTTGGCAGGCTGCAATCATTTTGAAATTCTCTGTGTAAGCAGCTTTCAATTTTAGTTTGAGTATGCAATGTTGTACTGAGGTGAAAAGATTGCATTTAGAGCAGATACATTTTAGGAACAATGCTATAGTGATAGCACTGAGTTCCATGTAAATCTAAGAAGCTGATATGTTAATACTGTTCTTGGAAGCAAACTAAATGTTGGTCTTTATTTTGTTCTGACTTGATCCCAGAAGATTAAAGTAGCTATTGCACAAGAAAAGTGTCCGTATTCCTCAGTGCAAATCCTTGTGGAAGTGTTTGGTTGTTTTTTTTCCCTCCCTTAAGAGAGTAAGACAGACTTAAGTATTAAAGAAAATTGTTGTGAGCAGTCAGCAATATTATTTTTGAACCATTTCCTGACCAACACAGATAGCTTAAAATTATGTGCAGTGGATTCAATAATCTAACTTCAAATTTCCTTTTTGAAACTAGTGCTCTTATGATCAATTTTTATTGGCATAATTCTTTTCTGACACTCTACTATTTTTTTTTTCTATTTTATTGTGCCCAGTATTGGTCTGTTTTCTTTGAGCACAATACTTCCCTTTTAAGAATTCTGCACTAGTATATGCAAATTCATTTTCATATATGGGCAATAGTAAAGTCATATGAGAAGCTTTTAATCTCAAATTAATGAAATGATTAATGCCCAGGAGTGTTTAATAATTGAGAAGCTCATGTATCAGAACTATTTTTTTCTTCATTTCCTGATGCACTTAGACTTTCACAAAGAACTTCAATTTGTCATTCTGAAAATCCACATACTGAACTAACTAGTACAATAGAACTGAACCTATTGAGGTCTTTCTAACAGAAACAGGATGCAAAGCTATCAAACTGTCTGCCTTCCATTTGTATTCCCATCTTTGAGTTTGGACACTGAGATGCGTGTTTCCATGTCCATGAAGACTAGCAGATTTAGATTTTTTTGAACTGTATGAATGTTGAACATCATTCCCGAGTTTTCCAGTTTTCATCTTGACATATGATCTGTGGTTGTTACTGTGCTTACAGACTGTGTGTAGCTTTTGTTGGTAATACGAAGGCAGATCTGAAAGTAATACCTCCTATTTTATTATATTGGCCCCCAAAATTGGATGCAGATGTGGGTGATATGACAGTAGGAGTTGAACCTTTCCACCATGAAAGATGGACTGAGTGAACAGCATTTTTTGAGCAACTATACCATCATAGAGGCTGTGAGTTAGTGGGTCACCTCCATTGATGCAGATTACTATGAGCACAGCATGCAGGGTCTTGTTCATTGCTGGTGAAAATGCATAGCTAGTGGTATTGACTGTGCTGAAAAACAATGTTTTGTAGCTGCATCAAACAGTGTTATTGTGCTCTTTGTAGCAGTTGTAGTTTCCCTGGAAATAAAGAGGAGGTATTACTTCCAGAGCAACCTGTGCATGTCCAGACTTTTTAAAAATGTTTTTCTTTTCCCACATGGTATTGCTTCCATTTTTGCCATTTTTTTTTTAAATATATATAGAGAGAGAGGGAGAAATTTTTGCCGTTTTTGAGTAATTCCTTTTGAGGGATGTTGTTGTGTCACAACATTGATGGGCAGTTTTGAATCCAATTCTGAGGTATATCTCATGTTCTCGAGATTACAATAATCTTTCCTGCTCACTCCTCTAACAAAGTCTGAGGTCCAGTTTTTAAAGAGTATTTGCAGGAGGCAATTGTTAGAAGAAAACCAGTCTGCATGTATATATATTTATATATGGAAAAATCTTCTTATCACAGATATTTCTACTGTTTGCAAAATTATATAACAGTAATAAAGGTAAAAAAAGGTAGAAGCTGATAAATGTGTCCCATCAAATTGTGACAAGCGGAATGCAATATTTTTTATTACTCTTATATTTCTCACCAGTTAAAGGACGTTGCTGGGGATTTTTAAGGAAACATTTGTTCTGTGTATCGGGGAAATAAAAACTGTACCAGGTTTGTAACATGGATAAATTGGCGTAGGTCAGTCAGTGTCAGTGGACATTTTGGTGATTCACTCAAAGCATGTGAATCATTATTTGTACAAAACATCTCATCTTTTCTTCTAAAGTAACTTCAGGCTCTG
Source organism: Excalfactoria chinensis (assembly GCF_039878825.1). Classification (NCBI taxonomy): domain Eukaryota; kingdom Metazoa; phylum Chordata; class Aves; order Galliformes; family Phasianidae; genus Excalfactoria; species Excalfactoria chinensis. Next base: position 78,860,603 of record NC_092828.1, on the reverse strand, counting down.
CTTAAAAGCTGAGCAGATGCTGGTGCTTGTTATTGGGATGTTAAGACTGAACTCAGACTTTGAACCCATTGCTAGGATACAGGAGCGCTCACGGAACTGATGAGCATTATCAGTGGTAAATAACATTTTTCTTATGTGAGCACTAAGGTGCATTTCAAAGGAATATGTGCATTACACATCCGTTATAGCAGGGGGATTACAAAAACAGTGCTGAAAGGAGCACTGTGGAGGCAAACTGATGTGTGAAACATGTTTACTGTGATACTTTGTGTTTAGCCAGCCTTCTAAGGAGCAGAGAATTAGGAAAAGTAAATTAAATAGATTTTCTTTGAGTTCTGAGATCATAGGTTTGATCAGTAAAACATTTGTATTGTTCAACCATTCTGTTCAGTGACTGTTGAACAATATTCATAGCTGAACAGTACTGCTGAGCATGCATTTTCAATACACTTGAAACATGCTTATATTTTTCATTGGGGAATTGCCAAACCAAGGTCACTGTAAGATTCGATATTGCATTGGTGGCAGGGAATAAAAGGCTGCTTGTAATTGCAGAGGGACATAGAATAGCCAGTGCTTTTCCTTTTTGTTGCTTAGTTTGGAGCAGGTTTTTTCACAGGGATGCTTGGTCTCAGTGAAAGTACATTCAGTGATACTGACCTTGAGTGTCTTAGAGCTGCCGCAGAGTGAGCTCCTAGCAGCGTTTTTGTTGCTGGCATGTAAAATCCAGTCAGATTCAAGACATGGTATCAAGAAAAAAAAAAAAAAAAGTCATATTTTATAAAGGATACAATGAATTACAAATTGTTTGAACTAATAGATGAAAACTTTCATTGAAATTATAAAAATTTCCAAAATATCAACAGCGGTGTATTTTTTTAATAGTTTCTTTTCAACGTTCCTTTTGTGTTTGATGACCCCTTATGCTTAATGTGCTCTGGTATTGTCCTTGTAACTTTCTGCAGCGACATAATGTTACATTCTGTTATTCAGAGAGTGCATAGCAAATACTAAATTTAAAGTGCAGTTTATGTCTGTTTAACCCATCTTGTTCATGTTTTGTTCAGTGATGTCAGTATGGTTGAAAGGTTTGGAAAATACACCTTTTTAGCTCATTATGTTCTGCAGTTGGATCTTAATTTGGAGCTGGAGAAAAGCAGTGCGGGTATGAGGGAGATACAGGCAGTTTTTCTCTGTAATAATAACACTGCTGCTAAATGATTTCTTATGTTAGTTTTTGTTGTTGTTGTTGTTGTTTTTTATGCTTTTAATTACTAGATTATATCTTAAATCAAGTATTCAACTTTGCATATTTCAAAATTGTTCAAATTATAGTCACATCATTATGTTCAAATCACAGTACCAAAAATATGGTTTTGCTACAGCATAATTAACCAATGACTTTGAAATGTGCAAGCAGGGAGTCTCATTTAGGTAGACAGCACAAGAAATAAGAGGAGCAAGTGATGCATTCTGTTGCATTCTTACCTTTTGAAAACAAAGCTTTAATTTGCTTTGTTCTTGATTGCATTATTCCATGACAGATTTTGTGATCTATAGTTATCGTACATTGCTGCAACATTGAAACTCTTCACCCTTTAACATGTGCTCCTGAACTAATTGCTTTGAAGTTCCCAGAATTATTCCAATGAAAAATAAACAGAACTTGTAAGACATGTTCAATGTTACAAGCAGTAAAAATAAGTAATTGTGTATAATGTAATTCTTACGATATTCAAGCCAGATTGTTACATATTGGAGTATGCGTGTTCAGAACAGACCATATTATATCTTTGTTTTTTCTTATCATTGGAACATCATTGTGAACTGAACTTTTGCACAGAGATAAGTTAGACTTTGGTATTCAATAAACTGTGAGGTGATATTACTGCAGTGTGGTTCTCAATAACTGTTAGAGCTAAAATGGTGCTTTTCCTATTGTGATTTTCTGATTCATCCATGTTATTTATCTTTGTAAGTGTCTTTCTTTACCACAGTGGTGATACTGTAAGCCTGGTAATGAAATGGGTGACATTTAAAAGCAAAAACTCTTCTGTGATACTAAATGGTTCAATTATTCATTTGGTTTTAATGTACTTTGAAGGCAAACCCACATGAATGTAAACCTGGGACGCATAGCTGAACTATGCTACAGCATGTTATCAAGTATAATAATTACCATAATATTAACAAATATGTAATCAAAATATATGTCACCCTTATCTGATATCTTAATCTCTTATGCTTCCAAAAATCTGTTCCATTTGATAAAATCTGATCATTTTTCTGTGTATTTAGAGATAATTGGCATCACTTCTGGATTTTGGATTGCCCTTCTCATAGAATGAAATTTGTCCAAAAAAAAATAAATAAATAAATAAAATAAAAAAATCAGACATCTACACTACTTTTACATCTCTGTATTATTTTCTGTCTTTTCCAGCAGTGTGCAGACTTATAGGTCACACTGAAATCTGTTCACATACAGTGTTTTTTATGCCCAAGAAGAAAATACAGCCCACATGATCTGATTCCATCCATAATGCTTGTTGCATTTCCTTTGGCTTATGGTCTGCAGATTTTTCACTTTTATTTTTTTCACTCACTGGCTTTTCCTTCCTGCACCACTGCTGGGTGACTACAGGCAGTGCTGGCAGACATTTGCCTTGGAAGACTGACAGTTTGCCTGGAACATTCAATTACAAATGTGATGCTCACCTGTACCTCAGAGGTAAATTGTTTCTGGCTTTGGAAAACTAGTTTTCTGTACGGTCTTGCAAGATGCTTAACTATGTAACCCATAGATACATCCTAAGAAATGACTAAAAGGAAGATTTGTATTTATATGTAGAAATTCCTAAGCAGTTTGAGAATTCTGGACTATATAGGAGTGTAATTTATTTGGCACTATTCTATTCTGTTACTGAATTTGTTTACCTTTTCCCATTTTTCGCACTGTTTTTTTTCTCAGTCCTTACTGAAGTGGTCATTTTCTTTTACTGGAATTTTTATAGCACTGCTGTTCTCCCTGTTAATTGTGACCTAAGTCAATGGGAGGATATGAGATAGACTATTAATCCTCATTTAAAACATTTGAATGTGTTTTTTGTTTGTTTTTGTTTTTTCTTATTCCTGATGTGAACTCTCATTTGGTGTGTGCTCACACAAATCTATAAATGGAAACGTGTGGTTATAATTTACTTAATGTATTATAAACCATTGATTGATTAATTATAAACAGGAATTGGCAAGAAAATCTTAAAAATCTATTTATCTACCTATCTACTTAAACTCTGTACAAAATTTCACAAGATGATTGCTAGAATAATAGAATTATTTCAGCAGTATTTTTCACTGGTGGATGAATATAGATGATAGATATGAATTAACTTTCTAACTTAATTTTGTTATGCACAGTATATTCTTATCTGATAAGGGTATGCTTGGCCAGACTAGAAGGATGAACAAAATGTATTGCTTTTGTAATCTAGAAATGGTTTCTTTTTATTTTGGAGTAAATGTAGTTGCACAAAGGATAAGGAAAGTGTACTATTAAACCCAACAGAGAACTCAGGCACAGTCTTCATTAAAGTGGTACAAAGACCACACCATCTGCTACAACTAGTCCCAGCTCTCACTGGGTTTGTTTGCTCAGTAGTTCCTGCTGGTTGAAGCCACCTGTTCACTTAATTAGAAACACTTTCTTAAAATACTGCATACTACAAGCACTGTCTCTCAAGAGGTGAAAATCTAAAGCAAAGAAACAAGGTAAAAGTTAAAGATAAACTTTGTTTTTGAGTTTGGGAAACTGAATAAATGATAGTAAATAAAGTATAGCTTTTAGAAAATGCCTCACCAAATTTTGTTTTGCTGCAGACAGAGGAGACCTGTTTACTTCTTCCTCTTTTTTCAAGTGTTACTTTTATTCAGTCCTGCAGAGCTCAGTTAGGACTTTTGCATTTCACTAGCATGAAGAAGAGAATGTTGTGGCCTTACAAGCATAAAATTTAAAGCAAGGAGAGATCTTAGAAAGTACTCCTCATTAAACTAATTGTAACTTGCTGGTGTTCAAAAGAAGTTTATATGATCTCTCATTCAGGGTAAGAGTTATACCTGTTTTTCATTCCAGAGCCCAAGTGCCTGAAAGCACATAATACTGATAATATACCCACCTATTCTGCTGTGAAAACTCTGATCCATTTTGGGCATCCTATAAAGGAAGGAGAATTTGAGGACACATGAGAGATTACTGACATGAAATGAATGGCACTGGGAATCAGTTGCTGTTCCAGTTTGAACTTGAGGATAGAGATTTAACAAAAAGTGTCAAGTCTTGCACCTAGGGAGGAATAATTGCATGCACCAGTACAGGTTGGGGGATGACCTGCTGGAGAGGGTGAATGACAGGTTGGCCATGAGCCAGCAGTGTGCCCTCATGGCCAAAAAGGCCAAGGGTGTTCTGGGGTGCATTAAAAAAAGCGTGGTCAGCAGGTCAAGGGAGGTGATCTTCCCCCTCTACTCTGCCCTGGTAAGGCCTCATCTGGAGTACTGTGTCCAGTTCTGGGCTCCCCAGTACAAAAAAGACAGGAATCTCTTGGAAAGAATCCAGCAGAGGGCCACAAAGATGGTGAAGGGCCTGGAGCATCTCCCCTATGAGGAGAGACTTAGGGAACTGGGTCTGTTTAACCTTGAGAAAAGAAGGCTGAGAGGGGATTTGATCCAGGTTTATAAATACCTGAGGTGTGGGGGCCATAGTGGCGAGGCCAGTCTCTTTTCAGTAGTGTATGAGGACAGGACTAGGGGAAATGGGCTGAAACTTCAGCATAGGAAGTTCCGCATGAAAGTACGCAAGAACTTTACGATGAGGGTGACGGAGCACTGGAACAGGCTGCCCAGGGAGGTGGTGGAGTCTCCTTCTCTAGAGATATTCAAGACCCGCCTGGATGCCTACCTGTGTGATGTGGTGTAGGGAGCCTGCTTTGGCAGGGGGGTTGGACTCGATGATCTCTGGAGGTCCCTTCCAACCCCTACGATTCTGTGATTCTGTGTGTGCTGAAGGCCTGATGGGTTTTGTTTGTTCTGTTTTCTTATTATTTGAAGATGCTTGCACTTGTTTCCTAATTGAGAAACTGCAGTAATGCATTGCTGAATCTGGTCCACTGAACTGAAAAGTCTATGATGATCACTGGGAGAAATCATACCTAATGCATCAGTGTTCATCTGTGCTTTGTTTTATGAAAATTCTGATTTTGCTGTTGTTTGGTAGGATTCACAGGATACTTTTATCTCAAACAAGCATATGCAGTCCCTGTGCAGTCTTTTCCAGCTGAAATTGTACAGCTCTTCAGAAACTATTGGAAAGACAAGAGTTTCTTCATAAAGTGTGTTCTTCAGATTTGTTCTGTGAAGCTGTATAGTTGGATCACCTTTATATTAAGAAATAAATATTGAATTTCTTTACTGTTGAAATAGGTTCTCAAAAGTTGGACCTACAGTGTGTCCCTCTTTAACTTTATTGCTTGCTTTTATGCTGGTAATCTTAATGAATTGGTTAATTACTTAATGGAACTTGAAGATAATAAACCTTCCCTAAGTGTTTAATATTAATTATGGCTATTATCATTATTAAGTATTACTCATTTACTTCAGAAGAGACTGGATTGTGGCTGCTGGTACAGAAGATATTGTAGAATTCACAGTATCTCTTAATTTTGTCCTCTGTTTAACTCAGGGCAATTTCTGACTGTGATGAAGGATAAAGAATTGAATCACATAAGTGAATTATTCCCTATTGGAAGCTCAACAGTGTATACAATACTTTATGACCAGTGTTATTTCTTCCTCCCTCTAATCTCTCCTTGTACTGTGCTCTCATGATGTTGCTGCTTTGAATAATTTCCTGCTTCCTGTAATTACCTGCCCTATTATACCCAGTTTCCTTTCCAGTCATGCTGTAGTTATTATTCTCAGTGTAGTCATTATTCTCTTTAACCCTGGTAACTCCCTTTGGGGTCTGCCTTAATTTTGGCAGTTCTAAGACTGTATATTCTTCACTTTGTGATTTCAATAGTAAATCAGATGCCAGTGAAATTCTTTGTGACAGGTCAAGAAGAGACAGTTCACCAATTATGCCTTGTATTTCTGAACTTTGGGTTCATTTCTGTGGGTTGCTTGTGTGTAGTTCTTACTTTGGCCATGATCCATATATCAAAATGTAATTTGACATAACCTGGCTGGCCATTTTCAGAGATACAGATGAGGAAGAATGGGGGCTCTGTCTTTTCACTGAGTCAAGGACACAGTCCATTCTGTTAACATAGTGTGAATGTCCATTGGTTTAACCAGGCAGCTCTGTAACCCCTTTCTTTCATTGATGAGGATCCTGGAGCAAGGAGCAGAAATGGCATATCTGGGTATTCAGTTCTGAGCAATGACGGAGCCAATTGTATATTGCACTTGCCAAAACATTTTCAGCTGTGGACTAGGTTCATCCAGAGGCCCAGAGCACAGCAAGATTAATTTATAAGGGAAGTTCAAATATGGAAGCTCTTGGTTACAGAGTCTGAGATGTAGGAAAGGAGGGCAGAAAAAGTTGAGAATCTGTATTTTTACTTGGATAGAAATGTTTTCTTCTTTGTGTTATGTTTGGCGCTGTAACAGGTTTAACTGCTAATTTTGGAAGTATTTATTTTTTCAAATGTTTCTGTTACATGGATATGGGTTTAAAAATTAAGATTAACATAAGGATCACACGTTGAGTAATATTCAATATTCTGTTAATCTACTCAATGCCCCCTTTCAGAGTAGGAGTAAGTGGACTCTTGGCACTACTATATGTTTTTGTCTAAACTACAGCTTTCTTACAGATGATTATTGTTAAAATCATTACATACTAGTGACAAGGTTTTTAATCATCACAGTTGTTTGTCCTTACAATGCCAGCTGAAGTGTGCAATAGCTCTCTGAAGCTCTTAACAACCAGTCTGAAAAGATACTAAGAAAAATTGCAGTTGGTATTACCTGGCATTTAATATAATTATTCTTGTTAATCCTTCTATTAAATAAGTGTTGACAATTTCCTTCCTATTGTCTTTTGAGAGAAAAAATTTTGGAGTGCATGTGAAGTAAAATACCTGAATTTGTAAACACATTTTTATAAATGCCACAGGGGAGAATATCAGAATTCTCTCTAAATACCATAAATTTGGATGAATTAAAAGAGGTAAATGTATCTGAATAAAATTACTTCTGTGTATGTCAAGTTGATATAGGAGTTGCCATGGTAAACAAGCATTGTGCATAAATACTTAAATAATAGTTGTATATTTAGAATGGTAGCAAGCTGTTAATCAAGATTTACGTACTGATAAACAAGAACTTGCAAAGAATCCTTTGCTTTCAACTGTCTATATATCTACTCAATTAACAAATCTACATCTAAATAATGCTAATTCTTCCAGCCTTGAACTGGAGGCTGGAGAGCAAGTGAAAGAGGAGAGATAAGCATAAGCAGTGCAGGAAGTTTTAAGGTGAATTCACACCTCTTATCACTGCAATATATGTTTGGTGCTGAGACATTAAAATGGAAAATGAAATGTTGTATGAGTTACAAATCCAAACATTTTGATGGCAAGTTAAACATTGCCTTTTCCAAATATTGTAATGTTTTAGTTAGTTCCCCTTACAGTGCAGGTGGAGAGGACAGCATTCCATCTGAAGGCAGAAAGGGAGTGTCAGGCTGACTGAAAACAGGAAGAATTTAGGGCTACAAATAAAATACAACAATAAAAGTTGACTCTTTATCTTAAGATTTTAAAATAGTAGACTTTGAAGTTATTGATGAACATTGGTGTTCTTCTGTTTTGTGTTGAAATCCAGAATTTTGTTTGTGTTCCAAGACCAATCAGGAATTCCGGTACTTCGTATGCATCTTTTGATTTTACCTCTGCTTAGCTGCTCAAAGGATTCTTTTCTTCTTCCCTTTAACTCATATCTCTACAGGCTTATCCTAAGGCATCTTTTGTACCTCATTACTTCTCAATTTCAGCAATGGTATTACAAGCATTATGTATAATATATAATAATATACCAATATTAACAGCTTGTTAATATAACTCTCTCCCCTTTTGCTGTCAAGGGCCCTGCCTTTGACAGGACAGTAGCCTATCCAAAGACCAACAGCCAAAGCAACATGATCACCAGTGCTTTTCTGCACAGGTGGGAATATGCCTCATGTGTCCTTGTGCTGCATTTAGGACTGAATGCTTTTTTCTCCTGTTGAGTTGATCTAATAATGATCATCCACACTGTATTACCATCTATACTATAGATGATAATATATACTACTATATTTTCTAGTGCTTATATATGATCACTCATAGAAACTCTCATTGAGCATGACGCAGAAAAGCTGGTTTCTGTAGACAAAAAAGAAATAATTTTAACCAGGGAATAAATAGTTTGTTCTAGATTAGTATCTGTCTGATGTTGCAGCCTGTTTGTCCTGTGGCAGTAATGTTCAGGAATGATCTGGTCACAGGCCAGTGGAAAAATCTCCTTACAGGGCAAAGATTTTTCACATAGGAGAAAAGGGAACCTGGAATTGCACCAACACTCTTCAAGAAATGTTTAAATAATTGTTTTTGCTCACAGTGTGGTGCCATACAGAAGGATCTGTGTCTGTCATCTTAAACATAATGTAAAGTTTGCTTAGAGCATGTAGCTGACTTCTGAAAATCTTGTAATTCTCAAATCAGTCTTTTTCTTCCTGTGAAGGGTCGAGTAGGCAACCTGGTGACACTTCTGCTCTGGTCCCAAGCTTTGGCGCAGCTCTCTCGAGGGGCATTGCTCTTTGTGTCTTAAGAACTGGCAGCATTCTGATCAGCCAGTCTCAATCTTTTCCAATTTCTGGCCAAATCCATTATTACTTATTTCTATCATATGCCAAATCAATAAGCCTGTGTGCAGAGATCAAAACGAAAGTAGGAATGATGTCCTGAATATGTGATATCATTTAATCCTTTTTACTATTGTATTTGCTTGAAGAAAAAGGGTTATGATGGTACAGATGAGTATAGTTTTTAACATTTACCTTTTCCCCATAACAATTGTAACTGTAGCACTCCTTTCTCACATATTTATCATTTGTTATGATTTATTTTACATCAAGAAGAAGCAAATGGAAAAAAAAAAAAAATGTTGCTATGCATTTGGCAGTCTGACAGTACTGAGAAATTACTGGTCTATTTCTGTAGTATAACAAGAAAAAAACAAAACATACAAGTAATTTATTCAAATACAGTATTCTTTTGGGAATTGTTGTGCATGTTGAATATATTATTTTTGTTTGTCCCTAGAAGTGATATTTTTTTGTAAGCTGGGCATCAGTTGTCTACACAATTGAATAGTTAATATGGGAAAGATGGTAAAATAAATCATTTGTGAATATGAACTGATATAATCACCTTGGTCCAGTTCATTATTCAGTCATTTATTCTAGGTAAGTATAAAATTGGTAGTACTTTCTGTTGTAGATTAAATTTGTCATAGGTTTTAACTTACTATCAGCTTCTGTACTTCCATGCTGAGGATCCTTTCAGGAAAATCGATAGCTCTAGAATACCTTTTAATTTTCCAACTGTAGAAGCATCTTAGAGATAACAAGTCTTTGGCAAGGTCAGCTGCTTTACAGTTGTAGAGGGAAAGGGAAAGAAGAAAGATAGACGTTATTCTAAATTTCACTGCATGTATCCAAAGTTGGACTGACATGATTACATCATGCCCTGAGTTACCGTTGCTATGTATTTCCCATATATAACCTTCCCTATAACCTATTACTATTTTTCATTCATATGATCCTAAACTTCCTAATGCGTATGTGACACTTGTTCCCATTCCCCCGAATCATTGTCGTTGTAGTCCAAAGAATCTGCAGAAGTTTAAATGATTTTTTTTTTGTTTTTTGTTTTTTGTTTTTTGTTCTCTCAGCCTGTATAGATCACAGTTCAGTTTCATCTGCTGTCACACAGGCACTACATTTGTTACCTTCCCACTGAATGACTTACATTTATTGCCTGTCATGACAAGATTAAATAATGTAATGTAATTTAGGCAGCTTAGCAACTATGTTTATTATTTTTTAACAGAGAATAGATGACTATCGACTTAAACACTTTCAACAGTTTGTTTTACTTACACCATCTGTCTTTGAGATTGTTCCCAATTCAAGACAGGATTAAATCTCTCCTTTTAAAGATAATGTAGGTTCCATTGGATATTTCTCAATGAATAATAATAAATGCCACCAAAAGTTACCCTTAGGTATCTAGCAGTACATCCGGTGAATGGCTTTGGAAAATAAATAAATAAATAGTGGCTAAATATCAATAAATTAATTAATTGCTGTTTATGTTCTCTTGCCAGGACAACAGAAACTCATTTAGAGCTTCCATTAATTGTGGGGTAAATACATTCTGAGAATAATAAATGTATAAGATTATTCACTGTTCAGAGTAAGTACATGATTAGTAGTTGTCAAAATGCCTTCTCTTGACAACAATAGGGCCTAACAGCTGCTTTGCTGCACTGTGCCAACACTTGCTCAGGAGCTCCTCAGTTCATGGACCAGTGAAGCAATAGACAATAACAATTCCCTTGGTGCCATTAAATTCTGCAGAATCACTGTAGATGCCAGGCAGCACTGGCGTGTGAAGTGCAAATAGTTCTTTGGCAGACTTTAAAATAAATAAATAAAACATGAACATCCTGCAAAAATAGTAATTGTGTGCGGAGAGGGATATTCCAGTGCAATGCAATACTGGTCACAGTGTAGTTAAATAATGTATAAGACTAGTTTCATTTAGAGAAGATGGGTGTGCTTCCCATTAATAAGGCTTTTTAATATGCAGTACACAGAACTTATCTGTGTGTGTTTGTTGATCTGTTGAGAATGCTTTGAGTGGCTCAATGTTTATCAATAAATGATAGAAGAATTTAAAATGACCTGGGAAGTGTTCAATGGAGATACTTTCCTGAACCATATTGTTCAGTTCTAGGAATAGTTGCCAGTTAATAGCTGTAGAAGTGTCTGCAGCTCTTAAAAGTAGTCTCAGGAAGGCAGTTTGTTACTTGACTAATAGTAAGTGAACCATAAAGATTATAGAATGTTCCCTCACATTTTATCTCTCTGAAGTATATGTGTCACTTTTTTGCATTGGGAAATATTTTTTCGATTTCTGATTTAAAATTATTATAAAGTATTTAAAAATGTTTATTGTATTATTTAAATGCACAAGGTTGCTATATGCATTCTCCTGTGTTCCCATGTTGCTTGCTTTATTTCACCTTGATGAAATTTTTGCAGTCGTTATATATTAAAAATTCTGAAAATACAAACTTTAATAATTCCATTTCCAACTTATTATATGGAAGCAATCTAAACATTCTTTAATTTGTGAAGAATCTTCCCCAGAACTGTTAACATGTCTCAGTCGTGCCACTGCTTTAACAACAGCTATCTTTACTCTTTACTGTCAGATCATGTCAGTAACTTTTTTACGGTAATTCTGATTACCTAGATTTATTATATAGGTGGTATGTCAAGAGTATTAACATTATTATTTTCTCAATTGTAAGATTTTGATACATAATGAATTATGATCTGCCTTCCTTTAGTGATTTTTTTTTTTCTTCTTCAGATGTGAATATCGTGTTTCTTGAAATACTAAACTGAAACATCCTGAGCATAGAACACACAGCTGTGGATCCCAGTAACTCACCACCTTACCCCATAAAAGTTAACATCATCTGGCAAAATGAGTTCCTGTTAACCTCTTGAGCAATCAACAGGAATTTTTGTAGACAAAATATGTTCCAGAGTTAATTAGAGCTTCATCCCAAAGGAGATCAATGTGACTCATACTCCACTTATACATGTAACATATATATATTCATCTACTTTAGTCCTTTAGGTTGGATAGAAGTTCAATTAATAAATTGACTTAATGATAATTTAAATTTAAAAGTTCTTTAAATTATACTCTTACCTCAGAAAGCAATAGTAGTTTCCTGTATTTCTTAAGAAAATACATCTCTTTCCCTAAAGCACCTCACTTAAAACAAACAAACAAACAAAAAACAACAAACCCAAACCTTGAAAGTATGCCTACCAGTAAGTTGGTGTATTATAACTGTAATTTATGTTAGGCAAATATTAAGATTTAAAATAAATCGGTTTATGTATATTGTAGCTACATCTACCTAGTCAGTGTGAAACTGTAGCAGTGGATGTTAAATATGCAAAACCAGGACAGCTTACTGTGGTTAGCTTGGGTTTTAAAGAAATGAAAGTCAAAAAAGCTCTTCAGATGCTGGATTTTGAAGCAGGTAAGTGAGTCCCAAAGCAGCAGCTAGCTGTAATGGTTGTATGATCAACACCAATATGTACATTTTCTCCAGAGTACATGAATGCATCTGGTCTTTGCCGCACGTGTTAGCAAAACTGCTGCTGCTGAGAAATGAACAAGTAGTATGGATTTTAGAAACTACCCAGGAGAGAAAGGGAAGCAGCAGTATGATGGTGTCAATATGTCTAGAAGATTGGCTGGCATAAAAGCATTTTAGGATATCTGTCTTACTCAAGCTGAGAAGTTTGGAAAAAAATCTTAAGAAATGATAGTCCAAATGTGATCACCCAAAACACAGAAGTAGGAGATAAAAGCAAAGTGGATGTCAGGTTTACTTTTCCAAGTCAAGGTATATGTTATAACTCCCAGTTAGATATCTTGTCTTTGTCTGAATGTCTCTTCCCATTGAGGTCTTCTTTCCTCTTCACGTGAACTGTTCAGGCAGAGAAATATAAATTAGAGGGCAACAAATGGAGGCAAAAACTGTATTTTAAAGTAGCAGAGCAGATGAAAGAGCAGATCAGAAGTAAAATAGAGACTAGAACTTCTGTTTCCTTATGATAAATGTCAGTGCAAAGCAGAGATAATTAAGGTAGTGCAGGCATAAGAATCAGTCTGCTAATTCTGGGCTAATTTACATTGCTGAAAATCTCAGCACTTACCCCAGAACAGATAAAAGTACTGAGCCCATTTGGCTTTTTTTCTTCTGACACAAAAGATATTTCTGTTGTGAGGTTATTCAGAAATTGTTATTTGGTGCATAGCAATGTTGTAGATAACAAGAGGGAAAAATACCATAGACTGAATATTTTTTCTATCATGATCCAGGACTAATGTTTTCAAATGACCTTACCATTTAAGAATATTGAAATAGTTTACTTCAGTTAAACTAAAAGTAAACACTTTAATATTAGTTTTTGCAGTTTCATTGTTTGCCTTTCTCTTTCTGAAAATACTACAGAAGAAAAAAATGGAAATTAAGCAAGTGTTGCTTTATGAAAAATTGCAAGTGTTTTAAGTTACAAGTGTTGTTAAAAGTTCCATTGAATTATTCAGTACTTTAAAAGATTTTATGGTCTGTGTACAACTGTGTCTGTTTTTATTTGATCTATTATTTTTATATAGTTGTCTGACACTTCTTTATGAAAAAGAATAAAAGATGTGAAGCTGATCTGCAGTGTCAAATTTTTATCATGGCTAAACATTTTATGGTTCTGCATGGTTCAGATCAAAGAATGCTGGGTTTTCTTTTTACTTTTTTGATTTAATCTAACCAAGAATAGCAGTATTTTTGAGTACATTTTATGCTTTAAGATGTTTGGAAGGTGAAGTAAAAAGCTTAATTATTTTTTAGCAGAATTTTAAATATTTGGGAAGGCTAGTCTTGTTTTCAGACTTTAGTTCCCAGTTGAACAATGAGTTAGGAGTTAAGGGTCAGCCTGAAAGCAACTAATACCCAACCTAGTGGAGAAGAACAGTTGCTAGTTATTTTGAGTTTTTAACAATATGGACTGGTAAGATCTATTTTTAATCTAAATAGATACATTTATAGCTGTTATAGTACTGTTTTTCATTCCAGATGGCAATGACTTTATTTTGATTGCTTGTTGTAGCTTTACATGTTATGGCTGTGAGGTAAAGTCTTTAGTTTGTAACAGATGAAGGTCTGGCATCGTAATTTTGTCATTACACTTAAAAAGCTAATACTGCTGTGGCAGAGAAATTGTGTAGTTTTTCCTATGAAGAGTTTTACCAAACTTTGAAACACCCTTTTATTTGAAGGAATTGTTTGCATTATCTTGGGATTAGGAATCAATTTCTATTGTACTCAGTATATTCTGGGAAGAGTATTCAGGGAATACAGTATCTGTTGCATTAAATTATGTAAATTATGTATGTGCAGTTGTTAGAAAATCTCTCTCTTTTCTAGCAGTAGTCAGGAGAAAGCCTTTTTGTTTTCATTTGTATTTACACTTTCAGGTTATTTTTTGGAAATACTTCACCTCTGCTGTAACTTCTGCACTCTTCCCCACATTGTGCTGCTTGTATAATAAAAGTCATTCAGCTTTTTGTTTGGTAAGAAAGTGCACAAGTCCCAAATGCTTCTTCAAGAAAAAACTCCTGGAGACTATAGTTCTTAGCTCGCTACAGAATAGATATCCTTCACATGCAGAAACATTTTTAAAAATACATTATTTAAAAGAAAGCATCTGAGACTGTTCAGTTAGGGGATATAACTTACTTTCAGATCCAATAAAAGTATGTTCTTTAGGGATTGTGACAAATAGATTGACTACATGCACCTTTAAAAAAAACCTGTCAGAAATAAAAGTGTTACTCAGTCCTTCACTGTCCCTTGTGAGAGAAGGAATAGTGCTGGGGAAATATTGAGTCAGGGTTGTTTCTAGCAGACCTGATATCCTGATATGTGACTGTTTTCCAGTCTCTGTTATAACTTTTAACAATACTGTCTGCCATTTTAAGTAAATACACAATTGAGTAAATACACAATTGAATTTTATGTCACGTATACATTATTTAGTAAGAAAATACTTATATTTCACATTCTGAGGACCATCAACTTTTTTTTTTTTTTTTTTTTTTTTTTTTAGTGATCAAGGATTGTAGATAGTATGTGTGTATATATGTGTACATAGATATAAACTCATGGGAATGAGGTTCTTCAGGTTTTGCTCTCTTGCTTGTGTTTTTTTGCCTTTAGTGTAGCTCTTCTAGTTTTCTGACATGTTTTAGAATATGCAAAGTGTGCAAAATTTTGACCAATGTAGAGAATGACTAACTGAGTGATACTGTGATTCTATAACAGCCTAAATACTACATAGTGTATGATTGCAATTCAGAACGGCAACTTACGTATTTTACAATAATTCCTAACATTAAAACACTTTTTTTTTTTTTTTTAAATTTAAAAAATTGTAACTTTGACACATATTTTTCCTAATCTTCGTGTTCCTGGGAATTGTCTCACTGCCTGTGGTTGATTTATTAGAATAACATGTTGCAGGGGGATTTTCATACTATTTTTTTGATTTCTTAAATTCATATTATGGACTTTCAACAGTTGCTTTAATTAAATGTATCCTTGTTAAAGAGATTATAAGTTTTATTAAATCTAGCTCATTTTTCAGCTTTTAAATTGTATGGAAATAAGAGAAAAGACTTAATTCAGCATGTGCAGACTACATTGTGTATTTGTCAGTCAAAAGTAGGGGCATTTAGCTAAGATGAACTCTAAGTAATGATTTACAAGCAGGCATATTAATCCAGTATACCGTAATTTAGTATATATTGTACTTGCTCACATAGCTCCTCAAATTGAGTTTTAAACTCCCTGGGACATTGGAGACTTGGGTTTCTCCATGTCATATCATCTCAGATTTTAGGTTGCAGTTTAGCTCATGTGTTTTGTATAATTATAAACAAGTGATTATTTGGATATATTGAATTATTATTATTTTTTTTCAGATTATACTTTGTCAAGAATATGCCTTTCCTTCAATATTAATAATGTTAATAAAATATTTTTATAATTACTTTTAACAAGTGGAAATAAGTATGAAAGGGAAAAAAAACAAAAACAAAAAGATAAGCGGTTACATACTTTAACAGTATAATTCAGAGATCTGTAAAAACTATCACTGTTTTTAGACTGTTAAAAATATTTAGTTTCTGTAAAAGCTTGCTTGATTGGAGGTACAAAAAGGGAAAACAGGTGTGATGTCATAAAAGACATTTTTGAGATTTTATGTGGATCTCTGGACTTGGTGTTATTGTAGCTTTGGGTCTTTCTTCCCTTTCCTTGCTGATGAGGTTGATTATTACTAATGGGTAAATTTATTTGTTGTTGTTGTTTCAGAGGGCATGCTCTCACTCTTTTTATAAATAACAAGTGCAAGTAGCCCTCTTACTATCGACAGGATGTTAAGAGCTGAAAATTCCAGGCAATTCTGTATCTTCCATTTCAGAATTCTTCAGGACTCATTTCACTACTCAACAGAAAAGAATGAGCATACGAAGGAGTCTAGCCTGTTTTACACAGGAAAATAATTGGAAATCTCTCTACTCCGATGGCCAGGAAAGGCAAATTATGTTTGGTTTTAGAATGAATCCTACTAGAGTGCTTCACTACATAACCAATGAAGGTAGTATGGTAAATATTAGTTTTACATAAAGCTATGGAACTAACATATGTATCCTTCCCGTATGGGGGTATATGAGGTAAATTTTGACAGTCTGTATCATCTTTATGCAAGGAGATGCCAGGACAATTAAATCTGCCCTACTCTTGCAGAAGAGGAAAAGCTGAGAAACCAGCAGCTTATTAGGATCAATTTACAATGAAAAGATTCAGAGCATATGATACATTGTCATTTAGAGATTTATAGTAAGTCATAAAGGCTAGTAATTTACTTGTAAAACAAAAATGAACAAACAAAAAAACTGCGCACCAAAACCCATCAACATTTATAGTTTCCCAGAAGAGTAAAACTATTCCTCTAGACTCTGGCTCTAAGAAAAAGAACAAATTGTGGTAAGGATAAAGCAAATTTAAATCTTGGTCCTGACAAAATGTGTAATATTTAATACTGACAGAATGGGAGTCAAACATTAATGTTAAATATGGTATGCAATACAAAATGCATTTACAGGATCACTCAGCAACTTGCCTGTAGAATATCCACATATAGATCAATATGGAACCTGTTGCTGCTGATCTCTTTGAGTCTCCGCTGTAAGTTTTGGCACCAATAAGTCAAACAGATAATATCCTTAAAAGATATAAGTCTTTGGGGTTTACATACAAAATGGATCTCTTACAGTTCAATAAATCTTCATACTTCCGGAATGTAGGTAGTTGAACTTACTAGCACACTTCAGTGTTGAGCCATGGTACTTTCATTAGGCACTATTTTATAAATCAAGGTACATTCTTGATCTCAACGGTGTCATGTGTATAATTTATCTCACTAGACACACTTTCATAATACATCAAGATTTGATGGCAGCTTTTAAAATTAGTACTATTAGAATATCTTAAGTTTCCTTTCATAGATACCTTTTCCTGCTGCCTCAGTCATTCATTTTTATGTCTGAGAAAATAAATGTTCAGCTCGTTTGTCATAGTTGTATCATTAAATGTGTTCATCTGTTGAAAAATTAATTGAATGTCTTCCTGTTATCCCTGCAAAAGAGTATAGGGTCTTTTTCATTGGATCTCAACCTTATATGTTTATACTATTGAAAACAGGGAACACATTGTTATAAATGCTCAGGTCAAAATTATCAGGATTTGGTTCTGATGCATTAATTGCAACCAGTCATCCAAAAATATATTTTAGAAATGTGTACAGAAAATGGGAGCTCCATAAGATTTTCCAGAATCTGCTGAACTGGATAAGACATGATGTTAGACTACAAAGATCACTGTTGTCCGTAGAGTTTTGTGTCATGAAAGTGTTAACGAATGAGTAAATTTATTTGTATGTTATTAAATGTTGATGTGATATAGTTTGGCACTTTATCTTGTAAAACATTTTCTCTGTGGTACCTACAGTTGACAGAACTCACTTGAAATGGTAATATTTTTGTTTTGGTATTCAGTCTGACATTTTCAAAAACAAGCCGTAAATCTCAGCCATGCCTAATTATCTTTGACTTCTGTCTCATCTCTCCAGCTTGAAGTATAGCCAGTATCTTTTTCCAAACTAAAACAGAAAATCCTTCAAAAAATATAATATTCTTGCTAAAAAGGGGAACTACAGGAAGATTACTGTAGTAAAATATTTAAAGTTTGGTTAGTAGGTAAAAAATGACAAAAACTAGCTTTCAGTTCTGCAGAAGTTGTTGTCTGAAGCAACTCCAGTGTGTTAAGAGGTCAAATTATAGCTACTCTTTTTCAAAGGGCTAAAGCAAGCACTTCTAATTGTAGTCATAAAAGAGGACATGTTACTTTAACCACTATTCCTGAAGTTTCTTAAATATATTTCAAGCTGTTGTAACATATCTGCATTACTGTATTGGAATAACAACAGCACATTTCCACATTTATTCATGTTTTAAGTGTATTCCTGAAATGAAGTTTGCTTCTAGGAGCAGAAAGTGTTACTGGGGACTGCTGGTGACAGGGCTGTTTTTATACTTGACAGGCATTTTTGCAATATTGTGAATTAGAGTATTTCATTTTTATGAGCATCACATTCTTTGTTATACATGTGCTATCCCAAATTCTTTAAAAGGATTTACGGTTGTAGAGGGTTAAATTTGGGATTCTTTAGTTCAGCATTTTGCACTATTCTTGGTAGTATTTTAGTTAGTAATTACTGACAGCAGTGTAATGTAGTACTGTGGAATTAGCTTAATGAAATTACTTTAATTTAGCTTACGTGAGAAGTAGAAATCTTAGTCATTTAAAAGGATAAATAAAAACATAAGCACGCAAAATCAGCTGGTTTAAGTAAAACAGATTTGCAGCAATATGTCAACCAAAATCAACATAGATGTTACCAACCTGAGAACAGACTGCTGAAGGGATGAATGGTGTAAACCTCTCTTAAGATTTTCTTAAAACTCCATGTCACATGCCAGCTCTAAACATATAGCAAAATTTTATGCAGTATTTTAGATTAAACTTTAATTAGTTAAAATTATTAGTTAACTCAGAGGAAAATGCTGAAATGAATTCAGCCTTCTACTGACTTTTTTTTTCATATTATCTTATATTAACTTTCATATTAGCATCTGTTTTGGAGTTTATGCTTAATCTGAAGAGTGGACACTGCAGAATTGGCTGTAACTTGTGCGTTATACTTCCCAATTTATGTGAAGAAGACCTCTCTGTTAGTTTTGTTGGTTAGTTGGTTGATCAGGGGGATTAAAGATTGTAAAAGAATGTTAGCTTCCTGACAGTGGGGCTTTGAGAGACACAATAGGGCTCTCTTGATTGTGCAGTACTTTTTTCAGGGTATGTCCATTCCTATTCCTTTTTGACACTACCATTTTACATTGCATTCAGGTGATGTGTCTGAAATCGTGCATGTTGTTATTTCTGATTTAATTGCTTTCTAATTTGCCATCCTTTCATTGGGAATATACATTGAATGATTGGACTTCCAGACTGGATGCGATTCAATATTTGGGCAAGTCTGGAGCTTAAATTTATTTGAAAATCACTGCCTTTGACCCTCAACTAGGGAGGGACATGTTTGCATAAGCCAAATGCTATTAAATATATACATACATATATGTATATATACACATATATAAAATATATATGAGTGTCAGTGTGAAAATAAGCTCAGATTATTTTCATTGTAAAAATAAAGAGTTCATTCTGATGTGTGGAATTCTTCTGAATGTAAATTATAATTAGAACACTGTCATTTCACATGGATAAGGAACAAAGAATATCTTCTCACAAGTCTCTCTGAGTGAAAATTATATTTTTCTGATATCTGCTACCTCTTTTACAGAATCTTTATTTTAGTGAAACATTCTTATTAACTGTAACTGTGTGCCTTCAGGACAGATATCTTAAAGGTATGACAAGATGCTTTTTTTTTTTAAGAAATTCAAATCTGCATACCTATTTTTATTTTCATTTGTGTTCATTTAAGGAGCATAAACCTAGCTTGTTAAGCAACAGTTTCAAAGAATGGTTTTTGCTTTGGTTGTTGTTGATACTTTGCTAAAATACTTCAGCTGTAAAAATGTAAAGTGAATAAAAGATTTGGGGAAAAAAAAAACACCACTTCTGGACTGAAAACTAAGTCATAATCACATATTTAGAGATGGAAGTAAAAAAAATGTAAGCTAATTCTGAAATATTTCAGTCATGCTATCAGCTGGCAGGTCTAAAAGTATCTTTTGATTGTTGACTTCCTCTTGTGTAGCTTCAGTATGTAGTGTCTATAATTCCCATACCATTATTGCAATCATAAGAACCAAGTGTTCACTTACCTTTTGCTCAGCATTATGTGTAAGTGCCTCTGCAATCAGTGCACTACCAGACGTTCTTTGCTTACATTTCTTGACTGAGGTTCGTTCCTTCACTACTTAGGAAATGGAAATTTTTCTCAAGAGTTTAATAGTAGAAGTTAGGTACACATCCATATTATGTAAATGGTATGGATTTAGAACAATCTCATGAAGTAAAACAAATACATCTGATAAGAGAACTCTTCTAGGAAAAATTGGTGTATCTCTTGTCTCTTGTTGATTGGTAATAGAACACTTTCATGTTCTGAATTCACATCACTGAGCTATTATTTTGACAGGCCCTAGATAAAATACACTCCATATGTTTTTCCTTTAAAAAAGTAACTTACAAGAAACATATTTATTCTTTGCCTTGCTCACACATTTCAGGCCCATCAAAAGCTCCCCTTTTATCTGACTTCAGACTGTGTTGGTTGTCAGTGTCTTTACAGTAGTTTAGATAGCATTCTTGCTTGTCAACTTATTTAGAGAATGATCTGAAGTAGCATAAAATAATT
The DNA here is from genome assembly GCF_039878825.1 of Excalfactoria chinensis. Classification (NCBI taxonomy): domain Eukaryota; kingdom Metazoa; phylum Chordata; class Aves; order Galliformes; family Phasianidae; genus Excalfactoria; species Excalfactoria chinensis. Next base: position 78,839,686 of record NC_092828.1, on the reverse strand, counting down.
TCAAACATTTCAGGAACTGTTCTATGATAAGATATGTCTGCTATGAAAAAGACACAGCTTTAATAACTTTCAGTGGCATGCAAAAGAAGGTCAATCTATAACCTGAATCTCTGTAGCCATTTCAGTATGACTTACAAAAGACTTTTAATGCACTTTGGGTATCTGCAGGCACTTCATCTGCATAAGGAGAACTTTCACTTAATACGTGAGACTGGGGAATGGGTTTCAAGTAGGCTAAATCCTGTCAGAAAGTTCTATTTGATTAAAAAGACGGTGTGTCTTTGTGGTCTGCCTCAAACATACCACTGTGAAACTGAAGAATACATAAGAAGCGTTGCAGAGTATTGAAATAAAATTGTTGAACTAGGAAAAGTAGTTTTTAACTTGGTGATCCTGTTGTAATATAGTAACTTTTGATGGCATAAAACTTCTACCTGTGAGATGCATCTATAGGTATATTAATTGTTTGGTAGGTGGGAGAGAATGCAAGGCTGTCACTTTTCAGGGCAACTCCTTGATACTTTGGCATATACATTTGTTTTTTGGAAATTTTAAGCTGTCATAGTATGTGATGGGTATCCAAAATCTCCCTTTACTTTTATCCTCTTTCTTTGCATAGTGCAAGAGAGTAGTGTTTGCCTCTAAAAAAAAGAAGTGTGTGTAAGATAACAAAATAGAAACGTTGTTTGTATAAGAATGTAATATACAGCAGGTAACATTGCAGGAGAGTTTTAATTCAGGGCATTATAGAACAGAATGGGCTGGAATGCATCTCAAAAAATCATCAGGTCCAACCTGTCATGGGGAATGGAATCCTAGATGAGGACTGCTATTGAGAACTTTTTGATTGTTCCTGAAAACCTCCATTGGTGGGGCTTTATGTGTCGTTTTTCAAGTGTCACATATTTATTTTAGGATTCTAGCCAAATTCCTGAAACTGTGTCAGAGCAATTCTATGATCTCAAAGTATGAGTATGAACTTAGTCCATGCAGGTACTTCTCTGCTATAGAGGCCTGAAGAACATTTCTTTCTTTCCCACCTTTTGTAAAACTGTCGTAGTATTGTGGATGTTAATTTTCTGTCTTCTGGTGGATATTTGATGCACCTTTATTTGGTTTTATTCCCAGCTGTGCCCTGGCTCTACTAGAAAGGGATCATTATACCGGATGTAAAAGAGGAAAAAAAAAAAAAAAAAAAAAGGAGAGAGAGAGAGAGAGAAACTTGACCTAATTCAAATATACTGGAAGGAAAGTAATTTTGCCATAATTCCCCCTAGGGCTGGATTGTCTCTGAAAGCACAGTTTAATTCTAATGGCTGTTTAGTAGTTTCTCCTTGGAGCATTTTCCAAATGGCAAATCATTTCTCTCTATCAGAATCCAGAAGGAGGAAGTTTGCCATTACTGTTGCTACAGAAATGTAGGCAGATGGTTTAAGAGACTTCTTCAGTGGAAATGGAAGCAAAGTGGTTGACCTAGTAGAGACAACAGTTCTAAACCAAGTACTCAGGTTCCTAGACCATTCTACCCTACTGTATAGGTATATTAATTTACTCATGAATATGTTATGAGCACAGAGATAAGTACAAGAATCAACTGAATATCCTGAAGACTTAATTGTTCATGTGATTTTTTTTTTAAGGAATATGTTTCCTTTTCTTCTTAAAATGATAATCTGTTTTCATAAGAAATGCTTTTTTTTTTTTTTTTTTTTTTTAAATCAGCATATATGCTCTCAAGCTACTCACATTTTTAGAGTCCAGTCTTCATTTTGAAGTGATTTCTATATAAAAAGATTAAAAAATTAAACAACAAACCAATAGAACCTAGAATAGCAAAAGGGTAAACATACATATACATGAGACAACATCAAAAATCACTAGAAGTGATTATCCTTGCATACAAATTTAGTGTTTTGAATTTCTAGGTATTCTATTCCCTTGTCTTTTTAAGTTTGTCTGGAAATATCCTTCCACTTAGAAACTATTATATATAAGGTTTGGATTGACTTTAATGTAGTCCCCTGAGGTGCCTGCTGGCAGCATGGCTCAGGTGTGGTGGGAAGGGCTTAGGCCAGCTCCTGGTCCAGGCTACCTGGCTGTTCTGAGGCAGAGGAGTGAGGATTGGGTTGGATCTGGAGTGACACACCAGCCAGAGGCAGGAGCGACAGCTCAGACTGATCTTCATAGCAAAAAAGAAATCCATGAAACTCAGGAATTTTCCCTTCTATGATTCTTTAAAATAAATAAATAAATAAATATAAATTATTAATTTATTCCCTGCACAAATAGATGATCAGTGTGTGAAGCATTATTCCTCAAAAAGTGGTCATGGTATTCAACTCAGTTGTTTTGTACCATGGGCGCTCAGTAAAGTACAGTGCATTTATGGTTCCATCTGGAAATAATCTGCAGTAATGAACTCATTTTGTTGTTTTGCCAATTTAACACTTCATGAAATACTGAAGTGCCACTTGCACGTTCAGAAAGGAATTCTGCTAGTGATTTTGTGTGAAGCAATACAGGCTGAATAACAGAATTTTTCAACAGTTTGTTTAATAATATGAAGAGCAATAGTAGCAATCATAAAATCATCTATGCTTCTATATTAATATTAGAATTGAATTAAAGGTGATGGGGCTCCTTTGTGCTGCAGTATATGACCACTGGCTCCAGCAGAGCTACCATCTCAGTTTCAACCTTGGAACCATGTGGCTCTTTAGATCTCCACAAATTCAGGATATTTATATCAGCTGTTCATTTTGTGTATAATGTTTTCCAGAGCAGAATAAATATCATTAAAAAAAATGAGATGTAAATATTCAGCTGAACTCTAAATTGGGTTCACATTGGTTTGGCTAGTGGCCTTTCATTTGACTTTCAGTTTGCTTTAAAACTAGCATGAGCACAGACAGAAAGAGAATGTTTAGCTTGTTTACTTGCCAGAAGTAGACTCTATTTTACGTTAAGTTGTTGCAAATCAGGGGAACTGCTTGAGAACTGATGGAATAAAAACAGTGACAAGAGAATCAGACTAAATGGCATTCAATAGATCATGAAGCCATAGAGTGCTTTATAAGAAGATGTCTTCTGTGGCACTCTTGAAACACTATTTTCCCAAATCACTAACTAATACTGATATGAGTCTAGAATGTAAGTGAAAATTTCCTCACATTTTTGTTTGTTTGTTTGTTTTCATTCCAAGGAATGCTGTTCCTCTACATTAACACTTCCCAAGTGCTGGGATTCTTTTGTCCGTTTGTTTTAAAACCAATTTAAATACTTTTACCATCTTCAAGCACAGATTTCCATTTTTTTCCTTAAAGTCATATACTCTAATAGGAACATTGTTTAGTGGGTATGGTAGGCATGGGTTGATGGTTGGACCTAAAGTTCTTTGAAGTCTAGTACAACCTTTATGATTCTATGGTTATTTGTATATGCATATGCTTTCTGTCCTTTTGTGCCACTGCTCTGGCTTATGATATTAGGTCTCACCTATTTTCACAAAGATATAATTTAAGTATTCTTCAATACACATTTGAATCTCTCTATTCAAAGGACTATTCATGATCATTTTTGATTGTGTTTATACTGATGCTCAAGTTAGCAACAGGGACAGTTTCAGTTCAAGGACTACAGTATAGATTTCCTTTTTTTTCCCAATTCTAAACCTTTTCAATTTTAAATTCTGAAGTTCAGTTTAATTTTTCAAAATTATCTTTCCTACTGACAAGGCAAGTGTGAATGCATATAAGAATTGTTCTGTTTATTTTTTTATTTACTTCATTTTTAAGATTTGTTGAGAGATTGAAGCAGTAAACACCAATTTTAATATGAGACATCCTTCAGTGGCTTTCTTGCAAAGTAATTAGATTTGCAGTACATGCGTATCTGCATGAAGTTGTAAAAGTATATTTTAGATTGCTAGTTATTCTTGAGTCACTGAGACAGACATAGTAGCAATCACAAGCCATGTGAGTTAGCTTGCAGAGCCTTCTGTTCGTAGGGGAATACACCACACACACTACAGGTTCTTTCAGGTTGGCCCTGTCTAGCAGGGATTTCCAGACCCACTACTGTTGGGTTATTGTTCATCACACCAATTCTGAGTGCTGATAAATTAATAATAAGTAGTGGTGGTGGTGATGATAATAGTAAGAACAGAATGATTTAAAGCAAAATCTAATACTTTTGAGGTATTAATGACTTGACAGAGTCTCTTGGGAATTTCTTTTGGACAGTGTTGTCTGTGGGGAATTATGAATACTAAGTCGTCTTGTTTTGCCCAGCCTGTTGAATAGGAAATGTCTGTGATAAAGTAGGAATAGAGATGTAAGTGCAGCAGGTAAACCTGGCATGTGTTTGACAGCACTGGAACTCTGCAGTCCCAGATTGACACCATCTGGATTGCACCATTCATAATGGGATCATATGTGTACATGCAATTAGTTTATGACAGTAGCTGTGGGGATTAGATTAAATTACGAAACAGTAAATGCTGCTTTGAAAGCAGCTTGATCTTGTAAACTCAACTTGAAAGCCACTGTAATTCTGGCAATTACCCTAGGACTGCTGTGCTTAGAGGCAAAAATAGGGCTCTTATACCACATCCTCACCTCCCAGAGCTGAAGAGCATTTTAAATGCAAGGTGATTTGAGAGAGGTTTTTCTGTTAAACTGGAGGAGCTTGGAGTGGAAAATCAGAGGCTGGGGTGACAGAAAGGAGGGCAAGTGAAAATGATGACCACTGGGACTTAATGTGACAAAGGGAAAGGAACTGAAAACTAGAAAGATAGAAAAAAATTCGATCTTTATAAGTGGTTTCTTGATTAGTGTGAGAATCCCTGGCAGGAATATGTGTTGCCAGAGGAATTTTTAATTAATGTCTGCTTGCTTCTCTTCAATGAATTAACCAAAAATCTACCATGTGGATTCATGAGCATCTTAATTGGTATTGACAATTAGTCAATGATTGTTTTCATGTAGTAAAAATCATTGTCAAGTTAACTTAGAGGTTGATTCACTCTCCCCAAGGGATAACAGCTGAAATTCTGGGATGATGTCAGCAATGGATCAACTGATGTTGGCATTAAATTTGTCTCTCAGTGTGGAAATGACTCACAGTGCACATCCAAATTGAAATCTCCTATGAATTTGTTCTACTTACCTCTGGGACTGAAAGGACTGGTTTCTGTGTTCTTTCCAATCTGTCAGAAACTCTCCATCTTTATTATCCATGTTCAACTTCTTTTCAAACGGAAATGTAAGGAAAAAAAAATTGCTCTTTCATGCAGGTAAGATTGTGTTAGTGAAAAAGCCCCCAGTCATTCCACTCCTGGACTCTTACAGAAACAATATATCTTCATGTAACAGTAGTATAAAAATATTTGTTTTAGGGATGCAGGAAATGAACACACAGATATGCACACCTATATATAAAGACAGGGTGGAATTCAAAGGAATTATTCTTGGTAACAAACGTAAGAAAATCTTTGAACATCAAATATTGTGATGTTTTTAATGACTCTAAATTTAAGTGTTCATCTTTCTGTATCATTACTCAAAAGTTTCTGTACTGGTGGCTCAAACACTTGTGTTTGAGTTCATAAGGGAGTATTTCTGAGCAACAATTTTATTTTTTGTGCACTATATATAACTGATAAAAGTAATTTCCCTACTTATGAGTTAAATGATTCTGTCTGTAAAGTGTACTTCAGAAAGTGTTTAAAATAATTTCTTTTAATTTCTTCACAGGCAGTGAACTGGGAGAGATAAAAATATGTTCAAGTTTAAAAAGATAATTTGGTACAAAACCAAATCAACAAAGACTAGGAAGAAGTAGAGAATGTAGGAAGTGGAAAAACAAACAAACAAACAGAATAATGTACATTAACCCAAATAGAAAAGGTTGCTAAAAGGGCACACATCACAAATGGATGTGACATTATACTAAGCTGATTCCTAGATTGTATCAGTAGTGATTAATTTAACATAATAGTGATTTTGATGGGAGGCATTTTGAAGGATGTATGTTACATCTGAAATTGATTGCAAATAATACTTTATTTCTGTCTTTTCAAGTTTTTGTTGTTGGTTGTTGTTGTTATTTTCTTCCATTGTAAATTATCTTAATTCATGTGGGGATGATGAGATAGGAAAGAAAGAAAAGTACACTATAGTAGTAGTGCTGTAGTGTAAATTAATGCTCTGCACAGGAACACTCAGTGGCTAAATTAAGTGCAAAATCTTTCATGTGAATTGTATGTAATTTGCCATTAGGCTTTACATTATTATTGGTATTTTTTTGTCAGTCATTAAACTGAGTTTTTTTCCTGCATGTTTTCTTCCAATATATTTCTACCAAAAATGGAATGGATTACCAAGAAATGAGATATAAAACAACAATGTAAATGTGTCATAAAGATTTCTTTCTTTTTTGTGCAATCAGGAAACAAAGTGTACTTTCTATTGAGCCAAGTGTGTGACAGCCAGAGGACAGTTCTTTGAACCACGATGTCTTCAGTTGTTTTACTTTACATGGAATAATGTGAACTTGTTTAGGCTATGAGTTCCGAAAGTAACTTGTTAAAATATGATTTGGTGTTTTAAAAGGTTAAAATATATAACAGGATAGAAAGTTAGAGTATGATCCAGTTGTTTAACAGTTATGGTATGTTTAGTTTGGAAATTAGATCTAGAGATACTGTCAAGGTGTTTCAAAGTATTTGTTAACATAAGGAAATAGGTTTTCACCATCAGTTACATTACAAAGCATGTTTAATAGTCATGCAAAAAGATAGTAAGAACTTTTTCTAAAGATATGAAATATAAAATTGATAAATTATAGTTGCCTAAGTACAAATGCAAAAAAAAAAAAAAAAAAAAAAAAATTAAAAAAAAAAATACACATGCATACAGTACAAACTGATGCTTATTTCCATACCCTAACAGAATATCTCTTAGGACCCAGCCATGGCAAATTCCCACGAAGCTGTAAGCAGTGATTGCTAAAGCAGTATCCCTCTTTCACATAGTTTGTAGAGGTGAGGATAGACAGCATGCATAATGGAGATCTGTATCGATTTATTCCAGCTGGGTCAATGATGCTGGCATGCAGGGTGGCCACAGAAGCTTGCTGCAAAGGTTTGTCACACAGCTGTAAGCAGGCAGGTTTCATCATTAGGAGCACATGGGGCCAGCTGGTGTCATGGCTTAGAGCCACATCCCTCCACTGTACTAGCATCTGGCTCAGCACATTCCCCGAGGAAAACTTCAGGAAGGAGTAGAGACTTCACAGGGATAAACACCCAGTGTGGATAAAAACAATAACTGAAAGCAGATTCTGAGTTCCTGGCCCATGAAGTCAGACTGCTTTGTCATGAAAACTCAACTGGGGATATAGAGGAAAAGGAATGTTCCTGGGACTTGGCCCAGTGTGGCCAAATGGAGCTTTTCAGAGAATGCTGTTCTTTCAACTTAATCTTGGGCTAGTTATTGCAAGCCTTCCTTTGGCTTGGCATCATTTACCATCTCTGTCCCAATGCTCCTCCTGATTTCAAGGTCTAGTAACTTAATGCTTTTGTCTGGGAATGATATATAGAAAACCATACACAAAAACATCCAAATTATAAGCTATATGTTTCTGGACATGCTGAAATCTAAGAAACCACTTCATATCCTCAACATTTTTGAAGTGCATATTTTACTCTTTTCAATGGCATTGTGTTTGATGTTCTTTGTGAAGAAGAATGCACTGTAGGCACAGAGCATGAGAATAAGAAGCCATCCTGGATATGCTATCACTGTAACTCCTGGAGGGAGAAATCTGTTCCTTTTACTGTTTTTATTGAGAGGCTTTAACTGCTCTTATGACTTTTAATAGTCAGTGTTATTTTGAAGCAACAGTAGCTTAATTAAAATTAAATAAAGTACTTTGAAGAGTAGTACTATGAAGAGAGTACAAACTTCCATAAAATTCTCTTTTCTTCTGGTAGTTATTTTATTGTGATTTTTTCTGAATGATCTCATTCATTTTTACTAGATATGTAAAACTTAGTGCACTTATACCACTGTATTTTTACTGCTGTCACAATGAAAGATTGTATTTACTGGGAGACAGTTGCCTTTTGACAAATTCATGGAAATCTTTTTTTACTTGCAAATATTTGCAAAGTAAAAATTCATACCTTTGCACAGATCTGCCTTGTGAGGTGCTGTGACACTTTGAAGTTCTTTGATCATTTTGTTTAGTTTGTCACACTCCGGGCTGTTTAAATATACTTTAATGTGTTGATAGACTTACTTAGAAAACTGGCTAGCAGTGCTGTCTGTAGAGTAGAATCCATCATTCCAGGATGGGATGTAATGTTTAGAACAAAAGACTGGAGGTTAATAACAGACATTTGCAAGTATTACAAGAAAATTTAAAACCAGGTGACACTCAGTCAAACCTGAATGCATTGCTGTCTTTAATGTCCTTAAACAGATTGTAATGCAAATTTACTGTAAACTGAAGTTATATGACAACTCATACTGTCAGTGTTACACTACTCATTTTGTAACATGTATAAAATTCTTCATGCTGATGAGCAGATTTCTTCACTGATCTCTGTGGAGCTCTTGGAGTAAAGCAAAAGTCAGGATGGAATAACAAAAACAGTTGATGATGATGACGGACTGATCATTATCAGATGCTGGAGGGATGTAAGTGTCTGTGAGAATTTATGTGTGGTATGTGGGACTGGAAGACAGCCAGCCTTCAGCTACAGAGGCCCCCAAAGAGTCCTCTGGGAAATGTGAATAAAGCACCTTTTTGCATTCCTGACAAATAGAACTTTATTTGTGTGGGAGGCCTTATGAGTAAAACAGTGAAAACTTTGTACTGACCTTCAAAAATCAAAGATCTTCAGGTATGTGATTGTGTATTGAAAATGCTTTCAGATTGCAGGAGCTGGGTTTTCTCCACAAAGGTTCTATAACATATAATAAAGTGTTCGGTAGTAATCTGCAATTTTTGTCAGACTGCATATGTAAATATATAAATGCGGGAAGTATTTGCTCAAAAAGGTACCAGCAATAATTGTACCTAGCACAATGTTTTAAATTTAATAGAAATTAATCAGAAATCCATCAATCAAAGCTAACTTGAATGGAAGAAGTATTGTTCTGTTTCCTTTTAGTTCACTTTCAGGCTTAGCAATGCCAAATGTGTATCTGAAATAGCTGCTATGACTGTGCTCTTGTATTTAATGTAACTAAGCTCGTTTATGCCCTCTGAGAATTTGGGCCATACTCATTAGTGGAATTTGTTTTGCTTTGTTTTATCTCTGGTTATACTATGATATATAGAACTTAACAATTAGCCCAGAAGAAGTGTTAGGCTATGTGAAATGTCTCTTCACTTGTAGAAAATGATGTTTTTGTTGTTGCCATCATAAATTTGATTCACATTTCATTTTCCTTTTGGCATGAACAAAAGGCATGTTTCTCTTTTCCATAACAGAAATTGCTTTCAATTGTAGTAAATGCCTGACTTTCAATGCTTCCTGCAAATCCAAAGGACTCCTTCTTCAGGGAAAATGTCTTATGTGAAAGTGATTGCTAGGTTTAATTTATAAAAATGTGTCAACATGACTAATTGTAAGATGAGTGGTGAAGCTTATTATGTGTAGCATAATGCTAAATATCTTTGCTGAACACCACAACATATTTCAGCTGTGGCAGTAACATCTCAAGCCCATTCTCACAGCAGGTCTTGAAAATAAATGTGATTGTGCTTCAGAATAAAGGGCGTAAATGGTTCTAGAATGCATGACAACTGGCAAAATGATGTTTATTCTACATAAGAACTGACTCAAACTTTAAAGATCTGTGTTCACAGTGGCTGTAGCTCTTGTTAGGAAGTAACAGCACCTTTCTATAGTACTTCCTACTCATTTTTCTATGCATTTTCTCAGCCTCTTAGAAGAAAAGACAACACAATTCTCAAGGGTGAACTGAGATGCAGCTGTTTCCACTATGCTGGCATTGCGGTTAAAATACTAGTGAATATGTATTCCCCAGGAGATGTATTTCCCAGGGAAATTTTCCTAATTCATGCTGAATTAGGAAGAAGAAAAGGAAAATGAGAAAAGAAAAATGCAAGAAAAGGATTTGGCTCCCTGGTGCTTTAGAAGTAAACCTAAACAGAAACAATTTTATAGTGTAGCAGTAGGAAGACTGTGACTAGATATCAAAGAGTTGATAGTAGTGATTCCAATTTTGCTCCGCTCTTCTTTTAATGTTCAGTGTTGCAAAGCACCTTGACACTTTCAGCACTTACTGACTGAAGTCAGAATTAGAGGTTTTCACACAATGTGTGAGTTAAACTTTTATCTTGCCTTTGCATAGTTTCTCCATAGATCAAATTGTAAGCTGATGTCTTTTCTGTATTTTTTCCTAATCATTCCCTCTTTTTCATATCCTTTCAAATGTCACTCTTACACCTTTGATGCATGTGTAGAGACATACCTTTTTGCATGTCAGTTTTATTGCACGCTTTCCTGCACTGTGTGAACTTACGAGTAGCCATGAGGTGAACTGTTACCCAATCTAAGTAACTCTGTGTGATATTGATAAAAAACAGTGTAACAGTTAGTGCCTTTTTTTTATTATTATTATTATTTTTCATCTTTAGGGAAAATCAGAGATAGTAAAATCTCAAGAATTCCTCAATATTAAGAATTAAGATCTAGTATATTTTATTTTTTTTTTCTTTTTGCCACCTGGATGGCTTGATACAGTCCCAGGTTGGCTTTTCTTTGCCTCATCAGCTTTCCATCTGCTTCTTTCTATCATGTGAAACACCTCCTCATTCCATATCTATGTTTTCTTCTTGTATTACTTGTTGGTTCTTGTATTAACCTTTTAAATGCTTTCAACTAAGACAAAAGCCAACTCTTTGTCTCAAAGGACCCAAATTTTATTATTATTATTATTTCAACAGAGCAAACATGATTCATTCATTAGTAGATGTAGTTTTTATTCCAGGCAGAAAAGTTTATTACAGGAGTAGAAAAAGAAATCACTATATTTTCTATGGATAGGATTTCAAAACTAGTTTGTCAGTTGATGGAATATACTTGGAAATCAGAATCATACAATCATTTGAGTTTGAAGGGATTTTTAAAGGTCATCTAGTCTAATTTCCCTTCAGTGAACAAGGATGTCTACAACTTGATTTGGCTGCTCAGAGCCCTGTCCAGACTGACCTTGAATGTCTCCAGGGATGGGGCGCCCATTAAAACTCCCACAACCTGTTACAGTGCTTCACTACCCTTATCATAAAAACCTTTATCCTTATATCTGGTCTAAATTTTCCCTCTTTTAGTTTGAAACTGTTTCTCCTTGTCCTATAACAGACTAAAGAGTCTGTCCCCTTCTTTCTTATAGCCCTCTTTAGGTACAGAAAAGCTGCTATCAGGCTATCCCGCAGCCTTCTCTTCTCCAGGCTGAAAAGCCTTTGCACTCTCAGCCTGTCTTTGTAGGAGAGGTGTTCCAGCACTTGGATCATTTTTGTGACAGGTCCACATCTCTTGTACCAAGGGCTCCATATATGGACACAGTACTACAGGTGAGACCTCACCTGTGCAGAGTAGTGGGTCAGGATCTCCTTCCTTGTCCTGCTGATCACAATTCTGTTGATGCAGCCCAGGATACTCTTGGCTTTTTGGATGTGAAAGCACATTGCTGGCTCATGTCCAGCTTACTATCTTCCAGTAACTCCAGGTCCTTTTCAGAAGGACTGTGCTGTATCCTTACATGCCTCAGCTTGTATTGATAGTGGGGGTTGCCACCTGAGGCAAGTGATGGGTCAGTTGTGGGAGTACAGGTGAAGGTAATTCACAGGTGAAGGAGAGGGTGGAGCTTGATTCCACCTCTTCTAGATAACCATTTAAGGGCTGACCACCACTAAGGCAACATCTCTTTCTGGAGGTTGCTCCTGTGTGGAGTTTTTACAGCAAGCCTTAACATTGGTGAGTATCTTGACTGTGTGCCTCAATGTTAGTGAGTCTTTCCTATGTAATTTCTGGTTATCCATCTACTTTACCTTTGTATAATTACAACTGTACACCCCATAAAATTCATATCTGTCTAATTTGGAGAGAAGAGTATTGTGGGGGGATGTGTCAGGGGTCTAACTGAAGCCAGGATAGATGACCTCAGAGGCTCTTCCCTTGTCCACTGATGCAGTGACACCATGATAGGCTACTGGGTTGATCGTGCAGGATTTGCCCTTAGTGAAACCTTGGTGGTTGTTCAGTGTCAGCTCCCTATCTTCCACATGTCTTAGCACAGCTTCCAGCGGGATCTGCTTTACCATCTTCCCTAAAACAGAGGTGAGGCTGACGGGTCAGTAGTTCCCAAAGTCATTCTTTCTACCCTTCTTAAAAATCAGACTGGTAATCTGAGAAGAACAGTTTCTCAAGGATTTTTCAATATTTGTTTATTAGTTTGGGGTAGACTAAGAATCTAGAAAGCCAAAATATGTGCTAAACTTCAGATTATTGTGAGTGAAACCTGACAGAGAGCCCTGACGTATGTTTGCATCAATAGAAAAAGCTTAGATACCATTAAAAAGATGAAAGTGTCTGATTGCCTTAGTTAAGAGAAGAAATATTTTTTTAGTTGTTTCATTGAATCTAAGCAACGCATTCAAAAGTTTTTCATGCACCATAATGCAACCTTCCTATTGTGGAGCTGTGCTATGAAATCCTACAGGTAGCAGCTAGGATCACTTTGCATGTGATGGGATCAAGGCATTCAGATAAAAGTGAAAGGAACAGGTATTAAACATCATTTCCTAAAGCTCTTTTTGCATCTGGAGATAGAGACAACACACCTCTAAGAGAGCTAAGTGTTGACTCAAAGTGGGGTCAATATTTATGCAAAGGTTAAGATTTTCAGAGAAGGAACCTGAAAAATGTTTCTTACAGTGATGTGTTCAGTAAAAGATTTCTGAATGTTAGATAATTCTCATTAAACACATTCTTGTTCAAAAGCAGACTGGTTATAACACCTGTATCTTCTACTTGCTTTAGGACCAACAGCTGTTCTACCTCATCAGGCTGCAGCAGACAGCAAACAATGAAGCAGGCAAATTTGCCATTTATATGGATAGTTTTGCAAAGCAACCCATCTCCTTCAAAAAGAGGTTAGTGTAATTCAGTAGATGGCAGTTCTCTTAAAATCAACGCTTACATCTATTTGATTTGTATATGAGAACAGTACTCTCATTAACGTGGTTAATGTACAACTGATTTCAAGTTTTCTGTCTCCTGTAATTATTGTTCTTCCAAAATTAGAAACCATTTCTATAAAAGTTATGCTTAAACAGAATACAATCTGCAGTTTGATATATTTTTATCTCCAATTCATATTTCATACCCTATTTCTTCTAGAAGATAGAACTCAAATCCCTCTTAAATATGGATTTGTATCACGCGGTCAGTGCAACATTTAAAAGAATATATTTTGAGTAAGCAACACTTTTATTTCTCTGTCTATGGTTGTTGCATTTGAGCAGATCCTCACTTGTTGCAGGTTAGGACTTTGCTGCTGTGCTGTCATTGCTCCACTTTCCATCGCATTACATCGTTTACTCTGGACATAATTTTATAATCATGGCAAGTCTAAAGGTATTAATTTAGTAATGTTAACCCTGGCCCTTCAGGCCCCAAAGACCATGGTGTATTATTAAAGATGTTCTTTAGCTGGTGTATGATTTTCCTTAGTCAGTGGACCATTGACTTTCCCTCTGTAAGTTCTGTTTTTCTTCATGGCTCTCTGAGGCCTGAGACATGTTAAAGGTCTCAGAAGAGAACACCCTAGTGTCTATTAAATTTAACAATAAGAAATCCCCAGATGAAAGCAATTAAGCTGCAAATATTTGCAGAGTATATGTGGATGCTTTTTTGTTTGTTTTTGCTTCAGAGGAAAAGCACTGAGGCAGCTAAGTAAAAATGAAGGGAAAATAAAATGCAGAAGATTTGCATAAGACTTTCCACGCTATACAAAGTTTACTGACTGTAACCTACAAAGGCGTTGTAAATCTGTGTGGTAGAACCCTGTGCCCTTAACTGTTACTTGACAAAGTATTTGGCAGTTGAGAGTGAGATGATGCATTTCTTGCTTACTCAGTTTTTTTGGAAGTGTAAAAAGTGTGCAGCCATAAGTTGAAAATTATAGATCATCTACACTTCAAATTTGTTAAAATTTGTAGGCACAGAAGAAAGCAAAAAAAAGGAAAGGTACTGCCAAAAATATTCATTCTGTATTAGATCAAAGAGTTTGATGAAGTTTTTGATACCATAACTAGCTCACTGTGCAGAGTATTTCTGCAGTTTTGGTTCTGCTTACTTGTTCAAGATCTCATTTAAAAATAAAAATCCACTTCATGAAAAAATAATTTTCATAATTATTATTTTATATGAGCTAACATAGTTTTATCGTTATGCATATGTAATGGGAAGTGGTTATTCTTGATTCTTGTTAGAGAGCTAGAATTAATTTCCCACTCTCTCAGTTACTATAGTAACTACACTAGAAAGCATCCATTTGGATTTTTTTTTTTTTTTTGTAATTCTGAAATATCTAGAATTTTCAGTGTTACTTCAGCTACTTCCAAAGTGGTTCATGCTAGAAAAAGAACATACCTGAGAAAATAGCATCTCACCTGAGTTATATGTTGATAATTAATGGCATTTTACATTTGTGTCTTGCCTTTGGCATAATTTACTGTCGTACTCATAATGGTGTGTTACAGTTGGATAGGTAACTGAGGACAAGTCACTCCTATCCTCACTGTAAAAATAAAATAAAAAATCTTGTATTTTTATTTGAATGATCCAACAAATATAGCAAACTTGAAGTGTAACTCTAAGAAAAACAAAAGATTGTTAAGAAAACTGGACTTTATCTCATCTTGCTGATTTTCATGAAAATGCTGTGTGTTAAAGTTAGGCAAAGACATATCTGCCCCATGTCTGGTTTACTATGAGAAAGTAAATTCTATTGGGAATGATTTTCAGTTCATCTTTTAATATATCGCTATACGAACTGGACAGGATTTACTTCACCACACTTACTATATAGTGGTTCTTTGTAAGGAAGAAGAATAACTTCTACGGCTTTAAACTCTCTGTAATGTAGTTGTTTGAAAGAAAGTCTTGGAAAAAAAGGACCTTTGAAACCAGCTTTTCTTAAATACCCATTTGTAAATGAGATCAAGCACCATTAGTATACATAAACATCAGATTTACTTATGAAATTTGCCATAGCTGCTTTGGGAAAGTTTAAGGAGAGAAGGCACCTCTTCCTACTACTTAAGTACCATGTTTTGTCTGCTTTTCATTTGAGAAGTTGTGGAATGTGTGTTACAATATTACCTGCAATAATTATTCATGATTTTCTGTAGAGAGCTAGGGAAGTATATTTTATTCCTTAATCCTTTGTAGGTATCAATTCTGTGTTGAAGTATAATATGAAATGAATTCATCTGTTTTAGTATATATATATTTTTAATTTTTTTTATATAAAATACTGTAGTTAAGTGAAAAATCTTTTTTTTTTTTTTTTTTTTTTTCCTCCACCAACCACTCTGTTCACATTAATTATATACTGTTTTTTCAGGTTTACAGGTACAATCAATTATCTGTAATGTACTATTAAGTAGCATCTTGAAGTCCTATTGTATGTTTAAATCTGGACTATACTTTCCTTAGGTCTCAGAAAATAAGTCTTTGCTGACTGAGTTCATTAGAACTGTCTAAAAGAAATGCTACTTAAGCATCAAAATGTGTTAAATAAATTGATGATCTTATTAACAAGGAGGTTGGAAAAGAGTTCAGAAAAGCAGATGTTCTGTTCTGCTATATAGACTGTACTCACATGTACAGTATACTCACAAAGAATTAATATTTAATTCGAAGTAGGTGATATGAATTCATTCAGTTCACCACCACACATTAGCAGGAGTTATGTTGGGGATGAATGCTACAGAATAAAAGTGAATCTGGAAATGAAACAAGAAAAATCAATCCCTTGCAGTTCCTGATGTTTTTGATACAATTGGGGCTTCTGATTTTGGTGTTCCAGAGGTGGAAGTTACCGTCGAAGATTCACTTCCTTTAAAACCTAGCTTATGCCTTTATTACCCTTTTAAAAAAAGGTTTAATTTTTTTATCACTTCAGATTATTTTTAAAAAGTGTCCTTGTTCTTAGTACATCACTTTAAATCCAAACAAGATACATTTTTACTTACTTTTCATACTACCTGGAGTACTTTGGCTTCTTGCATATTTTAAAAATGGGTAGTAGCTTCTCCCCACTCTCCCTATCTTCAAGACATACTTTGCTATTGATGCCATTTATTCAATGCAAGATACCAATGCACCACAAAAAAGAAAGTGGCTGATCTGTAAATCCCTGATAGTGTGTTCAGCTAGATGGAAACCTAAAAGTCAAAATAATTCTCTTTTGTTTTTAAAAAAGAAATAATTTGTGTAATTCACAATCTGTGACAATCACATGGTTACGGTATACATTTTTCTTTTTTGAGGTAAAAGCAGATTTTCAGAAATATCTTAGCATTTCTCCTATCTGTGTCAGTACTTAAATTCTCTACCTGAATCTAGAAATGGGAAGGAAAACTGACAGGGTCAAAGTCAACTTATTTTTCAGTAAGTTTTGTTTCCTGATTTGTTTCAATTGGACCTAGATAGACTTGATCGATGGGCCAAGGTTAACAGAATGAGTTTCAACATCCTGGCTTGTATCAAGAATGGTGTAGTGAGCAGGACTAAGGAAGTCATCCTGCCCCTGTACTCGGCATTGGTGAGGCCTCACCTCGAGTACTGTGTCCAGTTTTGGGCACCTCAGCACAAGAAAGACATGGAGGTACTGGAGCAGGTCCAGAGAAGGGCAAAGAGGCTCGTGAAGGGCTTGGAGAATCAGCCCTATGAGGAGAGGCTAAGGAAGCTGGGGCTGTTTAGTCTGAGGAAGAGGAGGCTGAGTGGAGACCTTATCGCACTCTTCCAGTACCTGAAAGGTTCTTACAGTGAGAGTGGGGCAGGTCTCTTCTCACTAGTGACATGTGACAGGACGAGGGGAAATGGCCTCAAGTTGCGCCAGGGCAAGTTTAGGTTGGATATTAGGAAGAACTTCTTTACAGAAGGGTGGTTAGGTACTGGAATGGGCTCCCCAGGGAGGTGGTTGAATCGCCATCCCTGTATGAGTTTAAGAGCCGTTTGGATGTGGTACTCAGGGATATGATTTAGCAGAGGGTTGTTGTTGTTGTGGTTTTTTTGTTTGTTTGTTTTTTTAAAGAGATAGGCTACTGGTTAGGCTGTGGTTGGACTTGATGATCTTCAAAGTCTTTTCCAACCTGAGTAATTCTATGATTCTATGATAATACTTTTTTTTTTTTTTTTTCCATTAGCAAATATTTCCTTGGCCATGTAATGGATTGTTATATCTTTGATAACTTGTAAGAAATCACAAGAGATAAACGACTATATTCAGAAAGCTGCCAATCAGAAGAAGATACTCTTATCTAATAGTTCAGTTGTAAGAGTGCTCAGAAAATTAGGGAATTATTTTCGGCTCATGATAAAATTAGGCAGTAGTATTCCTGTTTCCCAGTGAGTTATTTAATCAGTTAAGTTATATAGTAACAGGTATCTGGTACATCTGTTTTGATTTCTATAACATAGAATGAGACCACATGTGTCCTGAAGCTCTCACATCCTGTAGCCTGTTGCCTGAGATGTGAAAGGTATGAGGTGCTGGGTTGGGTTCTCTCAAGCAAAAACAAATACCTCCCCATTCACATTAAATAAAGTTTGATAAATTTTGTAATCACAGATGCGAGTTCTTGTAGCTTCTCTGACAGTTTTTTCTTCACAGTTCTAGAAGTTACAACAGAACAATGCAATGATCTGCAATACCTTTCTTCAGAACACTTTAATTTCTAGGTATTTTCAATATGTGCAAAGTGGAGAGGTATTTGTTTATTTTTCCACTGTAAAATTCTAAAGCATCACAAGAGGAAAAGCTATAATTAGCATGTTGCAGTTTTAATAGCATTTAACATTGTTTCTAACAATTCATTTTGAAGTGGTGAGTGCAGTAGATCTGATTGGCAGTAGTGACTAAATTGCCCTTTAACCAAAACCAAATGCTTTATAGGATAAGTAATGTATGTTTAAAAACATAAAATGTTACATCTTTTTTTTTCTTAGTTAATACTGAGATGATGCATAACACATTTTTGAGTTTTAATGTTTCCCAGAGTTTGAAATGTCTACAATATGAATATATTGTTTTTCTACCCACCACTTTAAATGCTAGTGAGGTACAAGAATGTATGAAAGGCCCAAATTGTTTAATTAATTCTTGGCCTATCAGACTACATTGACACTAGTGTAAATTAAACATGCTTGGGTACATTCCCAGTCACTGAGGCCAACTGGCAAAGGTAACCTGGTGCTAATGAAGTCTTCTACCTGCCAAAACAGGGTGGCTGTATGGGACCAGCCTTTTGAGAGTTGTCACTGGAAGGCTCCTGCTCCTAGCCCTGACTTGTGAATTATTTGGGAGAGTGAAAATTGACCTAGGCAAGGAACATTCCCTTGATTATTTTAATAGCATGTAGGGCCATATTTTGTGGCATTGGGAATGGCATAATTAACTAGTAGAGATGTAGACACAAGTACTGTTTGTAAGAAATCTCATTGTCTTGCATAAACATGATAGCCACTAATAATTGACATTTAGGTTTGTGTTTTTAATGGTTAATGATAGTAGATGCTAGAAAGTGCTTTGAAATATAATGATATTAAGCTGTATGGAGTTATCTGATGTTAATTATGGAAGTAAAATTATATTTGTTGGAGATCTACATTTCTGTACCATCGCTGCAAGTGACACAAATTCTTCTTTAGATGGTTTCTTTGTTGCTGCTTTTGCTCAGATCCCTCAGAATACTTTATTGTTGAGCTTACAAGCATTGTTCCAAATGTTGTTTGGTTTTGTTTGTTTGTTTTTTCCTGATGAATGGAATAGCTAGGAAATGAATGCTTTGAACTGACAGTTGAATCTTCACATCCCTGAGAACCTCATTATGTGTTTGCAGTGCTTTGTAGGAAATTGCATCTTGATTGCACCAGTTGTACATGTACATTTCAAACCCTACAAATACGAAGCTAATTCTCGGTATTGACCTCAGGTCTTAAAAGAACCACGAGGCAAATAAGGTTTCGGAAGCAACTTGCACAGGTATTGAGACTTCACTCACGGTGCTACTAAAATGAATTGGAAATGATTCAGCTGAAATGAAGAGAATAATTTTTTGGTGCTTGTTGGGCTGTTCTCCTCTGGTATCTGTACTATTACAGAAAATGTATACTGAGTGGAAATAAATAAATCAAAGCTCTAGCTACAGCTAAATCTCTACATACTAACTAATCCTAAAACTACATTTTGCTAATATTTCCTTTGACCCCATAGCCTTAATTAGAAAGGATCTGGTTTTACGTAAGAGCTGTCTATCCAACAAACTCGTGGCTATGGCAATTACAGTAAAAGATCTCTGAACTTCACTGACTAAGGAAACCTAGTTTGTGAGTGAACAGTGAGTGTTTCTGACTCAGGCTTGTGCATTAATGTATAATCGGCTGATACATAATGCATAATCCCTGACTGTTCAGATCCAAATGCTTTTGATCAGAACACAGATAGCTCAATCGTTTGTTCAGTACGCAAATGGTCAGTCCTTTTGAAACTGCTAATGAAACAGTTCCTTTTTGAATCCTGAGTATTCTCTGATGTGTATTTTACCAGTCAAACCCACGTGTCATGCTTATACTGTGTATTAGTTTCCCTTTGTTATTAAGCTGTACTTTGACTTGGCTTTGAATATCAATAAGCCAGCTGGCTGTTCATCTCTGGTTGTTCATTGTTAGGCACTATTTGTCATTTATAGAAGTTCACTAATTTCTTAAGGGAAAAATTAAAAATACAAGAGTGTTATTTTTGTATCATCTTCAAAGATATGTTACAGTCATTTGCAGTGTTCTGGATGGAAGTAAAGCTGTTCATCATACTGAGCCTTCTTTGATAACAAAGACTACACAGCTTGGTATCTTTACTGTTTCATGCATCCCTTCCACTTATATGAAGGCTACATGCATGCCTTGGTGTGCATCATTCCTCTTGAATACAGGACATGAATTATTTGTCAGAATGAAGCATATTACTTGAAGTGCATTCTAACCAGTTCATTTGATCCCACTTTATCTGAAAACAACCACATCCAGATGATTTTGCTTCTCCTTTAAAAAAAAGCCAAGTATTCCAGCTCATACAAGTTTGTTTTTTCTGTTTGTGTGTTTTAAATCTTGCATTGAGAGAAACAGCAAGGACAAATAATGAAGGACTCTTAGGGTAAAAAAGTAGTGGTAGAAGTAACTGCCAGAACTTCTGCATAGGTAAGGCCTTGCTAACTTTGGAATCACTACTGGGCTTGGGATGCACAGTACTCATCTTTTGGTTGTTTAAAGATAATGTATTTTTACTTAATAGAGTCAAATTTTCATGTCTGATTACACTCTTACCTTATAAAAATAAGAGAATGTCTTGTATTTTCTTGAAGAATTACAGCTGATCTACGGATAATGATTACAGATAGTGCATGACTATTTACTCACAGTTAAGCTTGATGAGTGGATCAATATTTGAAATAAGAGATACTTACTCCATATGTTCTCCTCCTACTTACAGCATTCAGCAGGGAATTAATTACTCTTGTATATTGCTGAGTTTGGTAGATAATGAATGTTTTAGCTGATAGACTCTCCTTGCCAGCTCTGAAGTTATGGCAATAGAATAAGTGAGAAAAAAGGGTATGATTTCTTCCCCCCACCCCACCCTGGGGAAAAATAAATAATTTATATATATATATATTTATATATATATATACATATATAAAGAAAAGGAATTAATTTCAGGAAAATTCAATAATTAATGTCCTTATCTTAGATGAGTAGAGAAACAGGAGTAGAAAACTGAAACTAGAAGGTAAATAGTGAAACATGGAAGATCTTTGAGGAATGGAGTCTCTTTTGCTCTGTTTCTCTTTTAGGTTTGTTCAACCACCGATTAATAATTTTATTAATAAAAACTAATAATTAGTAATTTCTTTTCTAGAACTTCTGAAGTGTTTTATGAATTAATCGTGTGATAATTTGGCACTGGGGAATTTTTAAATATGATTAAGCACCCCAAATTCAGTGCTATTTATTAGGCTTCAAAATGACGTTTCTGTTTGTAAGTAAACAAACAAACCCCACAGCTTAGACAAGCCAATCAAGTATTATATATAAATATTAGAAAATTTAGTGTGATATTTAATGCATTAAAATCACATCACCTGCAGCATCTGTCTGAAATTGCAGAGAACCTGAAGCAGTGGTTACAGTTTGAAAATAATTTCAGATATTCATAAATGCTCAGTAATTAGGAATGTTATAGTACCTAGCATGCTGAGGTCTGCTGCTTTTTTTTATACTTGTGGCATGCGTACAGGCACGTTGTACATTAAACTTTTTCATTTACTGCATTAACTTTTTCTTGTATGCTGAACTCAATAGACAAAGAATTATTTCATGTTTCTCGATTCTTAGAAATACTTAGATACTTTAAAATGAGTATTTATGGATGATGTGTTACTTCCAGTATCTTGGTGTAATATCTTTAGCATGTATTTTCATGTATCTCAGCAGAACTCTGCCCAGTGACACCAATGATCTGCAGCAAATGATGAGCTGTGGGGTAGAGTCCTTTTTGCTGCAGTCAGATGCCTTACAGTTTGGTACAGAGTCTTGCTTAGCTTAATCTGTGAGGATTTTTGCAATATTCCTTGCAAAGAATACAAAGGAGTTAGAATACAGATTGGAACAGTGGGTACATAAGCTCAGGCTGCAGAGTCTAACAGTCTGGAAAACAGAGTAAATATTTAGAGTGGGTAAAAAGTCAATAGTTCATTACTTTTTTTTGTTGTTGTTTCCTGAATGATGGCTCATTTCCAAATATTTTGGAAACCCTACCTTTGGAAATTCAAGAGAGGAAGAAGAGAGGCAATGACCAGGAGAATTTAAACATGGTGTATATCTTCATTAAGTGTACTACATAAATATAACTGCCACCACGATGCCTTCTGCAGTTTGTATTAATCTCAGTGACAGTTAACACAGTGCCCTCAAGTATGAATCTAAATGCCAGTTACATTTCTTTTTCTTTACTTTTGAGTAGAACTGTATAAATCAAAGGAATTCTGTTGGAAACTAAAACTAATTTCCCTACTTAAACAGAATAATTTTATACTACTTACCCCTTTCTCTCTTTGTGCATGGATACTGCATTAGTTAGTAGATAATGCTGATGTTTCAGCATTAAATATCATGGGACATGTTCAGAATATAATGAAAAAGTATATATCCATCTGGCTAAACACTGCATAACACCAAAAGATATAATTTCTTTGAGAGAGTGTCCAATTTTACGCAAAGTATAGAGCAAGCAAAGAAAAGTATGTGTGAAGCTTGAGATGTAAAATTAATTTTGGTCATTGACTTCTAAAGTTCCACAATTTCGTATATGTTTGAATAGCTCTGAAGGAATGGCATGATGTAGATATATAACTAAGAACATCTGCTTTCTGAATTTTCACTTTAGAGAAAACCTGACTATTTTAAAATGGTTTTAGATATGTCCTGGAGAGAAAGTTGTATTAAAGACATAGAGCTGTTGGTAGGGGTCCAGAGGAGGGCCACAAAGATGATCAGGGGCTTGGAGCACCTCCCCTATGAAGACAGGCTGAGGGAGCTGTGCTTGTTCAGTGTGGAGGGAAGAAGGCTGTGGGGTAACCTCATTGCAGCCTTTCAGTACCTGAAGGGAACCTATAATCAGGAGGGGAGTAAACTCTTCGAAATGGCTGATAATAGCAGGACAAGGGGAAATGGTTTTAAGTTGAAAGAGGGAAGATTTAGGTTGGATGTCAGGGGGAAGTTTTTCACAAGGAGAGTGGTGAGGTCCTGGAACAGGCTGCCTAGGGAGGCTGTGAATGCCGCATTTCTGGAGGTGTTCAGGGCCAGTTTGGATGGGGCCAAGGGCAACCTGATCTAGTAAACATGGAAGTTTGGTGGCCCTGCCAGGCAGGGGGGTTGGAACTTCATGATCCTTGAGGTCCCTTCCAACCCAGGTCATTCTGTGAATCTGTATGTGGCTTTGAATAGAGGCACATGCTCTACACTGGTGTTTTATTGAGAAAATTGAAACTAACACACTTAAACTATCTATTTGGTTAAGACTGAGTAGTTTGGTACAACAAAAGTTGTGTTAAGTGCTTTAATTAATCCTCAAGTTGCCTTATGAAATAAGAATTCAGGTATTCTTCAACAAATCCAGCGGAGGGCCACAAAGATGGTGAAGGGCCTGGAGCATCTCCCCTATGAGGAGAGACTTAGGGAACTGGGTCTGTTTAGCCTTGAGAAAAGAAGGCTGAGACGGGACTTGACCCAGGTTTTTAAATACCTGAGGTGTGGGAGCCATAGTGGCGAGGCTGGTCTCTTTTCAGTAGTGCATGGGGACAGGACTAGGGGAAATGGGCTGAAACTTCAGCATAGGAAGTTCCACACGAATGTGCGCAAGAACTTCTTTACAGTGAGGGTGACAGAGCACTGGAACAGGCTGCCCAGGGAGGTGGTGGAGTCTCCTTCTCTGGAGATATTCAAGACCCACCTGGACGCCTACCTGTGCAACGTGGTGTAGGGAGCCTACTTTGGCAGGGGGGTTGGACTCTGATCTCTAGAGGTCCCTTCCAACTCCTACAATTCTGTGAAAATAGGAGGCCCTTTAATATAAATTAAGCAGAACAGTTTGTCCTATTTTAAGGTTACTCCATTCTGTTGATTTCCATAAAACACTAAGCAAATGTAATTAAAAATATTGGAGTAGTTTAAGTAAACAGTCATTCTCTTTTACTTCAATTTGATCAAGCTTTATGCTGATAAAAGGTATACTTTTCCTTTGGATGAGATCCACAGTATAAATACAGAATGCTATAATTCCAAAGGTCAGCTTTGAATCATGTGAACTTTGGCTTAAAAATGCAAACCTGAGTTCTAACATAATAATTAGTGTTAAATTCCTTATTTTAAAATGTATGAGTCTCATGAGTTTGAAGTAGAAAGTCAATCTGAGAATGTTTTTTTTTTTTTTTTTTTTTTTTGTTTTGTTTTTTTTTCTGGCTCTCTTTTTCAGGGTTTGTTTGTTTGTTTTGTTTTTTTTTTGCAGTGTCCAAACCAATGGGATAGTGTCCTTGGAACCAGCTATTAGAGGGAAGGCATAAATTACAGTCTTGGAGTAACTAATCAGTTTTCTCATCTGATACATTTCACAAAAATGAGATGCACTCATCTGCATGTATACATATGTGTGTTTATTACATATATATATTTGAATACATAGCAATGCACTGTGCCTTGGTAAATTTTCTGCTTCATTATTCTCACTTGTGTTTATTCCTGACTGTTGTCACCATATAGCAAAGTGAAATATGGTGTCATGTGTGAACGTGCTTTTCTTTCCTTGTGTGCAGTTTTCGTTATAACTCACCCTGTGTGATAGCATTTAATTTATAGGTACTTCTTTTGTAGCGTCTGTATTGTAGAGATATGTTCATGAAATAAGTATGCAGTTTAGTTATTGATTGATGACATGTCTGTAGAATGGAAGAATGTTGGATGCCACATTCACTCTAATTCAGATCCACAGAAGCATTCTAAATTACAGCCAGAGCCGCTTTGAATTGTCTGTAAACTGTAAAAGCATTTTCCACAGATACTTAATATCAGCTATTTCTGTTTTATATCTCTCAGATTTCACTTCATACTCAATTCCTGTATTACCAAAGCATCTTCCAACATTTGAAGCAAGAGCTTTGTTCAGATTTTCTTCAAGAAGTAGCCCTTTGAAGTGTTTTTTGGCAGTGGAAGGAATTTTTGTCCGTAAGATGTGCATTTATTTCAAGGCTTGTGTAAATATCTTTAATGGCTGGCATAACTCTCTTGTATCAAAAGAAGTGTGATGAACACTTTCTTCTAAAAGTGATGAGCTTTGTCATGCCAGAGATGCTGTGGTGCTCCTATTGTGTAGGTAGCCAGCTGACAAGGAGACCTGCTCCTGACAGCTCTCTTCAGCTCAGCCCAGGTGAGACACTTGGCCCAACCTGCAGCTGCTAGGAAATCCAAGTTTTAAATAAAGAGGTTATAAATGATAGAAAGTTAAATTGTCAGGAGTTATGAAGCTCTATTTTGTATAACAATATAGACACAATTGATCACGCTCCCAGGTGTCTAGGTGTTCATATATATACATAGCAGTACAAGCAATATGGCTGTCATCCTCAGCAAGAAGTCTGAACTTTTTTACACAGTAGTTGTTAGTTGCGTGGTTTGCAAACAGATGTTCTCTTCTGAAGGAAGCACACAGTGCTGTCAAGTGTTTGTTTCTGACTACTAACATTATCCATGTCTTGCTTAGATTTACCAGCAAGATACTGGACTAGCTGGTGGTACTTCATGTGGTGTGAAAGATAAATAGAACTGACTGCTAACTCCATATGGTTGAGATTTGACTTCAAGAAATCTCTCAAGTGCAAATAGAATTTTTGTAGGACAGAGAAGCAGTTTAAGCTTGAGCAAAAACTAAATTTATAAATGTGAGTTTTCTATCCTCAAAAATAAATTTTGTGGACAAAAGACTTATTTTATACATGAGTGGTAGCGTTTGGATGATTTCTGCTAGAATCTGAAAGCTTAGGTAAAGTTGTATGACCTCTAGCTGAAGTTGATTCATTAGTGCCATTATGTGTTCATAGTCAGGTCTTATCTATGGCTGGAAGAGATGCAGGAGGCCCATTATTCCATGTGACTCTTACTTTGATAATGGGGATTTAACTCCAGTTAGTACATGGCAAGTCAAGTAGCATTAGGAAACAGCTTTTTAAAAAACCATGTATTATTGTAGAACTGACTTTATTAATTGTACAAAGCTGATATATTTCACACAAAATCACAGAATCAAGGTAATCACAGAATCTAAGCTGATGTCCAGCTTAGAACCACCTCCTTTCAGGTTATAGAGAGCAATAAGGTCTCCCCTGAGCCTCCTCTTTTCCAGGCTGAACAATCCCATCTCCTTCAGCCATTCTTCGTATGTCCTTTGCTCCAGACCTCTTACTAGCTTTATTGGTTGCCTCTGAACATGTTCTAGGGCCTCATTGTCTTTCTTGCAGTGAAAGGTCCAAGACTGGAATCAGCACTGTAGGTGTGGCCTCACCAGTGATGAGCAAAGGGGGGCAATAGCTTCCTTGTTCATGCTGGCAACACTGTTTCTGGGGCAAGCAAAGATGCCTTTGGCCTTCTTGGCCACGTGGGCATGCTGCTGACTTGTGTTCAGCCAAGCATCAATCAATACCCCCAGGTCCATTTCCTCTACACAGTCTTCCAGCCACTCCACCCCAAGCCTGTAGCGTTGCCTGGGGTTGCTGTGGACAAAGTGCAGGACCTGGCATTTGGTCTTGTTGAATCTCATCCCATTGACTTCAGCCCAGCTCTCCAGCCTGTCCAGATCCCTCTGTAGGGCCTTACTACCCCCAGGCAGATCCACACTGTGGACTTCCATAGCATAGTTTTGCATACATTTATGCCAATTGTAAAAGTGTAAAATAATGCATCAGACATTTGTGCTATCTTTCATATATGTTAATTATATTATCTGATCTGCTGGTATGTTAGCTTTAACAAAGCAAATGTTTTTCTCACCATTATTTTTTTTATTCTGGAGGGCTATAGTTGTAGATTACCAATGAAGCTAGAAGTAAACAGATCCTTTAAACCTTTGTTTAATATCTGATCTTCTAAAGTATATGGCATCACTTTTCAATCACCCACCGATTGTAATTCTTCTGGAAGTTTCAGTGTAACCCAAAAAATCAATATTAACAGATGTTGTTTGCTTAAGTCTGAAAGTGTTCCAGAAAAATGCTTGTCAAATTCATCCCATCTAAGGTTTCATAAAGTTTCAGTTTCACAGAATCGATATCAGCAGATGTTCACTACTTTTATTTTATTTTTTCTCAAGGCATTGCAGAAGTGCTTCTTCCAGCATAATTTTGAAAGAAAATTGAAACCACTGAGCATATGACAGCTTTCGCTGTTGCCAAAGAATGTGTACTTGTCAACTCCTTGAGAAATGTATTGTCTTCATGTAACATCATTAGAGACCAACGATTAAACAGAAAAATATAGTTTTAATTAACACATGATATATGATTGGCTAAATCAATGCACAGTGTTGTAGTTAAATTCTGCATTAGGTCTAGCTTAAAATTTCCGTATGTGGGGATTTTAAAGGATAAAGGTATTGTTACAGGGATAGTTGGGGTAAGAAGAAAAACTCACTGTGGTGAGTTTGGGAGAAAAATTTGAGGTAGAAATATTCCTGCCTGCAAGAAACAAAATATGTATTAAAACAAAATAAATCTACCAGGAAACCCTCCCTATCTCCCCCCCCCCCCTCCACTTCCTCAAGTGGTCATTAGATGACTTTCTAGAAACACCAACATATACTTAGTGAAAGCTCTGGAAAAGCAGTTGGCATTAATTATAAATTATTTGATACTATGATGACAGGGACTTTCTGCAATAATTAGGAATATAATAATACTCTGATAAATTGCAGTATGATAAAGTCTGTAGACAGGTCTGTTTTAATTTGATTATGTATTTCATGTCAGTAAGTTTTCTACAAATGGCCTAACTTAATAGGAATAGCAGTTGAGCTGTTGGAATTCTATTTGAAACATCTCCAAACTGGTTATGGGTTCTGAGATATTGTGGTTATAAAAATGCAGATTTTTATTTATTTATTTATTTTTATTGATGGCAGTGGGTTTAAACTATTGGCATGTTCATCCCCTACATGTGGGATTATTCTGTGTGAGTTCTAAGCTAAAAGAGAACTGCAACTGTGCTAGCACAGCATCAAGTCTACGCAAATAAAGCTGCCTCGCAGCAGGGTTTATTAATGTAGGCATCACATCATGCTACTGCAGTTATGTAGCTTCTTATTTCTTTTTCTTTTTTTTTTTTTTTTTTTTTTTTTCTCTCTCAGGCTTGGAGGGTAAGCAGAATGCTTACGTCTGTCTGCAATACATGGCATAAACATATGCCAGGAGACTTGGCCTTGATTTGTATTTACTTTTAATCATATCGTGGCAGTTATGATGCCTGTCTTTTTTTCTCAGATTGAGTGCTCAGAAAAAATGAGCCAACTTCCAGAAATTAAATGCTTATTTGTTGGGTGAAGCATTGTTAGAAACTGTACTATTTTATAGTAGAGTCTTTGTGTTGGTGACAGGTCTAGCATGACTTCAGGTTCTTACACAATCTATTGAATTTTTGTTGTTTCCTACAGCATAGAATGAAAAGAAATATATTTAAAGTATCTTATATGTTTCTTAGATATACATAAATATTTGTAATAGATTATTGATTAGACAGTTTTGGCATTTGTTTGTTTTTAGTTTTATTTTTCTCACAGACATTGTGCAGACATGGAGAAGCAAGAGTATTACTGCTTCTTGGAGAAATTTTTCTGTTTAAACAAAATCAAAGGAGACTTTCCCCTAAGTTAACTTGTTTCTGTAAGAGATAAAATTGAGGTATTTTAATCTCTCCACATCAGATAGATTTAATTTGCTGATTTTACTTTAACTACAGATCAGCTTCCATCATCAATATACCTTAGTATCTCTATACTTTGGGTATTCTAATTGTGTTCAGTACTTTGCCACCATAGCTTTAGCATAACTATATGGGCAACTCTTTCCAAATAGCAGTGAATTAGGCTAAAAATCTTGTGCTGTTCTTTTTAGTTCTATTGCCATTGATTTGGGAAATAATCATGTGTAACTCCTAATCTATTCTCTCTCTTTTCACCTAATGGGAGGAAAGCTTTCTCTATCTATGAGGAAAGCTTTGTGTCACTTTTTAGAAAAGTATCTATTATGCTAGAAAAATAAATGAGTTTGAAATCTTTAACACTACAGTGGACTTTTGCAAGTGCATACTTTGGCCAAGTGAAGCAATTTTCATTATATGTCCTTACTGAAATATTAAAGCAGGAATATTTTTTTAAACATTAAAGTATGTAAAAGCAAATGATTTTACAGGATAGCACCTCTGAGTAGTCAGTCCATATTAAACATTTAGGAAACAAGAAATATTCCACATGTATTATTAAAATAGGTGTCAGCATACGAGAAATTTTTACAACCTGGTTGATCTATGATAGAGACAATATCATCATGATATTAAGTTCATGAGGCATGAAGTTAAAAACAATAATAACAATGTTTATTAGCTTCAGCTGAGAGATGACTGCACTGCATGTAGTCTATTAAATATGGTGGGACGTTTATTACAAAGAGCACACAAAGACCTTGTTGTTAAGTAGTATGAATATTAGTATTAGCTGTGGATATAGAGATATTCTTAGCTGAGTTTTATTGTTTTAAGCTTAGATGAATATTAAAATATTACTAACAGTAATGTAAAGTGGATTCTTTGTCCAGAAGTTCAAGCCCTTCATATAGTCCTTGGTATTACTGCTGACATCTGTCTTTGCATGATTTTTCATCCCATCTTAAATTTTGCAATGCTGGCTCATTTCTCTGATAAATAGGTGTAATTCATATTGCCAGCTGCCGAGAAATACTACATTTGCCAGTAAATGGGTATCAGGAATAGCTGAATGGAAAGATGTCTGAATTGAGAAGAGAAAGTTTAAAATTAGCAAACATGAATGCTGTCAGATCTAAACTAATTACTATCAAGACTCATCAAGGCCACAGCTGCTGGAGTATGTGGCATGAGAGAAAAAGTCAAGGAATGTTTACTTGAGAGGAAAAAAATATAGCAGGAATTTGCAGATTACATTAGCTAAAGTGTTGCATAAGGACATTATTATTATTATCATTATTTTTTAGGGATTATAAAGTAATCAGAAAGAAGTGGAATAAATATTTCAAAAATAAACCCTCTTTTTGAGAAGTGTTGTAAACATGTTCTGTACTTAAAAAAGGTTCTGTAGAAGAGATGACTAGTGAACTACAGTTTTGCTTAAAGAATAGATATTTTTGGACTTTAAATCCAGATATAAATAAATTTAGTCTTTCAAGTAATTGCTACAGAGCTTGTATTTCCAATTTTCACAATGCTGAAATAATCAACTAGGATTGAAGAAATCAGAATATTTATGATTATGAAACTTTAGATTTATTTTCTAGATATTGAACTGTCAGATTTTGAACTAAAGAGATTTTACATCACAGTATCACAGTATTGTGTGAGTTGGAAGGGACCTTAGAGATCGAGTCCAACTCCTGGGATTTGAGCCCTCTGTGTATCAGAGCGGCACTTCTACCACTTGCACCACAGGGGGGATTCAAACCTGGGCCTCCGGTGTTGCAAGTGGCACTTCTACCACTGCACCACTGGGGCACACATAGTTTCTTTAGGCTAAGTGTTTGTTTAAGCAAAGGGGGAAAAAAAGTAAATCACAGAGCAAAAGATACTACTTGATTCAAAGAGCATGTTTGAAAACTATTGATCCATAATAGCCCATTGCTCTTTCAGATACTCATTTGAAATGAGACTCTTTTTTTCATTTATTTTCAGTATTTTATTATTTGATTATTCCATCCTGCCTCCCCCCCCCCCCCCCCCCTTCTCCCCTCCAGGACACAATTCATTCATTTCCAAGGTTTGCACATATGTTCAGATAGAGTGATGATATTTTTCAGCATGATGCCACAGCTGTGTTGCTCACAGTTGCTCTGAACCAGTTTGCTGAGGCTGTCAGCTTCAAATTATTCATTTAACTGATGTATTCATCTCTTCCACAGGTTTCTAAATGAGATGTAAAGAGATTTTTAGGTTTTTGGGACATCTAATAAGAATGATAAAAATACACACATGGGTGAAGAGTGACCACAAAGTGTTGATTCATTACAGTCTCTTGTCCAAAAAGACATTTTACTTGATCTAGCATCTTTACTCTCAGCTGCTGCAGCTGAAACTGTGTGGATGGGATATGTAAATTCAAGGCAAGCTTCTTATTTAGCATTTCTGCCTTGCCAAATGAATCATAGATAGGAAATCACTGAGCTTGCCAAAATTTATCATACTGTGTCTCCAAAAGTGAAAACAGGTTTTCATATAGAAAAGAAAATGCTGTGTTTCGCCACAGATAATATTTTGAAAGTTGATACAAGGTATCTTCATAGTACAGATATTTATTTTTCCAAACTGATTGCATACTTCAAAGTACTAAGCTTTTCAAGATCCTCACAAAAATAATTAATCAACTTCGCAAACTGCCTATCTTCCTTTCAAGTAGATCCCACAATCCTTCTACCTTGGGGAATAATTTTCTTGCTTTCCTAGCACTTTTCTGATCTTATTATTGTACCTCTAAATAGGAGATTTGTTGTTACACAGCATGATTAATTAGATATGTTATTTCTTTATCAGGTGACAAATCACCAAAGGATTGATGATAAGCTTATAAAATCAACAAAGACTGTATCAACAAAATGCAATTACTTCTCAATTAAAAATCCATTTAACATATTTGAGAGATTAATAAGCTAATTGGATTTGTTTCTAACAGAAATAATTGAATTTCTAAGAAAACATGAGTTATGTTTGTTATACCTCTTCTTTATCTAAAGCGTAAACCATGGCAAGTGAGTAAACTTAGTCAGCTAAAGGTAGCAGAGACTTAATTTTTCAAACACAAACTCTTAAATGGCTGAATATATGTCAGTGTGAACTATGCTACTGTTATTAGCTTGCATTTTCATCACACCTAAGCTCTTTGCTTTGAAGGCACAATATTTTACCTGCTTTCCTCTCACAAAATACCTTAAATGAAAGTTTTCATTACAACTTTTGCATTTCTGGGACATTTACCTATACTGGATGGAGGGCTGTGAAATAAAAGGCCATGTATTCAGTTCAAAAATATAAACATGAGAGTATTATCTTAGCTCTGGAAGTGGAGTCCTTAAATATAGAAAATCAGTTGCTTGCCTTTCTAAGCAGGGGGGTAAGCTCTTGTGGCAGTACTTGCTAAAAAACATAATTGAAGCAAGTGTTAGGGTGAACATTTTCTGTTCTATGTTCAATGTAAAAAAAAAAAAAAAAAAAAAAAAGCAATTTGACATTGCTATCAATATGCTAAACTAATATTAAAGATCCTTCTGGGTTTACAGAGCATCCTGCTTCTTTCACCTTGTGATCCCACACATAGCCTGATTTCTAGCAATTGTGTGCTTGCAGCTGCCACTTCTTTCATGTTCAGGTGTCACTGAAGTCTCGAAATGGGATCAATTTCTGTGCATTTCCACTTAGAAAATCAAACAATGTGTTTGGTATGCCCCTTAGGAATCTTGAGGCACTTTTAAAATAGGTGGATACTTGCCCATTTTGCATGGAATTGTGGAAAATATTGAGACTTTTTAAATAGATCTGACACTTAAATCTTGTCAGAGCTTGTTTCTTCAGCAGGGCTGAACCTGTCTGTAGTCCATCCTGTAACTTTCTTGGGAACCACTGATTCTTTCAGCAAGACTAATTTCTTGTATTGTGAAGAGTCTGGAAAGCACAAATAAATGATAATTATCAACTGCCTTCTGGCTAAATGAGTTATCTGTTTTGCCCAGAAAACTGCATTTGAGTTGAGCCTTATTAATGCAGTTTTCAAGGTATGAGAAAAGCATCTGAGACTGTATGCTTTTAAATCAAAGAAAACTTTCATCATAGTCAAACATTATCTGGAGAACCATATGGATGACTTTCCAGCAATCTGCCATTCATCAAGCATCTGATCTCTCTGTTTCTACATCTTCTCTTGAAACCTTTATGGTAAAGGTCCACTGGTTTTTCTTTTCACTCCTTAGAGATCAAGAAGACTTTAAAACAAGAAAAAGATAAGATTTCATTATTTTGGAATCATAAGCTCAGAGTCAGTAAAAAGCTTCATGGCAAAGGTCCCTAATCAACTTTTAAATTTGAAAAACTCTAATGATATAGAAATCATAGAATGTGAAGGGAAAGGTATCTGGTAGGATTTCAAAAGAAACTTCAGTCATAATTTATGTTACAAACACTCTACAGTAGATCTGCAGAAACATGTTTCCTACATTTTCTCTAGAGTGTATGAGGAGTTACTGTCATTATTAAATATTATTGTATAAACGTATGAGCTGATGAAAATTACTTAAAAGTTTCTGTAAATTCTCAAACTGCCATGAAGATTTTTTTCCTGTTGTAAGATTCCAAATATGTGGGTATTTTTTTTTTAAGTAAATGTAGTATTTATTACCCGATTCATAGGAAAAAATTGAAGACATTGTCACTCTGTTACAAATTTCTTAACAGTGGTGACATCTTCAATGTTTTGACTTGTATGCAGATCATCTGCGTATTTGTGTAATAGGTAATGTGCCAGTTAGCACTTTGCATTTCCATTCTTGTTCTGTATGAACTATTTTACCTAATTAGTTTCAGTGGAGATGATCAGTATTTCTGCAGTTATTGCTCACTCGTATATGAGGGAGGATTTTGCTCTCTTGTATATGAGGGAGGATTATGCTAAGTATTTATGGATATATTCCATGTGCAGAGACCACATGGGATCAACTTGTATATTTGTGTTAATGCTCCAAATAAACTTCTTTTTATTTGTGTTTTTTAGGTGCAGTTGCAAATGAAAGTGTAGAGTTTCGCTACAGGTAGCTTTACATATATGCTTTGAAAAGCATGTTTTTATTTGAGTATGTGTAGTTCCCTTTAGAGAAAAGACTAAAAATTACTATTGAGGCAGATGCTGAAAATCAGAGATGCATGAACTGCAGATTAGATGTTTGTTTTTTTTTCAAAATTCCTGATCTGAAATTAAAAAACAATTCCTACATTTCTATTTTTATTCCTCTTCCTTTACTGTGTCAGTGTTTTCTGCTGACAGCCACATTAATTCTCAGTTAACATTGCGAATTAAGAAAAATTGCATTTAAGCAGAAAAAGTGTTCTTTAAGTTCTATCTTGGGGAAATTTTGCAAGTTTTTAAATAATTAATCTTCAAGTGCAGAATTTACAAAAACAATGATTGTAAAAACAGAAACAAAATACTAAATCTTTTTAAGAACTTCTCCATTTAATTTCAGTAATGTTTTTCTCCCTGTTAATTTACCATAGAATCACAGAATCACCAAGGTTGGAAAAGACATAAAAGATCATCCAGTTCAACCGTTCACCTATCACCAATAGCTCACACTAAACCATGTCCCTCAACACAACATCCAGTCATTCCTTGAATACCCCCAGGGTCTGTGACTCCACCACCTCCCTGGGCAGTCCATTCCAGTGCCTGACCACCCTTTCTGAGAAGTAATATTTCCTGATGCCCAGCTTGAATGCCAATCTTCTCGAAGTGTGCTTCTCACAACCCTTTTCCAACAGGAAATTGAATATTGTCTACATAATTCATATTGTTTGCACAATAAATATATAACTCAGACTCTAATCTTTTGTAGAAATAAAATCTCCTGAATTATAATATACTGTTGAATATTTTTATGGTGTGACAGCTGGATAGATAATTCCATTCAAAGAAAGCTATAACTCTGCTGTTTAAATGCCAAATTTTAATTTGCCTGTATTACAAACTACAGGTGTTTAGGTGACTATGAGGGTATACGTTTCATTAAAACAAGCAAACAAAGCACAACAAAAAATAGTACTTTGACAGTTGTATAGATGTAAATTGAAATGACGTTTGCACAACACAGAAAAATATCTTCAACTAGTATAAAGTATTACAACTTCTTTTGGTAAGAGAGAATTTTGTTTAAATTTCTTTAAAAGGTATCAGCTAATCTCAAGATGAAAAATGATTGCCAGCACCTGGTATCAAAAAGCATTTGGGTTCTTTTGATAGTCTTTTGTGAAATAAGGGTGACATATTTTCCCTGTATTACCATGGTTAATATTCCTATTGCTCAGTAGATGCTTTGTGCCACGGCATATTTCTTTCTCCTATTTTGCAGTCAGTGATGAAATTGATCCTGTTTTCCACTTGGGCTGTATTTCACTGGAAATAATAGAAAGCTGAATACTACTGCAGTTTTAGTTGTCTGTTTGATAGATGGCAACGTGTCTTAACAGTTCTGGGATTTTGTTCCATTTCATTTTACTAAAGGTTTAGTACAAAACATATGGAGGCAATGGAAAAGTTTTTGTTTTAGGATTGGGCCCTAAAGAATTGTCAATACCTACTGAAAAACCATGTTGCACTTTTCAAATGGAAAGATCAGTCATGATTTCTAACTGACAGTAGTAACATCTTGTTTGAAATAAGATAACTTGGTATTTTCTTATATTAAAAATGGGCTTTTCCCCTTTAAGTTTCATGAGGAAATAAAAAATAAACTTAAATTTTCTGCGTAAGACCTAATCCTGTTTTCTTTGTAGTCTTATTGCTCTGAAGCTCTGGATCTATTCTCTTCCAGTTTCAGCAAATAAATAATACCCTAAGGGACAGAAAATTCATATAGCTGTTCCCCCAAGGTTATCTATACTGCTGACTGCATAGTTGTCTCTCTAAAGCCATTCTATCAATTGCTTAAGTGTGAATGCTATGTAATATGTTTTGTAACTGGAAGGTTGAAGCTTTATTTTCCTACTGGGAGTTTCATATTTTGATGAGACTGACTATTTCTTTTGTGTCTTGAGTTAACAACATGCTCAAAAATATATTTTTAAATCTTCACTCCTCAAAATGCTTTGGTTACATAAATGTGTTAATTTGTCAATTTAAGTTAAATGTGCTCTATCATACTTTTGAAACCCCCTTTTGGTCAGTAGTAATCTAAGAATAAAGAGTATTGCAGGTAGTTTGGAGGCTCTGCGTAGAAGTAGTGTTTATGGACAGCTTCTTTGCTTAGTGAAGGCTTAGAACCTTTGATAGCTGTTTATACATTTGTAATTCAATCTATTTAAATCCTTCCCCCCCCCCCCCCACTGTGCTGCATGCATGTGTGTAGCATCCTTTCTGCTTTCCATGTTATTGTCTTGTTGTGGTGGTGTAAGGAAAATGGTTGATCACAGTCTGAATCTCTGATTAACCATCTGAGGCAAGTGATGAGTCAGCTGTGGGAGCACAGGTGAAGGTAGTTCAGCTGTGCTCCTGGAAGAGGTGAAGCTTGAGTCCACCTCTCCCAGATCCCATTTAAGGGCTGACCACCACTAAGGTAGCAGCTCTTTCTGGAGACTGCTCCTTTGTGTGTGGAGTTCTTTGGTGAGCCTTGACAGCAGTGAGCACCCTTTCTTGACTGAAGGCCTCAGAGTTGGTGACTCCTTTTCCTTAGATATTCTCTGGCTATCTATTCCAACTATATTTGTGTTATTCCAATTGTACATTATGCTTGTATTTTTTCAACTGTACAACACTGTATTTGTATTATTTCCACCATACAGGTGGTGTCTGTATTTTGGGGTTTTTGTTTGTTTTTTGTTTTTTTTTTCTTTGGAAGATTGTTAATGCTTGTGCTTTTTTAAATGCTTTATATTATGGCGAGTTACGTGTGAGACATGAGAGATACTTTCCATGAAATAAAAACTAAACTTTTCCTTGTATAGATGTAGTTGAGATCAGATAGACGTAGCTCCTATTAAAAAAAAATAATGATAATAAACAAAATCTTTTGGGTTTACTCTTCTGTAGAAAATAGATATTAATTTTAGTGAAGGGAACTGTGACTTTGGTATTTGGTACTGGATCTAACATTGTGTTTTTAAGGATTGAGTGTTTTAAAGAATGAAAATTCAGATTCTAGAGATTAAATCCACTTGTTTATAATTTCTGCCATGTTAAAAAAGAACATAAATCAATTGGATTAAGTTAATGTAATGTGGCATTCTCTTTGAACATCTGTAATTTGAATGCTCTATCATTTTAAACCAGATTTTTAACTTTTATAGTGTTTGCAAAAGATGTATTTAGTTTCAATATCTTTTATATTCAAAATACTATGTGCGTTGGAATGGATATGCTGCAGTGGAAAAAAATCTGGCTGATTAGATGAGGTCAATATGTATTTTAACATAAGATTAGTGGTATACTTGATCCTGAGTGGGGATTGAATTTGAAGGTAAAGGAGAGTTATTCATCTCAGAAATATTAAACACAAGCATACCTTCAGCTTTCAGGATGATCTGACCCTATCAGTTACTGAAACTACTCCTTTGCCTATTCCAAATCATAGTAAATCCAGAAATGTTTATGGGTTCCAGCTGCTACAATCACAAGAATTACAAATTTACTATGAGAGCTTTTGCTGATATGCTTATGTGAATGAGAAGCATAGTTTGAATTGTATCAGAAGATTTCTCAAGGGTACAAGTATTTGAGAGCTGAATGTTTGACCATGAGATAAGTGGGATGAAGATGTTTAACGATAGCTTTCTAGGAATTCAGTAGGTCAGACTCAGTTATTTCTTTTGTTAGGGTTTGAAAACTTAGTAATTCATGCAAAACTGTACTTCTCAGTGTCATATAAAAGCATACTGGCATTTAGCAAGATTGTATTGATATGAAGATGCCTTTTTATATAATGCACAAAGAACATGGGAACTTTAATAAGTTGTGGTTAGGAGTCAAAAATCAAAGAAATATATCAGAAAGCCTCCAAACCAAACAAACAGAAAACCACAACTTTTGGGTCTATTTTTTTTTTTTGTTTTGTTTTTGTTTTTTTATATGGTATCTGACAGAGAGATTATGCATTTTATTTTTTCTCAGGACCATATAATTTTTTTCATGCTGCTGATGACTTCTGAGATAGAAAACCATCCGCAAGTTTGCTTAGAGATCAACCTCTTGTGAAGATCAGGTTGTGCACTAAAAATATTATCGTGTTACTCTAGGGTTCTCAGAAGTCTTAATCCTTCAGCTTCTTCAGGGCAAAGCTCCTTAATGAAATAAAAATATTTGGAAGGCACATTCCCCAGGATATATAAACAAGCTGCCTAAACAGCTGTTAAATAACAGTTGATGTTTATTCAGGCTCTAAATCATGAAGAGGAAGATTTTAACACATTTTTATGGTGGGATCTGTAGAGAGCAATGTTAATCCTTCCTGCTATGGATGCATTTCAGAACTGCAGTGCTTTTTTTTTTTTTTTAAGACATTGATTTATGGTGTACTGTGAGAGTGCTTTCTATTCATTTGCACCCTACTTTGCCCAGAACTTTAGCACTAACGTTGGATTTAGATGATTATTAGAAATATTCAGAGAACTCCATGGAACTGTTTACTTCTAACAGACAGTGCAATCAAACCTGAAGTCTCTGCACAATGATCTCTAAACAAGGCGCGTTTCAACCAGTTTGCATCCAAAACTGCATGCAAGAGTTTGCAGTTGTTCAAATGCCATGACACAGCATGTAATATGGATATTTGCTGTAATACATCTGTACAGTTCTGTACTGCTAGATGCCTAAGGTTAGGCTTGATGTGCTTCACAGAGCATAATTTATTTTCAGACAGAAAGAAGTTTCAAGTGAATAGACCATGAAGTTAGGAACAGTTTTTGAATCCTCTAAAAGAGAAATAGTTTTTAGATGTGTATCATGCATTTAGATTTTTACGGCTTTGCAATTTATATTAAAATTTTGTGAAATTATGAAGGAGAAATGTCCAAATAATTTGCTGTATCTTGTGGAGAATTTCCTTATCATTGAAAGATCTGGCTTCCTCATCAGTATCAAGTATTTGATCATTACTTATGAAAAGATTTTCCACTGGTATAAAGATTAAAGTGTTAGTTTATCATCCTACTTCAGTGCACATTTGAAATTTTCATTAATAGTTAAATGAATGCAGTTAGAGAAGACATGCTTGAATGTCTTAAATGCCAAGATGCAAAAGGATAAATATAATATGAAGACTATTGCTAGATACATGGTCTAAATATGTGCAGTGATCGCTCTTGTCTAAATATTAGCTGTCTGACTTAATGCTTTGCACTGTAGCATCATGACAGCATGAGATCTGATGTGATATAAATGATGCCAATCTATGCACTGTTGGCATGAGCATCTGTCTCCTTGGCAGACTCCAAAGGCAACTCCTGGCAGCTTTGGAGTTGCCTCTAGGTCCATCATATGGTTAAGCTTCTGACTTTTCCTCTTTATCTAAAGTCCACTCCATCTGGAAGCTATTAAATTCTCTTTCACCTTTGATTCAGGAGGAGCATGTGTGTTAACACTGCACAATCTGAACTCAGGATTTTGTAGTTATTTCAATAACCCAAACCACCATACTTAGGGACATCAAGCCTCTCAGGTCACTGAAAAAATTCTGGATGTTGCACACTAGAATTGAAATTTGGAAAAGGATGAAATGAAAATGTAAAAGGGACATGGAAATATACGTATTTTAATGGGGAGGACAGGGAAGGGGAAAGAATGCAATCAGTTTGGTGCTGCTGTAATGGCTAGGCTACTAGACAAAAAGCAAACAAACAGAAATCTGAAAAGCAGAGTCAGCATCTAGGAGTAAAAGGAAAGAATCACAGAATCACAGAATCACCCGGGTTGGAAGGGACCTCAAGGATCATGTAGTTCCAACCCCCCTGCCTAGCAGGGCCACCAAACATACACACTCACTAGATCAGGTTGCCCAGAGCCCCGTCCAACCTGGTCTTGAACACCTCCAAGGACGGGGCATCCACAACCTCCCTGGGCAGCCTGTTCCAGGACCTAACCACTCTCCTAGTAAAGAACTTCCCCCTAACATCCAACCTAAATCTTCCCTCTTTTAACTTAAAACCATTTCCCCTAGTCCTGCTATTATCAGCCCTTTCGAAGAGTTTGCTCCCCTCCTGGGAGTAAGTTCCCTTCAGGTATTGAAAGGCTGCAATGAGGTCACCCCGCAACCTTCTCTTCTCCAGGCTGAACAAACCCAACTCCCTCAGCCTGTCCTCATAGGGGAGGTGCTCCAGCCCCCTGATCATCTTCGTGGCCCTCCTCTGGACCCTTTCCAAAATCTCCATATCTTTTTTGTACTGAGGGCTCCACACCTGGACACAGTACTCCAGATGGGGCCTCACAAGAGCAGAGTAGAGAGGGACAATCACCTCCCTATCCCTGCTGACCATCCCTCTCCTGATGGAGCCCAGGATCCCATTTGCCTTCCGGGCTGCCAGAGCGCACTGCTGGCTCATGTTAAGTTTCTCATCTATTAGGACCCCTAGGTCTTTCTCTGCCGAGCTGCTCTCAAGGACAACTCCTCCCAGCCTGTACAAGTGCCTGGGGTTCTTCCAGCCCAAGTGCAAAACCTTGCACTTTGCCGTGTTGAACCTCATTAGGTTCACCTGAGCCCAGCTTTCCAGCCTGTCAAGGTCCCTCTGAATGGCATCCGTTCCCTCCACCGTATCGACTGCACCACTCAGCTTGTCGTCATCAGCAAACTTGCTGAGGGTGCACTCCATTCCCTCATCGATGTCATTAATAAAGATGTTAAAGAGCACCGGTCCCAAGACAGACCCTTGAGGGACACCGCTCATTACCGGCCTCCACCTGGACATAGAGCCATTGACTACCACCCTCTGTCTGTGGCCTTTCAACCAATTGCTTATCCATCTAGTTGTCCACCCATCAAATCCACTTCCCTCCAATTTGGAGATGAGGATGTGATGGGGGACCATGTCAAAGGCCTTGCTCAGGTCCAGGTAAATGACATCGGTCGCCTTCCCTTCGTCCACCGACGCCGTCACTCCATCATAGAAGGCCACAAGATTAGTTAAGCATGACCTTCCCCTGGTGAAGCCATGCTGGCTGTCTAGGATCACGTGCTCGTTCTTTATGTGATCAAGCATGTTGTCCAGGAGGATCTGTTCCATAATCTTCCCAGGCACGGAGGTGAGACTCACCGGCCTGTAGTTACCCAGGTCCTCCCTGCTCCCCTTCTTGTAAATGGGAGTGACGTGACCCTTCCTCCAATCATCCGGGACCTCACCTGACAGCCACGACTTCTCAAATATGATGGAGAGCGGCTCAGCAACCACCTCAGCCAGCTCCTTCAGGACTCTGGGATGCACGCCATCTGGCCCCGTAGACTTATACTCATTCAGTCTAAGGAGGCAATCTCGGACTTGCTCTACCCTTACAGTGGGGAGGGATTTACCTCCTTGGTCCCCACATAGAGGTATGGGGGTGCAAGACTTAGGGACGTGAGAAAGACCAGAATCCTGGCCACCAGTAAAGACTGAGGTGAAGAACTCATTCAGCACCTCAGCTTTCTCTTCATCTGTTGAAGCCATTTCTCCTTTTAAATTTACCAAAGTAGGTACGTCCGTTTTGGCCTGTCTCTTCTGGCCAATGTACCTGTAGAAGGTTTTCTTATTGTTTTTCACGTCCCTCGCCAAGTTCAGTTCTGCCTGCGCCTTGGCTTTCCTGATCCCACGTCTGCAAATCCGGACGGCATCCCTGTATTCTTCCCAGGTGACACAGCCTTGTTTCCAGAGCTTGTACACCCCTTTCTTCACCCTCAGTTCTCTCAGCAGGTCCTTGCTGAGCCATGCCGGTTTTCCACCTCTCCTGCCCACTTTCTTAATCAGGGGAATGGAGATCTCTTGTGCTGCCAGGAGGGCATCCTTGAAGAGCAGCCAGCTCTCCTCAACATCCTTGTCTTTGAGGGCAGCGCGCCAGGGGATCTTGGCCAGCATTCCATTGAGTAGCTTGAAATCTGCTCTTCTAAAGTTCAGCGTCCTGGTCCTGCTCTTTGCCAGGCCCACATCACTTGAGATCACAAACTCAGCCAGGGCATGATCGCTGGAGCCCAGGAATCCTCCAACCTTGACGCCTCTGATGATCTCCTCAGCGTTGGTGAGCAGCAGGTCCAGCAACGCTTGACCTCTGGTCGGTCTGTCCAATACCTGAACCAGAAAGCTATCATCAATGGATTCCAAGAGCCTTCTGGAGCTCTTGCAGCTCGCCGTGTGGTTTTTCCAACAAATGTCCGGATGGTTGAAGTCCCCCACCAGGACAAGAGCCCGTGAGCCAGACGCCTCACGCATCTGGAGAAAGAAAGCCTCATCAGCAGCCTCCCCTTGATCAGGTGGCCTGTAGTATACCCCTAATACCAGCTGACCTTTATTAGTCCCTTCTCTAATCCTAACCCACAGGCTCTCAACCTGTTCTTGACTGTTTTTCATGGGGAGCTCCTCACAGTTTATCCAATCTCTGACATAGAGAGCGACTCCCCCACCCTTCCTACCTCGCCTGTCTCTCCTAAAGAGTCTATAGCCATCGATGGCAGTATCCCAATAGTGGGAGTCATCCCACCATGTTTCTGTGATAGCAACAATGTCATAACTTTCAGAGTGCATCACAGTTTCCAGTTCCTCCTGCTTGTTACTCAGGCTCCGTGCATTAGTATAAAGGCACTTCAGCCGGGTGAAGGTAGAAACAAACACAGTAATTTTAATAGAGAGTTCTGGATTGACCCCAAAGGTCTCTGCAGAGCAAATAATAGTGTGGCCTCAAGTTTTAGCCAAGTTATACAGAGATTTGACTCAACTATCAACAATAAATGAAAAATAAGATGATATTGGGAATTAAAAAATATGGACTGTTTTTCTTTTTCCAGTTCCAACACATCTGACTCTCTTGTGGTTGTCTTGTTGTTTGTTTGTTTGTTTGTTTTAAACATGTTCAAGCGTAGTATGTAGGAAGTGTTTATAAACAGAGATAGCTCCAGCAAACAGCGAGTGTTGTCCATGTCTTGCTAGATCAACTGAATTTAAACCTTAGAAGTACCAGCATAAATTAGGGTTGTTCTGTAACAGATACTACAAAATTAAATTGTACTATTCCTTCCTGCCTTTTGGTCTAGTGTGTGAGGAATGAGAATGAGTAGTTTCCAATCATAACTATAGTGGGATAAGGCTGTCCTGGGAGACAATGAGAGAGAATCAAAATAAACTTTATTTTGACAGTTAATCTCCTTGGAAAACTGGTCATCCATTTTTAATTAAGTCCTTTTTCTTCTTTTGTGCTCCCATATTGTCATTTAAACAATGTTATCGCCTCACAGAGTCCTGGAAAATTCTACTGTCTAGCAAAGGAAAAAGGGAAATCTTAAAAGAATTGAGACACTTCAGACTCAATGTCACTGAAGGAGAACACCTTTGGTCAGTTACAAAACCATCATTACCGCCCAATTTATACACATTGGAAAAACAAAGAAAATCGAGGTTAGGGCTTTTCTGTGGTGCATGCAAACAGCTTGTTCACTCATCTTCTGGATCTCAACACACTTCTCTGGGTCTCTGACATCTGGCTGACTTGCTTTGGTTTCTCTACATACTTTCTCTCCCACCAGGAGAGGGCTGTACATGCTGTTCCATCCTGCCATGCCAATTACAGCAAGGGGATAATGACACTGATTCCATTCCAGCGCTGGCTAGGCTTATACTGATTAGACAGATGGGCAAAAAATGAGTAAGACTTGACTGTAACTTTGAGAAATGTGATCTGGAAAGACAAAACTTATTTTTCCTTCTTGTTTAGTTTTAGCATAGACTTTCCCATGCTTTTCTATGATAGAGACAGTTCTTAACCAGTCCTAGTTTCTGTCTCCTTTTCTGGCCTGTGTAATAAATTCCTTCTGTCTACCTAAAAATCTTTGTAATGTCCTCCCTGGTAGAAACAAACATTGTGTCTGAATGGGTGGACATTAATTTTCTCAGCACAGTTTGAAATTCATTTGATTCTTTTAGTCTCTGAGGATCGTTCAAATCAGCCCAGGCAATCCATGAACCCTGACATCAATTTGTCTGCCAAAGTCACCAGTTTAATAAACAATGGTATTAGCCTGGCAAAGGTTATGTTCCTTTAATATTCATATAATACTTCCTTGTGTATTTTTATATCTTGTTTGAGCATTCACCTGGAAAGACAGCAAGCTTGAAATGCTTATTTTGAAGAGAACAGTGCTAGATGCCAGGTTGTCACGCAATATGTTGTTTTCCCCCCTACTGCATATCTAGGAGGTGAGCTTCTGAGATGGGGATGACTGAAGACAGACACTAATTTGGATTTTGACATTTTAGATACAAAAATAGTTGCAAAATGAAGAATGTTGTTACAGGTATAAAAATAAGCAAGAAATTGGATTGATCAGAAATGGAGAGAAGTGAGTGACTCATAAAATAAAAGGAAACATTAAATGTAGCACTGGAATCATAGTTTACTTTGGAGTCTTTTCTTGATTAATTCTGGGGATTTCAAACCACTACTACTGATTCTTCCAAATTGATGCAAATGATCTTCATACTTGATAGTGAAAATGTTTATTTGTTTGTTTTTCTTCCCCATGTTAGATTTAGCATCTGATGTACTTGTGAATGTAGCTGCCAGGTTGTATAACTGCCAGTT
Organism: Excalfactoria chinensis; assembly: GCF_039878825.1. Lineage (NCBI taxonomy): Eukaryota > Metazoa > Chordata > Aves > Galliformes > Phasianidae > Excalfactoria > Excalfactoria chinensis. The sequence goes on along the minus strand of NC_092828.1, from coordinate 78,795,020 downwards.
AATGCAACTCCTACTGAAATTCCCAACAGAAATGGGATTAACTGAGGTGGTAAATACTTCACCAGTCAATGTCTATTGAAGCCCAAAAGTCGGCAAAGGTACAAGAAAAATAACATAGACCGTAGTGTAGTTTCTGTACTGCTGTCCTACCACTGAATTGTAAAACAGTCTTAGGAAATTAGAATTATGAGGTCATATTAATTTTCATTTTTAGGTAATTGTAAAATCTGAAGATGTATGGTTATAAAGCAGAATACACATACCCCTTAAAATATAAGGTAAGCCTGTTCTATAAATGATATATTTAAAAAGGAAAAAAAATAAAATAAAATTAAGGAACCTAACAAATATGGCTAGAATACTGATGGCTCTCTTGTACACTTACCCTGGGAATCCTGTGGTGTAGATCTGTCACTTTTTTCTTGATGAATGTGTTTTGTTTTAGGCACATTGTGATAATAGATGCTGTAAATGCAGCCTGCTGCACAACACCAAGGGCCATCTCAGAATAATAGAAAGTTTAGAACGTGAGTCCATCCATCACAGGGAAAGTCTACCTGAGTTGTGTGAATCAAATAAATATCTGTGGATGAGTCAAAAACTGATAGCAACTTCATTTCTTTTGTGCTTTAAGGGAGATTAGACTAACTTTCACCCTAACATCACTAAAATAGCCTTAGCCTTTATACTTCATGTCGCTGAAGCCAAGATTGAAATAGAGGGAAATATTTTCTTGTACTTCCCAAGCAGATTTGTGTTTGACTCAGGCTGAGGTATAACAGTATATATATGTACTGTTTCATGCATTTTTATGTCCTGTTCCTTAAAAGAAAAACTTCATCACAAACAAATTGTAGGCTAGAAAAAGTGCTTTTTTTAAACCTAGTTATAATGTAGTATTTTTATTTTAAAAGCCATTAAGAAACAAAAGACAATGTAGATCTTACCCAATATATCTCACACGTGTCAAAATTGTAGGAAATAAGCAAAAGAGGATGTTCAAAATATGGATACAAGGGAGATACTTCGTAGCAATTGTTCAATGAATATGTTCTGGCTTGTTGGTTTTCTTGTGGTTTGAAAATAGGGGAATCTTAGAATAAAAACCTATATAAACTTAGAATAAACCTATATAAAACCTAAAACCTGGCACTCTTTTGGTCATGGAAATCCAGATTTGATTTAAATAGCAAAAATTTCCCAACACTCTTTCTCTATTACAAATGTCTGCAATTTCTTATACTTTGGTATACTTAAGTGCTTTGAAAGTACTGCCTCCTCTTTATTTTTGTGGAAACTACATCTGTGAAGAACGCAATAACAGTATTTGATAGACTGAACTCACAGCTACCACACACTATTTTTCAACATAGGTGTTGCCATTAGCTCTGCATTTTTGCCAGTGGTGAACAAGAGCCTGCATTCCATGCTAGTTAATATCTGTACCAGTGAAGGTGGCCCACTGTCACCATTACTGACATGCATCACTCACCACCTCACTGTCTTACATGCACTTCTGGTCTCCATAAACATTCTGTAAGCATCCATGAATGTCAGTGGGGGCAATTTTTTTTGCATGGGGGAAGTCACTGATACCTCTTTGCTTCATATGCGCTTCCGTGTTAGAAGACAATCTGTCAAGCTGCCCTGCTTCTGCCACTTTTCATAGAAAAATGAAATATAGTGGGATATTAGTGGGAAGGTCCGTCCTCTGCTGTCATCCCACCAACATCCACCTCTGACATCTTGAACCAACATAATAAAATAGGCAGCATTACTTTCTGCTCAGTCCAAGCAGAATAAAGTAATGAAGAAAAATATATATACATAGCTACAGTATGATTTTTTTCCCCTTTCAGTTAATAATTTAATTGAATTAATTTAGTCAGCTCAGTTAATAGCTGTCTTCACATCTCTAATCACAACTGTAAATAAATAAGGGGAGAAAAAATGTTATGACCTTTATGGAAAAAGACCTATGAGAGAATCTCAAGATTCAGGATTATTACAAAGATCTTTACAGTGCCAAGTAATCAGCATTTGACAGGAAAGACATTAAAATTTATTTCGAGTCAGTGGTTCATGCCTTTTGTTTAAGAGGGCTGCTCTGTTTTGCCAATCTTTCTTTTAATTTTTAAGTTACTTTTTTTTTTTTTTTTTTTTTTTTTTTTTTTTTTTTTTTTGTGTGTGTGTGTGTGTGTGTGTTTTCTAGTAACCAGTGGAGGCTTTTCCTAGTCTGAGTTCAGGGGATGAACGGTTTTGTTCTGTGACCTTGTCTGTGCTTGCCATTGAAAATAAATAAATAATCTTTTTTATGTTGGTTGGGAAGCATAACATTTCTTGGGGAATAACAACCTGAAGCTTAGTACAGATTTTCTTTTGACAAACTTGCTAATGATCTGTTTTAAAAACATTCCAAAAATGTAGCTTCCCTGTAGGAGACGTTTGTAGTAGAAGACAGAGCATTCTAATTTTGTGACGTGTTTGATGAGGGAGAACAGCACATATAGGGAAAGGGATGAAATCTGTGTTGCCTCTTTTTAGCTGCTTAAGATAAATGGCAGAGGTCCTACTAAGCTAACATTTCTTTTCAACTGTAGATAATACAGTTTTACTTTCCAGTCTCAGAGAGGTTGTGCTGCTTCTACAGGACCATGCAACCAGTCGGTAATAGAGATGGGAACATAATTCCTTATTTTCTATTCCATGATATCCCCAGGGCTCTGTAGAACAAAGTCTTGCAAAATGGCCAATAGTGAGTTCTGGGCTCAAAATGCACTAAATTGCTTGGGCTACAACTTACTTCTAAACTGAGTTTGGTTTCCCTTGAATGAACACTCCTTGTTTACCCTGATTTCTCTAATTATTGTTTTGTGTTACCTCTAGAAGCTGTATCAAAGATAGAAGAACCATAAGAATAAAATATTTGTGTGTCTCTGAAACTTTTATTTCTTTAGATTCAAAATGAGTGAATATCTATGCACCTAGCAAGACCTGTTTTCTAAAAACAGGTAGAGAAACATAATTGCAATTGCAGAATTTCAGGTGAGATGGAAAGTGTATGCTGGCATATAGGAAAGCTTGTAAGCAAAATGTGTGACAATGAACTTTCTGTGAAGAGGAAGAGAAAAACATTGAAATAAGCTCTGCAAGGGGCGCATTACAATTAACAATATAAATTTTCTATGTGCAAAACCTAGCTAACATCTGAAAAAAAATCATACTTAACTAGATAGCCTTCACAGTTCTCAGTGACTAAGTGCCCTGGGTATTTCCTGTCCCCTTAGTACAGTGGGTCATAGAAAGCTTTGACTGGGCCCCAGTCACTGCTCTCTGTAGCCTGTGTATCGTTTGGTGTCACCTTAAGCATTGAGTCTCATACTAGGCTTGCTGGGAGAAAAAGAAGGGCAGAAAGGTCTGTGGGAGATAGTAAGATCTCTCTGGTGCTTTTAAAGCAGCATAGTTTTGACTAGAGAAAATTATTTGACAAAGAAAAGGTTAGTTTTTCTTTTCTATGTGTTTCCTCAATATCATTTCATGATACCAAATAAAACACTAACAATATTTTTGTTTCAGAACTATCAGCCTTGCCTTAAGATTAGCATCCTACAATGCCAGTAGGTAATAGTATCTGAAATATTTATTATTCAGTAATGAATGTGATTACTAATTAAGATTAGTAACTCTTATATTAAACTGATTTTGTCCTTTATAGGAAGAATACTGTTTGATGGATTTTATTTTTTTTTTCTGTTATGTGTTTCTGGGATATGAATTTTTAATTAATCTGTGAAAGGATAATAGTTACTGTAAAGAAACTAGTATAGTTAGCTGCCTTATGATGGAATGTGGAAAGACCCTCCACAGATTTACATCATTGATACAGGCAAAATTTAGGTTACTATTCTAGAGCAAAGAAGTATGGACAGATCGGTCACATACTGTCCTAACAACAATCTCTTCCCTAAAATCCTGCTGTCACTATAATGAATTAGGACAGCAGTGTCAAATTCAATTACTCATTTAGGTCAGATTTGCTTTCCCTGATGGCTGCAGAACTATTAGGGAGTAGAAACATGATATAATAATGAAAATAAGTTTTGATGTACAAAATTGATAAATCAACAAAGTATTAGTTTGTGTATGGTGGACACAACAGCCCATTAGCTTGGTGGTGCATTTGAAACCTTTTTTAGTAACATGGCATTAAATAAAGTTTTTTGAACAATGTCAAAACAAATCACTGTGTTAACATGAAAGGGTTAAATTATTGCTAATCTAGGAAACATTTTCTGTAGCCAAAAAAAACAGCAACAAACAAATAAATAAACTGTGTTTTTTTTTGTTTTTTTTTTAATTGGGATGGGGATCGGTCTTGTTATTATACGTGAGTGAGATTTATCTGCAACTCTAGGTATTTAGATAACAGACTTGTGGAATTATAAACAAAGAAGCAGTGATTTTATGACAGGAAGTAGCACTATGAAAAATCACCTGCTTAATTCCAGTGTATGAGGAATATGGAGTAAAAATAAGTAAGAGGGGGATAAATGTATGCTCTGTGCATTTTGTGCTTAGGAGAGAGCAAACTGGGTTGAGAAAGTGAAAAGGAAAATGTCTGCTTTTCTCACAGATTTCACTCTTACCAGATATTTTACTGAGTAGAATTTTTCTTTTTTTCTCTATATTTATTGTTTTGTTAATTTGATTGTAAATTGATTAATTTACATAAATTGAAGTTCTTGTGGCTTTCATGGCATTACATTTGAAAAATGAGCAAATATCTACCCATTTCTTAACTATTTTTATGTTACTAAAGTAGGGCTGTTTCACACTAGCTGCAGTATTTGGGCTGAAACTAGCAACCTTGAACTTATAGCTAATGTCTCTTATTTTCTCTTGCATGTACATGGCTGTCATTAAGTGACACTGTTCAGCATTGCTTTGGCTATTTCCAAGAATTCTACAGTTCTTAATATTTTAGGCCCATCCTTGACACTCATTAAATATTCAGCTCACTTTTTCTCACTGAAAGACAGCCATCTAAATGACTGGTTCTAAACTTATCAACTGTGGATTGTAATGAGGGTTCAGGAATAATCTTGTTTTATAAAAATAACAGTAATGCACTCTCTTTTTGTCATCAATAGGTTCAAATCATATCAGCATTTGAATATCCTTGATATGCAGCATAGAAAGTAAAAACGAGACACCCCAAGAAAGAACAGTAAGAAAGCAAGACAAGAGATGGCAAGATTATATTAAGACAATTAAGGTCAAGGTTGTGTTATTGCATGTATCAGAGATGTTTTGAAGCATGAAAAGAATAAATGGAGGAAAAGTGGAAGGAAGATGAGACAGAAATAGCTGATAGATTATGTCATTTTGTCTTTCAGGAATTAGTGGGTTCTTGAGATGAGTACTAACTTAAAAGAAAAGGGCTATACAGAAATATAGCTTTTCTTGCTTTTCTGAACAAAGAGTTAATAGCTTTGTGAGAAAGTCGTTCTATAAGTGTATACACTTGTGTAGATGGGGCATGCATTTTGCTTAAGTAGTTGTTCGGGAGTGAGGGTGGTGGAAGAGCTCCATGGAAAAATAAAATAAAATAAAATAAAATGAGTTCAAACTGAATTCACTCCATGCTTTTAATGAAAATTGAATAAAGAAGGAAATTGGAAACATCTTGTTAAATAATCTGTGTTGCTGTTACATTTCATTGCGTTTAGCAATTAACTTTATAACTGTTTCCTGTAAAATCTTATTTTTGTTTTAAGGCTTTACAAAAAGAGTTAAAAATGCACAGTCTGTTTTGTTGGTTTTTTTTTTTGTTTTTTTTTTTTTTAAATCAAAAGAAAAATTTGAATTGGCCCTAAAATTCATCACATTTTGATTTCTTTCATGTTAAATAAAGTGAAGAAAATATACTTCATTTTCCTGCCCAAATTCTTGTTTGTTTGTTTGTTTGTTTTTTATTTTTGGATACTGCTCTAATTAAGCTCCAGCTTGTGGCTGCTTATATGTACCATATTATGCCTGTTAGGGTAGGAAATTTTGGAAAAAAAATGAATTTCTTTGTAAAATAATCTCAAAAGAATACTGCATGCTCATATTTAGTACTCTGAGTGCAGTGGTACTTAGTATTGTTCCCATTCTCTAGTGGAACAGTAACAAAATTGTGGAAAAACAAAGGAAGCTAGCTCATGTTTTAGAGGGTTTGGAAGGATTGAGAAATATTTTAATCTTGTTGTAGTCTTTATTTATTTTTATTAATCCTTTGAAGGGATGCAGGCTTTTCTTAAATCACTGTCTTCCTGGTTTCTGTTCTCTCAATTATTATAACTTGAAATATCAATTGCATGCATGTTGGCAATAAAGATAGCATTTTAATTATAGTTTTCAGTTTATTCTCCTTAAAGTCAAATAATTATCCTAGTTACATATGGGGCATTATTGTGAATTAGTTTGAGATTTTTTTAATTTTATTTTATTATTATTTTTTCTTTTTTTCATGAAAATACACTTAAGTGTGAAGAAGTCACAGATTCAAAGAAATTACTTATTCTTGCAAGTGTTTTGCAAGTGTTTAAAGTGAGTTTGTCCCTAGGGTCTGAATTGGAGGCATTCAGCTAAGTGCTGAGCAGGTATCTTTTGTTACAGTTCTTACAGATATTTTGACTATATTTTCTGGTAATTAAAGGTGTGTTTCATCTAGTCAGATCTGATCAACTGCCAGAGCTTTTGTCTTCTCACAATTAATGCTTCTGTGTACACTCTTCTATAAGGGAGAGACAGAATTTACCTGAGAGTAATTTACCTTATGTCAAATGAAAAGAGCTTGATCTATCTCCTACACTGAACTATATGAGAAGAATACTGTCCAGTGTATTTTGAATTTATATCTTTGTAAGTTGTTTAATTTTGTGTTGACTTCTTGAATTGTGCTGAGCAGTAGTAAGGAGAAAATATTGGTTTCTTCCAACCATTTCATTTTTTCTTTTTAATCTCTTATAGCTTCAGGTTTTCAATATAAGTAATAAATAAATAAAGCAACTATTTTCACCTGTATAGTTTCATAGCAAAAAAAACCAAAAAACCAAAAAAACAAAAACAAAAACAAAAAAAACAAACGAACGAAATAAACCAACCAACAAATAAAAACCTGTTTAAATATTGTAGATTAAAGTTACCTAAAAATAAACTGCTACACTGCTACAACATTAGGTCAGTTGTATTACAATTTGCGCTGCAGTGGTATCTCTGTCTTCAGCTGAAAGCTTTTACGTGGAAGCTGGAAAGTGTTATGGAGATGTATTGGCTAGATGAAATGGCTCTTTTTACAAAATTTATTATACAAATATAATAGATTCCAAAGCAGAAGGAAAACAAAAACAAATGACCAAATGTTAAACTGTCATGAAACAGAATTGTAAGAGCCATCAGGGAGGATGGCATTCAGCTCTCTAATGTTTTCTCTGAACAGATTAGAAATTTTCCCTTTGAAATTAATTGCAGAGAAAAATAGAGATGATTCCCAAATTACAAATTTAAACTCCTATAGTTTTCAGTGGAGAATATGCTGAGAAATGTAGCTTGTTCCTATTCTGGACTGTACTGCTCTGCTGTTGGCAATACTATGCAGACAGAATCCTGCAGAATCTCTGCAGCATACTGTAGAAGCAGCAGTGGAGTGTGGGTTAGAATGTATATGATGATAACTACTTTGTTTAGAATTCTGTGATCATAAAGAGTGAATAGAATTTGGACTGGAAAAGCAAACAGTCAAATAATTTGTATCGTCTTTGCAATATGTATGGTACAGCCCCTAACGTCTCTAATGTGTCACAGATGGTCTAGTTGGACAGAAGGACTGCCAAAAGTGAATGTATTAAATTAATCTCTTTTTCACCATATCTTACCATCTGCTGCCAGTTCATTGCATTTATTACTGTTAACAAATAATTAATAATAATTGCAATAATTTAATTAATATGTTCCTGCTTAACTATAAACCATTTTTATAGGAATTTACTGTTTGAGTTTCCCTTCTATATGTAAATATAAAAAACATTTAACCCTTTTTCTGGGTTACCAAATATATATTAATTGTGTGCCTATTCTTAATGCTTACATATAAGCTCTAACTAAGTATCTTGGTCTAAGAAGTCTCTGGAGTCACTGAGGAAAAGGAATGGATTTTAGAGTTTTGCGAGATTTTAATTATACTGAGTAATTACATTGAGCCTAGTTGTCATGTTAATATTATATAAAGCCTAGCTGCATGAAGGTGATGATCTCTAACTAGCAATCTCATTGCTCTAACATTGTTCTTTCAATTAAATAATCATATGCAATTTGGAAAAGATAAGATGCTTATAGTTTATTGTCTTTCTACAATGTATTTCTCAAGTATTCTCTGTTCTGTTTTCCCTTTGCCCTTTTTTGCTTCTTCCCACAAATAATTTTTATTCATTTTTGTTTTATATGTGGAGCCCTTTTCATTTTATTTATTTACTTTTTAATTTGTATTGTATTAGCTCTTCACCTTCTATTTGCAAATCATTGATCAAAAGTTTCTGATACTTGGACTTTTTGTCAGTGCTGAAGATTTTGGTTTTTTAATCCATATTTTTTTAGGTATTAACTACAATTTTAATAACTTTTCCATGTAAGCATACTTTCATCCTTAAAAGACATATCTACATTTATAATGGGACTTACAATGATGGCAAATACCATTCCTCATGATCTAGCTTCTTCACATATGTATATGCTTCCAATAATTTGCCCCAGGCACATTTAGTTACTTTTATTTCCTATTATAGTAGATTCTTACATTTCCTGTATGATGCTTTATGTCCAGTTGCTCCTTCTATGCAGACTCAAGTCTGCATAGCTGTGTCCAGCTTTGCAGCACAACTGAGTGGTGCACAACTTGAACCCACTGCTTTGTGCTTCCCCACTGCCTCATGAGCTGAGACAATAGCACAGCCCATCTTCTTCCCACCCATGGGCATCAGCCACCCATGGGCTCAGGCGATGGAATGTGATGATGACTTTTGCTTTTTTATTCATTTTTGAGGGCATGTAGGGAGAGCCCTCAGAACTATACTATTACATTGTATCTTACCTTCTATTTTGGATTCACAGAATATTACTCTGGCATCAGTTTTTACTGTAAGCCTTGTTTAGTTGTGCCAAATATTAAAAAGTGGTCTTACTGATGTTCTGTAAAGCTGATTCTTTTATAGTAACATCTGCTATTCTTTTTGATAAATATTTACATTCTGAAATCATAATCCTATAAAAACTCTCTTTTTTGAACAGATATATTATTCTTTAGTGTATTCAGTGCAGTTTGCTCTATCAGTGTCAAACTAATTTCCTTCATGGTAAGATGAAGGAAATACTGAAGTTATTTATCATGTAGTGTTTTGAACCAAAATTTTTCCTTCCCCTCTCCTTTCCCATGTTTGAATTGAGCTGCTAACTTGGCAAATGGCATGCCAGTCACACTATACTCTGCCTAGTACACATGGGTGGAAGGTATCGCATCAGGGCGATTCGTAGGAGTTCTGATTTTTGAATTTAGAAGTCCTCTAAGAAAGCTGTGCTGGAATTTTTCTTTTTAACCTTCAAGGTTATATCTGTTCCTCAGTATAAATATTCACTTCAAAAAAATCATTTAACACACATCATAGATGGACTTCAGCAATGGATCCCACATGTTACTTATGGATAAACCAACACTGGAAAAGGTTGATAAGTGTTGTTCAGCATTGCTTCCTGTCTCTTTTTTACAGAGGTTTATAAAGTTTTGAAGCAGTTTCATAAGATTGATTCTGCAGAAAAATAAGATGGGAAAGGGACACTGGGCTACAGACTCAATTCTTGTTTCTCTTATAGAATTTCATAAAAATGCATTTCTATGAGTGTGTTTACAAGGATAGACAGTATAATCTAATTTCTCTTCAGAATATTTTTTCTCAGAATATAAGATCTTTTTTTTTTTTCTTTTTACATTATACTTGCAGTAAACATCCTCAGAATGCAGCCAACTTTTCAAGCTTCAATGTGATTTAATTTAGTTACTGTGACAAATCAAATTGCTAATCTCCTTCTCTTTGAAATAAGTTGTTTTTCAGAAAAAAAGTTTTGTGAGTTTTCATAATACAGTTCACAGTTTATTTAACATCACTTGTTTATGTGTGTGTGCATTTCTGTATAAAGCAATTCCTGAAACCTGAGCCTTTCTACTCTCTAATATAAATCACAGCAATAAATGGTTTGGTGACCATATAGCATATGAACAAAATGCATGTATCAGTATTCTTCAGATAATTGATAGTAAATAAAAAATTGCAGAGATGTCATGAAAACTTGCTATACTGAAGTGAAATCTCACTCTTACATGGCACTGCAGGAGACTTTTTAAAATCAATTATTTTTCTCTTCTATTCTGTAATGTCAGGTTAAGTTTGAGCATGACTGCCTATCATGCAGTACACCTGAAAAAATGAAGCATGAGTTTCATTTTGCAAACAAAGCAACAGCAAATAACATAGAAGGTTTTTGTTGTAACAGTATTGTTACATTTAAATTGTAAAGATCCAACAGTGTGATTTCACTGTTGTTCTTTTTGTTGTTGTATTAAAGAAAAATAAAAATAAAAAGATGAAAGAATGATTTGCATATGTCCTTAGGGATCTTGGTACTTATTTCAGTCATCTCTGGGTTTCTGAATCTTGTATCATGCTGAAGATGGTAGGACATTCTGAATGTCTTCTTACAAGGGAATTCAAAGGAAAAATTAATTTTCTTTAGTGAGTTGGTGCTTTCACATCCCAAAAGCAGGAAAAATGACATTTCTATTTTTTCGGCTTTCAGATGCACTGAAGTTAATGTGATTCTGAATACTATAAATACTATTTTCAAAATGAGATCTCAAATTAGAGAAACATTGAAGTCTTGTAAAGCAGGTTTCTTGTCTTACATTTTGCCTAGATTATATTAATACTGGTCATACGTAATGCTTCTTTTTGTCTTCTGAGCTAACTGAATGTTTATCTGTCTGTGTTCCCAAGAAGCATATGAAGGAGCTTATCAGAGTTGAGGAGCAATATAAATTGGTTGTTATTTTGGTACCATTTGCCTAATCTTTAATAACAGAGCCATTTAATAACCTGTGTCACTTGGTGACAGCTGGCTGAGGTGGGAGTGCAGGTTCTTACTGTTAGCCAGGAGCTGTTTTGCTGTCAGAACTCTGGTGAAATTTTATTGGGTTTGTGGAGATGTGATGGTTGTTCTGGTGGAGAGGAGCTAAGTCAAAGTACTCAAATGCTATTTTAATTATGGATTTTACCACTGTGTGAATGTAGTGAGAAAATCCCATTCTTTCCATTTGCTCACATGAAGGAAATATAAGCAAGATTATTGTGCTAGTGATTCTTATGCTGCTGAGTTCCTTAGCAGGCTGTAAGGTAATTGTTCCACAGTCTGTGCATTGAATTTCTCTTCTGCTGTATGTGCTTTATCATAGTGTTTCAGTATTGCCTATACACAGCTATCACAACATGAATTAAAGAACATCTTGGTTAGCTCATTCACAGAGATTCTTGGATTACAACCAGGAGAACTTTATACAGAACCAAATGTAGGCTTACTACTTCTCTGAAAGAGTGGTCAGGCAGTGGAATGGGCTGCCCAGGGAGGTGGTGCAGTCACCGATCCTGGAGGTGTTCAAGGAACATGAGGGACATGGTCTAGTGAGAGCTATTGGTGATAGGTGGATGTTTGGAGTCGATGATCTTGTAGGTCTTTTCGAACCTTGGTGATTCTGTAATTCAGTGCATCAGAAGGAGTGGTAGCAATGCTGAAATATCGCACAGGTTGCACCAGGTTGGTCCCATAAATGCTAATACAGGAGAAGCAAGTTTTTCAGGACCTACTGAACCAATATAAAGCTGAGGGTAAAGGTTTTCTGGATCAAATCATTACCAGTGGTGAGACTTGGTGTCATTGTGATGAGCTGTAGTCAAAACGGCGGATATAATTTTCTGGAACCCAGAGAAACCATCAGTTCTGACCTCTATATCACAACACTCACTACACTGAAGGCTCATACTTCCAGAGTCAGGCAAGAGAAAACAATCTTTCTCTTGCAGCGTGATAACACCTCACCCAATAAATCTTGGCTGCACTTTCTTACTACACCCACTATATATTCTGGATTTTCTGCCTTTTGACTTTGGGCCAATAGAAGTTGAACTCCATGGGCAAGATGTTCCTAGTCACAATGCCATCATAGCAACTGTGAAAGAGTGGGCCACATGCGTTGGTGCAGATTTTGACATGCATCATGCAGGTTCTTTTTCATTGCTGACAAAAACTGTATAGCAAACAATGGTGCCTATGCTGAAAATCAGTGTTATGTTGGCTCTGTCAAACAGTGTTACTGAATGAAATAGGAGGCATTACTTTCAGAACAACCTATGTAAATCCAATGTAAATATAATGTCACAGAACTGCGAAAAATCCTGCAACCTAGAGATCAACTGACAATTTGAGCTCTTGCGAAGATATCTGAAAGGCTGAATATTCTCCTAGTAATTTAGTGTGGATTGCTGCATGTCTGATTTCAGTCCAGAGGTGCCATTGTGTCTCTTCATTTCTGTTTGTTCCACTGACATGGCTGAATAGCCTGGGGCACCCTGAGAGCAACGCTTACCCTAGTGAGTGCTGCCTGTCCCCTGTTTTCCCTGAGGGCAGGTATTGGGAGCCCTGAGTCTGGCCAGTGTTCTATGACCCATCTGGCTTCTGCAGGGTCAGTGCATGAGTGGTTACAGCTGTATCAGCATAATTTCATCTGCACTCACTATTGCTTTTTCTTGTTTTGTTCTTTTAGTCTTACTTGGCTGTTCTAATAGCTGGGCATTTTTCTCGCCATTTGTTTCTCTTCTCCATGAAAACAAATTGCTGATTATCAGCTCACTTATTGATTTTAACTGCACAGCATTATTATCTGTTCCATACTTGCTACAAATATGCAGCCTTTGCTTTCATGAAGTGTGATATTTAGTTTGTCATTCTCAGCTACTTCTGAGATCATGACTAGAAACACAGAATTATTCTGCTAATGTTCCAGCTTTATCACTACTAATACTACATGTTTTTTTTAAAAAAAAAAAAATAGTTACTTAATGTTGGATTGACTTGGCAACAAACTCTAAAATAACTGATTTTTCATTGTAAAAGGAAGCATGCATGTATAAAGCTGATGTTTAATCTAAAGACTATTTCAGTGGGAGGTTCTGAACCCAGCTGGAGGCTGGGTGCTTGCTGGATGTGGTGTGTGGACTTCATTATGATGCTGAGGGAACTCTACCTGCCACCTGTAGGGCGTCCCTCTGAGGCCTCAAAATAGTGTTTTTCTCTCCATGAATCCCAATATCACTACTACCTCAGAGCAGATACTTAATGTGTAGACATCTGGAGATGAAGACATGTCCTAGCCACTTTGCCCAGCAGAAATTTATATGCATATATGAATATATGTATGAATACATGGCTTTATAAAATGTGGACTGCTTAAAGAGGAATAATATTTCAAAAGCTTTCAAATAAAGGTAGGTATGCTGATGATTTTGAATTGATATTACTCTTCAGTTTATCCTTGGAGTTTTACCATTACTCACAGCTATTTTTTGTGTTGTATACACATATGTCTTCATTACCATTGAGATGCTCTTGAAGTGTTTGAAGAAAGGGAATACTGACTCAGGCAAAATGTAAAAGGTTTAGTGCTAGTTCAGCTTCCTGCACTGATTTCATATGGAAGTAATCATTCAGTTATTATTTCATAACTCTGTTCTTTACCCCACCAAAACAGGTAATCGAATAGCTTTGTGTCCTTGTTTATCACTTACTCATTTCATTATTATTTTAGATGTTGTTGCATTTGTACCATTTTATCTTATTAAAATTTGTTCTCATAAGATATATTTTTAATAGTATTTGAAAGCAAAACAAATACCAGACCAGCTCTGTTTAAATCCATGGTGTTGATGTGTATTGCTTTTGTGTTTTTATGTTATTTCATTTGTCATGTGCTGCTTAGCAACAAAAAAAATGGCAATATGTTATCAAAGCATCAGAAACCCAAAACACAGTCCCACAGAGGTTGCTAGGAAGAAGACAAACTCCATGCCAGCCAGATTCAGTATTCAATGCCATCACTTCCTCACAGCCAGACAGTGTTTGTTCTGAAGTCTTTGCTTTTACAGCAGTATGCAAAAGTGACAAGTTTCACAGGCATATTCCTGCTATTGAAAGAAACCCCAAGGAAATAAAGTTAAATGTGCAAAGTAACTTTGTTTTGACATGTAATATTGAAGTTCTTCATTACAGTCTGAATGGGAATTGTAATTTGATCCTTTACTGAGGAAAATGTTTAGATTTTGCAGCAAATATGTCATGTTTCATACAGCAAATGTAGCGTTAGGTTTTGGGGTTTTGTTGCACCTCCTTGGAATTACACTTTTGAACTGAGTTATTGACTTGTTTTGATGCAAGTTGAACAGTTGGTTTCCTTGTTCTGAAGCATTCTTTGAATGCTGCACCAGTTGTGCATAATAGTGCTGAAATACATCTGATATATTTAATTTCTGATTTCTGACATTTTGAAATACTGAATAGTTTTCTTATAAACAGCTCGTGTGGATATTTGAATGCTTGCATCAGTACAAAATATGAGGGGCGTCACCTTATGATCACCTTATACCTTCATGTTCCAGAGGAAGCATTCCCTCTTTACTGCCTCTAGCATTCTCCTGATTTCCTAAGGGCAGAATGACCGTCTCTGCAGTGAATAAGAACCAAATGATAATAAAATTGGCCGTCAGATTTGCTGACTCTTTTGTCTTTTCTTTTAGTAACTTTTGTGGGTTTTGATTTTAATTCCTTTCATTGTCATAAAGCATTTATCTTGCGAAGTCAGTAACAGATAAGAACACTAAGAAACAGAGATGAGATGTTCTTTAGGTTTTTGTAAAATAAGTGTTTTAATCATCTAAGCCTTCACTTTGTAAAAATATGAATTTTAACTTTGCTTTTGAGACCAAAATCAAATACTGTTCAGGAGTTGTTATTTTTTATTGTTTTATTGTTTTTTGGTTTTTTTTTTTTTCGTTTTTTCTTTTTTCTTTTTTCTTTTTTTTTTCTTTTTTCTTTTTCTCAATGTTTCTGTGTTTTCTGCATAGCTGTTGCTGCATCCAGATTTAACTATTATATTTTTATAAGTACAAATATGCAGTACAGGTGCCCCGGGCCTAGAATCATCTTTGCATAGTGGTAGTTTTAAAAGTTGTTTTAGTAAGTTGAACAAAATTAGGGGATGATTGGAAGGGTAAATTGGTGGAATTTTGTCAGAAAAAAAGAATCATTGAATGTAAATAAATGTCATCTCCCTCCTGCTGGTGTGCAACAGTACAGTTGCACAATTTACATGATGAGGAATGAATTGAGACATCTACTGAGAGGTGTCATTGAGATGCTTTAATATAGGAAGAGGAAATATATCCAAAATACATAGGTCACTCTGAAAATAATAACTCCTATTTATTTCCATGGAAACCACAACATATAAAAGAGCACAATAACAGTATTTGATAGAACAAATTCTCAGCCACAAAACAGTAGTTTTCAACATAGGCTGTGCATTTTTTTCCAGCAGTGAACAGGAGTCTGCATGCCATGCTTGTACAATTCTGCACCAGTGGAGGTGACCCACTGTTGTTGTTGCCACAGCTGAAACATACCACCTGTTGTCTCACTGTCTTACATTCACTGTTGGGTCTCCATAAATGTTCAGCAACTGTTGATGAACATCAGCGGGTGCAGTTTTTTCTGCCTGGAGGAAATAAATGATAGCCCTTTGGTATTTGCGTTCTGTCAGACCGCCCCTTTGCTACCACACATTGTAGCAACAATGTGTGATGGAATATTGGTGGAAAGGTTCATCCTCTGCTGTCATCCCACCAACATCTGCCTCTGACTTTGTGAGCCAACATCAAAAAACTGGAGATATTACTTTCAGAGCAGTCTACAAAGAATAATTCTGAAAAAGTGTGAATAGCAGTAACACTCCTTATTATATTCCAAACGAATAAGAATTCCCATTAAAAGGAGAGCCACTATTTTAAAAATTAATGTATCATCACTTAAAGATAAGATAATGGGAGATTGTTTATTGTCTATTCTGTGGGTTAGATTATATTTCTTTAGATAATCTTGCATTTATTTGCCATCAAGAAAGTGACTAAGTTTTGTGAATGCACTGATGACTAATCTGCATTTTTACTTACTCTCAACTTTCAAATGTAAGAGTTGGTCCATTTAACCACTTTGTGATAAGTTCAAAAATGCAAAAAAAGCATTTTAGTGAAAGATTGGGTTTATTGTATCCCTTTGATTTCTATTCCTTCTGAAGCTTTTCATTTCTTTTGGTTTCTTTGCTCTTTTGATTTGTTTTACAAATCCTTATTTAATTTATCCCTGCTTTGGAAATTTTAATTTCTGTTATTGTGTATGTATTTGTTCCAAACATAAAGTTGCTTATTTTCTAAATACAACTCCTTTTCATCAGTGTAGTGATTAAAAGGTAAATCAGAGTGCAAATAAGCAGTTGTTCGTGCATTGACAGTCTTAGTTCATAGCAAATGTATATCATGATTGACCTTTTATTTATCCAGTAGTATTATGGAATACTGTTAGAACAAGCAAAGCCCAGAGACTTCCTTCCCTCATCTGCTTATGTATGGCTCTTCAGCCTAGAGAAGGCTTTGAGGTGACCTGATAGCAGCCTTTCAGTATCTAAAGGGGAGCTATAGGAAAGAAGGAGCAGACTCTTTAGAATGGTCTTTGGCGATAGGAGAAGGGGAAATGGCTTCAAGCTCAAAGAGGGTAGATTTAGGTTGGATATAAGGAAAAAATGTTTTACAGTGAGGGTGGTAGGGCACTGGCACAGGTTAACCCAGAGATGTGGTTGATGCCCCATCCCTGCAGACTTTCAAGTCAAGGCTGGATCAGGCCCTGGGCAGCCTGAACTAGCTGTGGTGTCCCTGTTCATTGCAGTGGAGTTCGACTAGATGGCCCTCTGAGGTCCCTTTCAGCTCAAAGGATTCTACAATTCTATGATCATTTCATTAGGATTATTGCATTGTTTCTTTTGTGTGATAAATGACTGACGGCTATCTTGAACACTTAAAAGTTGTCAGTCCAATGTATTAGAAGAGTGTGTTGGCTATTCAGTTCTTCCTCAGTTCAAAGAAGTAGCTATTCTGCTTCATCTTCAACTCCTTTATCTCCCCAGTTTTCTCATCCAGCATCTTCACTGTGACAGACTGTAAAGCGGAATCTGGCATCTTTTTGTTCTTGCAAACAAAGTGAGCGGATGATAGATGTTACAAATGTAGTCACTCTGTGATTTTTATGTTGTTGGTGGTGGTGGTTTTTGTTTGTTTGTTCAGAATTTTTGTTTGTTTTTTAATGAATTCTTTGGTATTGGACTTTTGGAACTTGAAGTTAAATCAATGTAACTGTTGATTTTAGGGCAGCTTACTCTAGTTGAGAACATTGTGTCCTAAGTTCTCAATTTAATTACAATCTTGTATTTAACGTTCAAGCATTTCAGTGTTTTACTGCTGAGTCTTTCAGTAGTTACTCATTCAGTACATGCTTTAGAAGTTGCATGACTTTTACTGTCTACGTAAATGGAAGAAGAAATCAGCCCCTGGTAGGTCCAGCACTGCAAGATCAATGAAGCCTACACTGGCTCATATTTTATTTTTATTTTTTATGCTGACAGAACTTCCTCATTTTAGTTATATGGTACTTTTATTTGGAGATATTGCAAATAATCTCTCTTTCAGTCTCAAAGAAGCTTACAGTTTCTTTTTAGTGGAGATATTTCTGTTAGCTAATACTGAGTCAGCTAACGAGCACTCACAGGAGATGAAACTTCCAATTCTATAGAAAAGGGAATTACTAATATTAGGATTAGGAGAACCTGATGCAAGCAAATACATATAAGAAAGCCTGTTCTTTTGTTAATTTCAACAAAGCAATCTCTTTGTGAATAGAGTATGAAGATTTAGAGCTGAAGAGTTCAATCTTACTTTACTTCAAGCACTTATAAATATGCAGCATGCTACAGAGGCTGGCACTGTAGAGAAGGTGATAAAATGTATTTCCTACTGTTTCTTCCTGACATTATTGCTCCTTGCTTAACAGATTATTTATTACATTAGCTCTTAATAAATAATTGATGGAGAACTGATAACACAAAATTTACTGAAATGTAGAATGTTTTATTATAACATTAATATGCTACAGGTGTGTTTTATTGGTCAATTAACATATACCTCAAGGTGTCGTATGATATCTTAGGCTGCTGGTGTTTGGATTAACAGGCGGGTAAAACACATCCTGGAGGGTCTTAATGGTGTTGTATAGTGAGGAAAGGTGCCCTATATCTAAAAGGTATGTCTGTACAGAAATTGCACTGTGGTCTAGATATACAAGCTAGCTTTAAATGAGGAAGCCTGAGTTCTGGAAGTAAGCTAACAATAGCAATGTGGGTCTTTTATGTAAGTTAATTTACTCTGGCATTTGGGAGAAACTGTCTTAGAGCTGAAGTGGTCTCCATTAATTTTCCAGCTTTCCTGGAAAAGTTGTAAAAGTCAGTATATCTCACTTATGGGGCCTTGCACAACACATCATGGTTGTTATCTCCAAGTACTACTCTTCATATATTTGTTTGTGAATGAAGCCAGAAAAATTTAAATTGCATCTAAGTTTCTTTAAAAAATCTTTAGTAATAGTTTTATTTACAGAAAGTAGATAAGGGTTTTGTGGGAGTGGTATCTTTGGTGGGACTTGGTGTTTTATTTTTATATTTACTTAATACTATTTGCTTTTCTATACCTTTGTACAGTGTCCCTTGACTATCATTAGTCTCTTCCTAACCTCTCTCTTGTCTTATTTTCATTCTGTGCACAACAGAAGACAAGTAGCTTTACGCTCACATTTTTAGTAGAGTGGTTGCGAGGGAAAATGGAAAACTGCGGTGTTTGGTGTCTGCCTGTTCCTATGTGAAACTGTCTGACTGCATGCAAAGCACAGAGCTCCAAGAGTACAAGAATGCCTGCAGTAGATCAGACCAAGGGTCCAGCTGACCCCGGAGAAATCAGCAAAGACAACAGGCAATAGAAAACACTCAAAGAAAGAGAGTAAAAGCAGAGCAAGCATATTGGTATTTCTCTAGAAATAGCCTTTTCTATTTTCATCTGCAGTTTTAAGGACTTCTTAAGCAGAATATTATATCTGGGTTTATTTTTTAATAGCCCTTGAGAATTCTTATATATTTTCCGAAGTTTTTAATATTTTACACATTGACATCTAACTTGTCCTTTTGGAATGTATTTCATTGTTTCTGAGTAGCACTGGAAAAGTTGGATTTACATCCATGCTCTTTATTTTACAGCTTCTGCCACAAACTTTCATTGCACACCGTATGGTTCTTGTGCTACAGGGTATACTGAATTATAAACTCGACTCTCATCCATGTTGAAGAAGCCTCAGCTCTTTTCTGCTTTAAGCCAATTTTGTCACCTTGTTCTCCATTCTTTTGAAGCCATTTTTGAATATAGCAAAGAACAGGAGCTCCAGCATGCATTCCTGTGGAACATGACTGAATTTTTCATTCAGTTTTTAATCCCCGTTAATTCCCATAAGGTTTGTTCTGCTGTATGTGAAGTTATTGGTATGCAAGGGAAGCTTCTATTTCACCTTATGGTAAAATGAACTTAATTCTTAAGTAGTTAAGTAGAACGCTTTTTTTTTTTTTTTTTTTTTTTTAACCCAGGTATGTGTATGAAGTTTATTTACAGTGAAACTAGCTTTTTGAAAAGCACACTTTTGTTTAAAAAACATGATTTCTGTCTGCAAAAAACACATTGCCTCTTTGCCACTTATATTTAGCCCCATAGATAATTTATTTTTCAAATATTTTCAACTACTTAGACAAGTGTGAACTTGTGTTGCCTCATTAGTATTCCTCCCCATTCTGGCTATAAACTTTACAAACAACCAGAATCTTTGCCATTTTCAAGTGATAACACATTGAGTCTGGTGAGAATGTGCTGGAAACAGTCATCAGATATTCTAACAGTCTGTACATTGCTACATGCTTGAGCAAAAGAGTGGAATCATGAAACACAGTACTTAGTATCTTTTTCACTGGAGGTAGTCCCCAAAATCTCGTGTTTGCTCTACAGGAAAATAGGTAGTACCACAGGAGGAAAGAAACAGCGTAACTGAAATTTCCATTCAAACAAAACTGATCATCAAATAGGAGCAGTGCATTTGCCCTTCAGCCTACCTGTTCAAAGCTGTTTCTGTCTGTGCTATAAAGGCATATGAACTACTTTGAAACATTATTTTTATTCAGCTGGTCAGGCTGCACCTGATTAAATGCGATAAAAAGTACCATTAGTGCTGGTGAGTGGAGTAGTGTGAGTAGTAGCATGTAAAATTGTAACCCACCCACCCACCTCTAGCTCACTGTTACATGAGTAAGGAGGTTGAAGATGGTGACTGTGAAACAGAAAGCTGGACCAGTAACAAATCAGAATGAGCTGCAGAATTTAAAACCAGAAACAGAAAAAGAGAAATGATAACTGTCAGTGGAGGTTGGCTTTCCCTTTGTGTGAGGCGTCCACAACATAAATGTTTTTTGCTGTTACTGAAGCTCTCACTTGGTATACATGACTGGACTCTCTACACAGATTTATTTATTTATTTGTTTGTTTGTTTTGTTTATTTTTACTTAGCCCTGGGCTTGCTGAAATAAATGGAATTATTAGCAATAAAAAGGCTCTGAGTGGTAACCAGGGGACTTAGTCCTGGAGTTTGTATGTGAATACTGCCTTGCATTTTCAGTGCATGTAAGGCTGAGTTCTTCTTAAAATTAAGGTAGTTGGAGAGATAACAAATGCTTTGAGGTTTGATCCAGTATGGTTGTTTGCAGGCTGCAAGTTTGTGTTCCCCTACTGAGCACTGAAATCTTGATGCCACTTGGACGGCAGCTGCTGTGCTTCTGTGGTTAGCCCTGGTCAGCCTTCATTCTGACTTCAGGCATAAAGCTGTTTTCTTTTATTTATTCATTTGTACACTTGTTTATTTATTGTTGTCTGTTGTGTGGTCTTCTGTGTGGTAGTAGTCATGTAAATGCAGCTGACAATGGAGTGGACAGGTGGCTTCTCTAAACTCTGTTTTTCCCTTCACTGCTAAAGGTTTTATTATTTCTGTCCTGGCTGAAATTAACAAGATTTCTGAAATATGAATACAATTTATGAGCCATCTAAGTTACTCACTTCTAGCAGAAAAGGAACTAAATGCTGAACATCCGTACAAATCACATTTTGACTAACTTTTAACTGACAAATAATGTTGATATTTATTGGGAAGGTAAGAATCCTTTCTATCTCAGGAGTGCCTGGAAGATGAAAGAGCATGATAGTAAGGTGGCTTAGCAAGGGAATGTGAAATTTAGACAAGATACGCCAGTACTGCACTTGACTACAGATGAGCCAAAGATGTTTATAGCAGATAACTCTGAGCAAAAAGTTTCTTGAGGAAGGCTTGTATTTTGCCTGTCAGATCTGCTTCTAGTCTAGTGATGATCCACATCTTAGCTGCTTCAATTCCCTGATGAACTGCCTCGAAAACATGGGTTTTATAAATCACCCCATGACACTGTACTACAAAACCTTGATGATCAGCAATGCAGTGACCACACTTATGGGAAGTAAAAAGCATCGTTTCTGGAAATAGTATGAGAATGTATCAACTCCACACATCTCGATTGCAAACTCTGCAGATAGCCAAGGGTTTTGTGGCTTACTCCTTGACCTTCACCTTTGCTTTCACAGACTGCAAACTTCTCAGACACATCCACAGCGTGAACTGCATCTTAATAGCTAGACTGCATGATGGAGAGATTTACTTCCATTCTTAATTGGGCAATCCCTCTATTTCTGACATTCACAGTCATAAAGATTTTCTGCTTCCTATTTGCAGTGGCATAGTATCTCTGGAGAATATATGACGATTTATAGTGCTGAAAAAGTGACTTCAAGGTGCATATTTACATTATTTTATTTTATAAACTTTCTGGCATTTTTAACAAATCTAAGTCATGCTGCTTTTGCTTCTCTTTCTGTTTTATCTTATCTCTCTACTGTTAAGCCCAAAATAATGTTTGAAATTTATTAGTGAATAATTAACAGTAAGTTCAGAGCTGGTTGATCTTCTAGATTGCTTTCTCAAGGAGAGGGCACTGACCAGGAGTCAGAGAAGATGCCTTCACTAAGCACCAGTCTTCATGTGACAGGAAGTATCAAATAATAGATTGCAAACTGGTCTGTTTAACCACGACCACACAACATCCCTCCCACACCATCCACATTTCTGGAGTGGTAAGCACAGTTCAGTACTGTGCACATTCCTGGCTCCTCAGCATATTGCTTCTGACTGCCTCATCTGCTCTATGCGCTCCATTTATATCCAAATGTTCTTTCTTCCTCTTTACGTTGGATCAGTTGCTATAGTTATTTACTTTTCCAAATACAGTTAGTGCGGTTAGGCTGTTCCTTTTTGTCCTCAGATGAACATGATGATCTGCATGTTTCAACTAATTTTGATCTGCAGCTGTAAATTCCATTGATTTATGAGAACTGCAATTTCTGTATTAATGCTAATTCACATCTGTAAGAAAACAATCTCAGAACCTTAGAGGGAGAGAAAAAAATCTTGACATTTGGAGGAAAAATCAACTGGATCTTCTGCATTGTAGTCATGCTGAATTAAAATTAGGCTTCTTTGTTTTGGCAGTTTGGCTCAGGGTACTTGAGATACCCCAGGAACTATTGGTTACTTCCACTGTCTCATAATCATACATCTTTCATTGAAATTGTTGTGCATGTTGGGCAAGCTACTTGCTTTGCCTTTGTAAGACTGTTCTATGGTCACAAGCTGGAAATTACAGCATCTGTCTCCTTTGTAGGGTGCTATGAAACTTATTGATGAAGATCGTATATTAATGGCAGATTGTATTTTTTCAGTTCATGAATGTGTGCATCACAGACCACAAACCTTTAAAGCGATATAAGTAATATTACTTCTACTGTGAAGTAGCTTGTTTTCTACTCTTTTCCTTAGTTCTTTTAAAAAGTAACATAACATAATTTTTTAGGTGTGTAGATTAGCTCTTCTTTGCATCTATAACACAAATATCATTCTAAATATGAAAAACTGTGTTTTGCTTGCTGTCTAAATATTAAGGAAAAATCACAGCTTTACATTCTGGTGCCATGTGTTGATGAACGGTGGTATTTTCATGTATGTTAGATTTTTGTCTTGAAAACATGCTGTTGGAAATGCCTATTCTAAAGATGTTAAATATCAGAGTATACTACTTGCTCTACAGTGGCTGTCAGTTCTTTAAAATCAAAGATTAACAAAAAGGCCATGCAATGAAAAGCTATATGGATTAATATGTCCTCTTAGTTTTAATTTTCTACATCTATTAACACTTGTCATTTTTTGTATGTGATGCTGTTGATACTGGATCAGTTTTACTTTGAAAACAATGATCAAATGCTGTAGGTAAATAGAAAAAGATTTCTTAAATATAAACTATTGACAGGAAACTATTTTTAGAAGTAAGCTATCTTCAGGTGGTTTGTTACGTGTACTTACTATGAATTTCTCTGTCAGAGATCTTGGAAAACAAATTATCAATCTGCAATTACTTTAAGATTTTTTGGCATCAGCATTTAATTCTTAATTTAATTTATCTCCTCTTCAAAGGATAATGGATGCAGTTTCGTTTCCACAGAGTAAGAAATTAAAAAGGTCATTGGGTAAAAGAATATCTTTACCATTTTTTTTTTCTTTATCAGTTTTAGTTGTTCTAACATTGGCCAGATAATCTTCATCTCTACAGCTTTTATTCAAAACTCGGTGACATTTCATTACTGATAACTTTTAATCAAAATTGTTACTGTAAAATCATTGTAGTAAAAATATATGGTCCACTGTATTCTTCAATTAAAATCAAACAAACAAACAACAACAACAAAATCTCAGTCACTGTACAGCGTATTTTTATCAGTCCGATTCCTTGGGAGTCTACCTGTAAGTCTCTCAAACCAGCTGTGTATAACTGTAAAGACTGATGGGTTATCCTGCACTTGAGTTACTCTGCAATTACTTTCCTCCCATTATGGTTAGAAAGAAAAAAGGCCAATTAGGCTAAGAAGAATCATCTGCAAATGAGACAGGTAAAGTGACAGGAGATAAATGAGGCTCTGTTATCTTAATATAATAATAGGAACCTACAAAAGGAAGAGAGACAGGAAAAGGGGAAGGTTGATGCAAATGTGGTTTAAGGGTGTAAAAGCTGTTCAACTGCAGACTGGTAGAGATAGGGAACTGATGTTAGTTGAGTTATGCTATGTGTTCATCTTAAAGCAACATTCAGGAGCATGTTTTAGTATTTCATAAAAGAAGTCAAGAAACTCAATTATGAAGCTGGGCAGCTGTATACTCATTTTTTCAACATCTTTATTCAGTTTCAAATTAATTATATACAGCAGACAGCTAAATATCATCTCTGCGTTGAAGTATAAATGACCATTATTTATTTAAGACTGAAAAAATAGGCAGGGCTCAGGATATCTGTAAAGAAAGGGGAAGTCATAAACCCATGAAAACAAGTTGTAAGTAACAACACGATCGAATGACTTCAGTCATGTTGTGAGGCAATGTAAGACTGATGCATGCTTTGCTAGAAGGAACATTAGTCGTTGAGGCTCTGCACAGCTTCTTTTCCTCCTTTAAGTTAAAAGAATAAAACAGAGTAACTGGACTTCTAACACTGCAGTGCTGCAGTGAAAATATTAAACAAGGATTTATTTTTCAATAGCGCCTGTAAGGTCTCATGTCCGTCAGATTTTTTTAAATTGTTTTTACTGGAGTTTGTAGTTTCCTAAATAGTTCAGTCAGGTTACAGTTCTCTTGGTGGTTTATTTGTACAGACTGAACAGTTAATCAGATATTTTGGCTTAATGGTTAATGTTTCTTACTTCTTTTAGAGCTCATCCTACCTCAAAAGTACAGTTTCATACATTAACTTGATATCAGGTTAATGAACTTAGGCAATATGAAAATTACATCTCTAAATCTACTTTACGTTTAACTAAAGTACATGGTATCTAGTTTCCTATAAAAGCAAAACAACATACCAAAATTACAGTGGTGTATTTCATGGGTTCATTATGCTTGTGGTATTTTCTGCATGATTTTCTATGTTGATAGTCTACAGGTAACTCCTTCATACCATAAATAGAATCACTTATCAGTAGATGCAGGGGAATGGTTTCTCTCATTTTTCCATGATGAAAAACAAATGCAAAATTAAACTCTGGAATTAATCTTTAGAAATGGACTCTTCAGAACTTAATGTTTTTTATTGTTCTTTCTTTTATTTTTTTTTTCAGAATGAAATACATTTTTCATTTTTATTGTTTCTTTACTTTTATTAAAATAATAATAAGGAATATTCATTGTTGTAGTGTAAAATTGGAACATCACAGAATCACAGAATCACAGAATTTTTCAAGGTTGGAAAAGACCTAGAAGATCATCTAGTCCAACCATAACCAATACTTCACAGCTAAATCATATTCCTCAACGCAACATCCAAACGTTTCTTGAACACTCCCATGGTCGGTGACTTTACCACCTCCCTGGGCAGTGCATTCCAATGCCTGACTACCCTTTCCGAGAAGTAATACTTCTTAATGTCCAGCCTGAACCTCCCCTGTCGCAGCTTGAAACCATTCCCTCTAGTTCTATCACTAATTACACGAGAGAAGAGGCTGACCCCCAGCTCACCACAACCTCCCTTCAGGAAGTTATAGAGAGCTATAAGGTCTCCCCTGAGCCTCCTCTTCTCCAGGCTGAACAATCCCAGCTCCCTCAGCTGCACCTCATAAGGCCTGTGCTCCAGATCCCTCACCAGCTTCGTAGCCCTCCTCTGAATGCATTCCAGGGCCTCAATGTCTTTCTTGCAGTGAGGGGCCCAAAACTGAACACAGTACTCAAGGTGCAGCCTCACCAGTGCTGAGTACAGGGGGACAATTACCTCCCTGTTCCTGCTAGTAACACTGTTTTTGATGCAAGCCAGGATGCCGTTGGCCTTCTTGGCCACCCGGGCACACTGTCGGCTCATGTTCAGCCGTGCATCAATCAGTACTCCCAGGTCCGTTTCCTCAACACAGTCCTCCAGCCACTCTGCCCCAAGCCTATAGTGCTGCCTGGGGTTGTTGTGGCCAAAGTGCAGGACTTGGCATTTGGTCTTGTTAAACCTCATCCCGTTGGCTTCGGCCCAGCTCTCCAGCCTATCCAGATCTCTCTGTAGGGCCTCGCTACCCTCGGGCAGATTGACACTCCCTGCCAATTTGGTGTCATCTGCAAACTTACTGAGGGAGCACTCAATGCCCTCATCCAAGTCATCAATAAAGATGTTGAAGAGGACAGGCTCTAGCACCGACCCCTGGGGGACACCACTCATGACTGATCTCCAACTGGATTTAACTCCATTTACCACTGCTCTCTGGGCCCGGCCCTCCAGCCAGCTCCTTACCCAGCCGAGAGTGTACCCATCCAAGCCACGGGCTGCCAGCTTCTTCAGGAGGATACTGTGTGAGACAGTGTCAAAGGCTTTGCTGAAGTCTAAGTAGACCACATCAACAGCCTTTCCTTCATCCATCAGACGGGTCACAGGGTCGTAGAAGGAGATCAGATTGGTCAAGCAGGACCTACCCTTCACGAACCCATGCTGGCTAGGTCTGATCTCCTGGTCATCCCACACCTGCCGTGTGACCTCCCTCAAGACAGTCCGTTCCATTACCTTCCCTGGAACCGAGGTCAGGCTAACAGGCCTGTTGTTCCCCAGATCCTCCTTACAACCTTTCTTGTAAATGGGAGTCACGTTGGCAAGCCTCCAGTCTTCCGGGACCTCACCCGTTAACAAGGAGTGCTGAAAGATATGGAAAGCGGCTCAGCGATCACCTCCGCCAGTTCCTTCAGCACTCTTGGGTGAATCTCATCCGGCCCCATGGACTTGTGGCAGTCCAGTTGGAGCAGTAATTCCCTGACCGCTTCTTCAAGAATCACAGGGGGTTCAGTCTGCTTTCCAGCTGAGGCTACCAAGCCAGAGCGTGGGGAGCCCTGGGAATAACTGAGATGACTTTTAAAGACAGACGTAAAGAAGGCATTCAGAAACTCTGCCTTTTCCTTATCCTCTGTGATCACATTCCCAGCCTCGTCCAGTAAAGAATGGAGATTCCCCTTTGTCTTTCTCTTACAGTTGATGTATTTGTAAAAGAGTTTCTTGTTTGTTTTTACCCCAACTGCCAGCTTAGATTCAAGCTGGGATTTTGCCTCTCTGATTTTCCCTCTACACATCTTAACAGCCTCTCTGTAGTCATTCTGAGTTGCTCTTCCCTCCTTCCACAGGCGGTAGATTCTCTTTTTCTCCCGCAACCTTAAGAACAGCTCCCTATTCATCCATGCCGGTCTTCTTCCCCGCCGGCTCATTTTGCGGCTCAGGGGGACCACCCGCTTCCTGCGCCTTTAAGACTTCCTTCTTCAAGAGCGACCAGCCATCTTGGACCCCTTTGTTCGCTAAGACTGAACGCCAGGGGACTGCCCCTATTAGTCTTCTGAACAAATCAAAGTCTGCCCTCCAGAAGTCTAAGGTGGCAGTTTTGCTGTTCTGCCTCCAGGCTCCACCTAGAATTGAGAACTCTACCATTTCGTGGTCACTCTGTCCAAGGCAGCCCCCAGCCTCCACATCTCCCACCAGACCTTCCCTGTTTGTGAACAGCAGGTCTAGCGGAGCAGCTCCTCTCGTGGGCTCTCTCACCAGCTGCATTAGGAAGTTATCTTCTATGCATTCCAGGAACCTCCTAGACTGCTTCTTTTCTGCCATGCCGTACTCCCAGCATATGTCAGGGAAGTTAAAGTCACCCATGAGGACTAGGGCCAGTGACCGCATAGCTCCTGCCAGCTGCTTATAGAACAACTTGTCTGCCTCTTCATCCTGGTTTGGCGGTCTATAACAGATGCCCACCAGGATGTCAGCCTTATCAGCCCTTCCCCTGATCTTTACCCATAGGGATTCAACCACATCGTCCCCATTTGCAAGCTCTGCAGCATGAAAGCAATCCCTGACATAGAGAGCCACGCCACCACCCCTCCTTCCTCGCCTATCCTTCCTGAAGAGTCTGTAGTCATCCATCGCAGTACTCCAGTCATGGGAGCAATCCCACCATGTTTCCATTATGGCAACTAGGTCATAGTTTGCCTGCCTCACAATGGCTTCCAACTCTTGTTTGTTTCCCATGCTGCATGCATTGGTATAGGCGCACCTCAGACAAACCCCTCGCCTCGCTCCTAATCCCAATACCACTTAATCAGGCTTATCCCTAGAAGATCCCCTTTACCCCCTTGCCCCTTCCTAGAGTCATCCTCCTCCGTCACAAAGGCACAAGACCATGGGTTCTTACAAGCACATCCCTCTCCTGCAAGCACTGGGTTGCTATGCACCGACTCTGTGTTAGTGACCCCAGTTACGCACCCATCCCCCTTCATTCCTAGTTTAAAGCCCTCTGAATGAATCTGCCTAGCTCTCGGCCTAAAATCCTTCTTGAACGCTGGGAGAAGCCACTCCTGTCAGTTTCTAGCTGGTCCAGTCTCCTGCAGACAGAGGCCAAGTCAAAGAACCCAAATCCCTGCCGAGCACACCAAGCTTGGAGCCAGTTATTAATCCACTGGCCCATTATATTAAGTCCCTCATTATTCCCATAACTGGAGGGATAGAGGAGAACACAACTTGTGCTCCTGAAACCTTTACCTGTCTCCCCAGGGCTCTGAAATCCTTTTTCAGAGTCCTTAGGGAAGTTCTGTGTAAATTATCCCTACCAACCTGAAACAACAACAGATGATAGTAATCAGTGGACCGGACAAGGGAAGGAAGTTTCTGCTTAATATCCTTTACTTGGGCACCCGGGAGGCAGCAGACCTCTCTATGCAGATGGTCTGGCCTACATATTGGCCCTTCTGCTCTCTTTATTGGCCCTTCTGCTCCCTACTTTATCCCAGTACATTCTTTGTTGGTTTTGTTGTTGTTGGTTTGGTTTGGTTGGTTATTTTATGTTACTAAAACCTCTTTGTAAGTGTAAAAGGAAAAGATATGGAAGTGAAATGAGTTGTCACACAGCAAATGCCATAAGCTAGAAAACTACCATGAACAGTACCCTGGGTAGTATACCTGTTCTGGGGTATGCTGGTTGCTCCCAGGTGAATCTGGGCTTCTATTCCTCAACAGCTGTGCAGATGTGATGGGTAGCAGTGCTGCCTGCAAATATCCCCTTCATATAATGACCGATGCAGGATTTGCCATTTGCATTGAGACAAAGAGATTTGTTGGCAGCAAACTGTGATGGAGCCATGCCAACTCACTTAAGGTATAAAGAGACTTTTGTGAAGATATTTTTAGTTTGATCAAAACCATTTGTGGCTTTCAGAGCTGACCTTTGAATCTTAGAGAGAGTGCTGCCTTAAACCAGAGGATACGGTGCAGAGAAGTATACTGGTGCCAGGGAGAGCACTTTTCCTTCCATTTAGACTTCCATTGGGTATTACTGGAGTATGGTGTCCATACTCTACTATGATCAGAGAAAATTGGATTAGATGTAATCCTAACTCCTGTGGTACAGACAATTAGATTTCATGTTCCCTGCAGCTATACTTTCTTGTACTACCACAAAGTAGAAACTATGGCCCAGGAAGTGATCTGCCATGAAACTGTTTTTAGGATAAAAATTCAATTACTCTTCATGTGATTTTGCTTCCTTGTTGTATACTCTATCAACATGTGTATCAGATGATCAGGCAGCAGCACTATGAAAAAAAAAAAAAAAAAACCAACAAAAAAAACCACAAACAAAACAAAACAGATACAAACAGGAAATTCAAAATACATTTGAAAATTTAATAAGTAGTTTGGAAGAAACCTGATGCTGAAGACTGTAATAAAGATGAAGCTGATGATCAGAAGCATGACCCTCCAAAATGCTCTTACAGTGT
The DNA here is from genome assembly GCF_039878825.1 of Excalfactoria chinensis. Lineage (NCBI taxonomy): Eukaryota > Metazoa > Chordata > Aves > Galliformes > Phasianidae > Excalfactoria > Excalfactoria chinensis. The sequence continues at coordinate 78,764,744 of NC_092828.1, read as the reverse complement.
ATTCTGTAGAAACTGAATATACAGTATTGAACACTGAATGATTCATTCACTGGGTTGTTTTCCAATGAGACAGAAGAAAAGATCATAGATGAGAAAAGTAAAATATTCAATAGCCTTGTGATTGCTCTCCAAAAGATAATTCTGATAGTTAATAAAATCTGTTGATTGCTCCAAGCTTAATTTGTTTTTTTTTTTTAGGCTCTTTTGGCCATTTACAATGAAAAAGCAAAAACTAAACATTAGCTAACGTTTTTTAGAAAAATAAAAGATTCAAATTCTTCAGGTTCATTAAACTACTTCTAGAGGAGAGAGAATGTGAAATATTTAGCAGTCAGTTTCTTACCTTTATTTCACTTTCTTCAACTCTTGAGAAAAAATATTTTTTATGAAAACTAATTTCACTTTTATTTTCACTCCTTAATAATATCATATTTTAGAGTTTTCGTATATCTATGCATCTCCTACTGGAGCTATCATGTAAGAGAATCTCTTACTGGATCCAATCATAACCCTGCCAGTAAAAGGTAGCTGATGCTTTTTAAGTGTTCTTTAATTCAAGCATACTGCTATAGCTCCCTCATCACATTCACCGGCCAGGAAGCAGCAAAGTTTCTGGGTTTACAGCTCTCTCCTGATGTTTTTGGTTTGTTGGTTCATTGTATTTTTTCTTCCAAAATATGTTAATTTTAAAAACATAAATTTTAATTACTATAGGCAGTGCAGTTATGATAGTGCTGTGTAGTTTTGCCTTGTGCGAAACTGTAGGAAGGATGGGTACAGATACTGAAATTGTTACCAGACAGTAACTCATCCAAGTCTTCTTTTAATAAACCTAATGTAGTACTAATAAGGCCACATTTTATTACATAAGCACAACAGACTGTTTCTGATTCTTGCAATAGACAGCAGTGATTTTTTTCACAGCCCTACTTAGCAAACTGATAAAAATGAAATCTTTTTTTTTTTTCTAAAAGATTCTTTTTATTCTTAATTTCTATATGCAGTTTGCAGCTGTTAATATTGATGAAATACGTATACAGATGAAAAATCGAGAAGCAACAGCTGTGATGATGCTCCAGATAACTAATTGAAAATATACTTCCAGATAAGTTTTCTGTGATGAAAATGAGGGCAGCGGCACCTCAGACTCTAATGAAAACCTTCAAAAGGGTTCTTTCTCAAGCAGTCCCTTATCAGGGATTCAAATGAATTAACTACATATAATACTATTAACATGTTCTGTGGTAATACGTCTGATACAGTCATAAACATTGTTCTAACATCTACTTTGTTGCTGACAAAGAGTCAAAAGCTCCACCAGAAAAGTGAAAAATTAAAAATACATGAACTAAAACATCAGAAGTTTGGCAGATGTTGTGCCAGAATACCTGGCTAGCCAGTTCACATTGCCTTCATTAGTTTTGTTCTGTCATTCTGAATGTCTTTTTATATGAAGAAGGTAAAGAGCAAACTTATCAGTATTTTTTGGAGGATTTTCAAGCTTCTTCAGAATAACCTGAGTTTTTTGAAATGCCAGCCTGATATTTGCACTCTGCACAGCTAATCATCCATCTGCATTCTGTCATAGAGGGAAAGCAAAGGTGTATGATTGCTGGGGGAGAACGAGAGGTGGAAAACATACTTTCTGTCAATCTTGTAGCTGTGAGTATGATAGCTTGTTTAGTCTTGTCCATTTCAGTCAGGTCAGGCTCACCAGTTTTAGCTGGAAACTTATTCAAACCAGAAACCCATCAACTACAATGCATTTCTTGAAGGCTTCTAATGTGTCATTCTCTTCTGTCTTCTTCCCTTCTGAGGAACATTTAATAAATTCTCCACTAGTACATAACAATGTTCTTTGTATCAGAAGAAGCACTTCTCAACATACAGAAATGCTAAGCTTGTTCAGAAGTACAGACAATTGCTCCAATATGTGTAAATTGGTTGTCAAAAGCAGAAAATAAGAATATGTATGACTGATGAGCTAGCTGAAGAAGTAAAGACTTCAAGTAAGAAGGTTTGAGGTTGTTGTGCATTACAGACTTGTGGCAAAGCCAGTTCTCATTAGCGGTGGAAAGTAAACTAGAAATGGCAGAAACCTATTGACCTACTGTCAATTTTTGTGAAATTATTAGCATCATAATCAAATTTTTAGTTTTTGTATGCCATTAGGGAGGCCCCTTGATTTCATTGGCATTTATTTCTAAGGGAGCAAGGAAAAGGAATTGTTCTTCAATATAAGTAATCAGCTGTGTTGTTTTTATGTGAATCAAACTAAATTACTTCTGTTGTTTGCTAAAAAAAACAAAGATTTCTTGGGCATATATGGCTGAAATTAAGGTGTTGTTTTCCAGAGAAAGGAAGACTGGCAGATAACTGTTGTGGATGAAATGCTGTCATAGGAGAGAAAATATTAGAGCTTTCAAGCTTTCAGATTTTCATTATCCATCTTTCTGATAAATTGGGTCACAAGCATACTTGGTTTTGTCCTCTGAATATTTATTAGTGACATTGCTAACCATCTATTTGTAGTTTGTGAACATAATGAAATTTTATATTGGGGCACATCAGCAAGGTTATTAGGCGCTGTAAGGTACAGATTTCTTGCTACCTACACCTGCTCTTATGTTTCTGTGTTAGCTGTTTGGAAAAACAAACAAACAAACAACCTATTTCCCTTAAAAACACTTGTACATTATTTACTGTGTTTCAGTGCAGTGAGGTACTGGTGACTGGTGCTGTAGAGACAGCAAATTCATAAGCATTTTATACAAACTACTGCAAAATAAAGAATAAAATAACAGCACACTTTTGAAATAAATTTTGTTACCCTAGAAAACTGCTCTCAAGCATAATCCCTTAAAACTGCTATATTTGATACTATTAATGAATTTAGTTGCACATTGTTTACATATAAGCTTACCGTTAAGTAAACTTTCAGATATTTGAAATGACCATGAGATAGTATTCTCACTTAAACACTTTAGCAGTAGTCTTCAAAATATTACTGAAAAGCAAGAGGAGCTTCTTAATTAATAATTATATTTGGGATAATACTGCTAGAACCAGTTATACAGTTCTTTATCCTTTTACACAACCTGCAGTTGCCATGTTGGATTTTTCTGGTTTCCAGGTATGCATATTGCATGTACATCATTAAAATGTCTCTTTGAGTAACTCTTCAATGCTATCTGGTTTAGCAAAAACGTGAAAGCACACTACCTAAAATTGTTACATTTTCTAAGACTGTACTGCAGTAACTTCTGTTTTTTTTTTTTTTTTCTGAGCACCAAAAAATAGGGAATTTTTCATTCTCTCTTCTCCTTCACTTAACTAGATTTTCTGTAGATGCATTTAGCTAATAGAACAAGAGATTACAAGTGTATGAATAATTGTTTTTAAGTGCTGTTTAAAGTACTATTTATAGCATTTGTTTCCTGGAATTCTCTATGTATTCTACTTGGTGGGAAATAGTTTCCTAGTAAGTTACAATGTTAATTTGATAGCTAAACCTTTCCCAATAGTCATGTACTTGATTTGTGTATAAAAGAAATCCCTTTTTAGGCTGAGTGATTGTAATCAATTTTCTCTTGCAAGTTATGAGAGATAGAAGCCGTACCTCAAAACAAACAAGCAGGTGATTAATGTTAGCAAAGGCACACTGAAAATTCAATTTTGAAATGTGTGAATTAGATCAGATTTTATTACATCTACTTGCTAAAAATCCGAGGAACTACTTAATCTGTTAATTTTCTAGCCAAGTTTAGGTGAATATCATGGACTGCAATGCTAAAAGCCATTTAACATAAATATTTAATGAACAAATAAAGCTGTCAAAGGCAAATGTGCTTTACACATTATGTATGTATTTGATCTGGGTAGATTATGCAATTAGAATCATCATCTGATCCAGGCTTAAAAAAAGGATATTTTCCACAACCTAGAGCCTCATTTCTTTTTGCTGTCTGTTCACAATCTGATTTTGTAGGCAGCTGAAGTGCTGTGATGTTGTGTGATCTATTCTTCAGGCTTAAATAATAGAAACAGTGGTCTACCTCTTCAGGTTTTCCAGTTCTGGAAATGTTTTTATGAACTTAGATCAAACTGCTGATGTAAGTCTTCTACTCCATGAAAACCTCCGAGTAGACAAAGTCTCTTTTCATATCTGCATGATGAATCTTGGTGCTGAAAATTTCAAGTCTGGAATATTTTAAAGATTTTAACAGAAAATGTGAAATTTACATGTAAAAGGAAATTTTGCTTCCAAAAGATTTCCAAAAATATCACCATCACTATCAAACTCATAGAAGATCTACATTCTGTATTTAATGAGACACATTGGAATGATTTCTGCAGTATGATTTTATACTTAGAGTGTCATATTTCAATTTCTGCTTGGATCTATTTTAAAAAGGCATTATTGATTTTTTTATTTTTTTTCAACTAACATGAATCTTTGTATTAAAAAAATATATATTTACATATGGTGAAGCCTTGCTCTGTTTCTTGCTTTTCTTATAGGGCTTGTAGAATGCTTTTGAAGTGCTGACTAAGTTTTCCCAAGGAATTCTAATCCCAAAGAAAAGTCTTCTGTAGTAATGATAATAAAAAAAATCAAATAAAATGTGGTGTGGGCTGAATGCAGAAGTCTGTGATAAGCTCTGCTGAAGGACACTATTATATGTATTTTCCAAAACACATTAGTAAAAGTCTCAGAAACCAGAGTCATTTCAGCAATTATTTCTGTATTAATGGGCATTATTTTTATTGCGACCATCCTACAAAATATTTAATCAAAAAACTTATCTCTGAAACTGAGGACTTAATTTAACTAAGATCTAAAAAGTAAATGAACATTTCTTTGGATAAAAAGATAATGTGACATTCAAGTCCAAGATGATGATAGATAGTATAGAAATAAATGGCCTAAACTTGGCAAACAGCATGTTCTACAAGAAAATAAATTAGACGGGCATAACTGTAGTGACTGCTGAATCTGTACTAATCATTTGTAAATGAAATTCTCTGTTCATTGGCATTTCCATATTCATGTGTATAATTTACGACAAAGGTTTGCAGGCACTAGCACAGTTTTCATACATTAGTGATAATTTTGTTGTTTCTGAAACCTAGTAAACTTTTTAATGCATCAAGATTTTTTTCTTATGAACAAAACTGTTGCCTTAATGTTATGTTTAGTTTTTTAAATGTATGTAATTGACTTGATTTCCATTCTCTGTTCCCTTTTGCAGTAGTCAGTTTGAATACAAAGTATAAAAAAAAATGACCAGAGCTACATGAGCAAAATCATAGCTTTAGGCAGTATTTTCTGTAGAAGACTGAAGTAATTTTCCAGGTGTATCTAAGCTGAAAGATGTTTTATGGAGGGAGATGGGGGTGATGGAAATTGCTTTTAGGGTTTTGTGTGTTTGTTTGTAGTGTTTTTTAGAATGCTGATCGCTTCCTGCTGGTCTTGCAGTAATTTTTGAAGTGAGAATTTCTTTTAAGGAATGTGGCTAACTGTATATTTTTGTGTTTGTTTTTTTGTTGTTGTTGTTGTTGTTGTTGTTGTTGTTGTTGTTGTTTTGTTTTTTTGTTTTTTTTTTTGTTTGATTGTTTGTTTGCTTTTTGTTATTATTATTATTATTATTATTTTTTTTTTTAAGAGCAATTGAGTTGCAGTTCCAAAACTGTTTTATCCTTCTAGAAATAGATAGAAAATCATGGCCATGAATATTGAATTTGCCTGCTTTTTGGAAATAATTTACATATTTTGTTTTCTCTTTCCATGGTTCATTTGCCTCTTGCATTCACTTGCAAAATTGTCCTTGAAATAACTGGCAGTTCTTTGGCCATTGTGTGCCATGCTGTTGGGATGGTTGAACTTGGGCAGACTGGGTTCTTCCTCCGCCTCTCTTTTCTGCCCATCTCTCTTTTTCTGCTCCCAGTATCTCTGCAAAGCAGGGAAACAGAAAATCTTTTCTTCTGTTCACATATAGCAAACCAAAACCAGCTGGGACCAAGTGGCTAAACTCAGAATGTGATGAGATGGAATTGCTTTCCATTAGAGAGTGTGTTTGAATCCTCTGTAAATTTACAATTAAATGGCTGCTCATGTGTTTTATTTGATTAGAGCACTGCTCTGTGAACTGCTTGGGAAAGAGTTTATTATGTTTTTTTTTTTGTTGTTGTTTTTTGTTGTTGTTGTTGTTGTTGTTTTTTATAATGCAAAGTCTGTTTAGAATTTATAGGATGTCTGCACTGCTGATTTCAGTGCTTAGTAGGGAAAAAAAATAAATAAGACAGGATTGTGATAGTGGTGTGGCTGCTTCTGCATATTATGTAATAAGCGCAGTATTCAGGCCCGAGTGAAGTTATGTGGCCATTAAAACACAGAGGAAATTAAAGACTGGAGAGCCTTTAAAATAGCATTTTAATTTGATTTATAAAAGTGAAGACATTTTGGATTGTAGAAAGAGCATTCCTTAAAATAAAAGTGCTTATTGTAGTGTGCAGTGGACTTTGTAGATGAGGTTGTGCATGATATGAGATATAATACCCTGCAGAATGTGATTTTTTGAGATCCTGGTTGTGTGCTTCTTCAGCTTGGAATTCCTAGTTTATTAGTGTATGTAGTGCAAGATTATTACTAAACAGAAAATGCAAATATTTTGAGAACATTTGGACTTTAATTTCATAAGGAAAACTGGAACAATTCCTCTGACTCTAGCTCTGACAGGGATAAGTAGAAGAGACAATTTTAGTATCCCTTTACTGTGAGCATCATCTGCAGTCCATCAACAAGCTTGCCCGCTCACTAGGAACCAAACCTTCTTGCCAGGTGCTGCCCTGCAGTAGAGCTGTAAGTCAGATCAGGGTTTCTCCCTTTGGGTTTTAGTGTGAACTGCCAGCTGCCTCAAGATGCTGTGCTAATTCTCGGTTAGTGGTGGATGTAAATTAAATTGTGACAAATATGTAGAGAAGTGTGTTGCCTGAGGACTGAAATCAATGCTTTCATGTTCTCAAACAGAATTATTTTACTTGTACTGTTTTTAAAAATGGAGTTATTGTAAAAAGACTGCGTATTCTGCATTGCATACTTTTTTTTCTTTTTTATTTTGCATATGAATATCAGAATAATAAATCATCACTATAGAAAGTTTTGCTGTGATTAGTAATTCCATTAGAAACATTTTACCACCTATATAATATGCAAATATTTGTCAGGAATATAGGAAACAGCTAAATTGCCTCATATTACACTGAAGATATGAATGTAAAATGACTGAAAGTTTTACTAGACTGACTATATTCTGAGTTGGTTAACAGAAATATGTAGCTGGAATTTTTTTAATGTTCAGGACTTGTTTCATCCGTGTACTTATACCATTACTTCTACTGACAGCTTTCTTAACAATTTTTGAACACTACATTTTTAAGTGTTATTTGGGTGGCCTTAGCACAGGATAATAACATAGGATTTTAATATAGTGCTAAATTCTTACATCTAAGGCAACCGGTTTATGGGAAAATCTAAATGTAAGTTTCTTAAGAAGCAGAGTATCATGTATTATGCTTATAAGATTTGTTCGAAAAGCAAATGTAGAATCCTGTAATTTCCTTCTGAGAGACAATTCTGATCACAATATTGTGAAAAGAAATAAAAATCTTACAACTGCAGTTGAAGTCAGTAGAAAGAGTTTTCTCTAAATTTTCCAATTTTAACCCATTCTTTTTAAAATTCATTATCTAAAGCAAGGTGAGAAATGTTAAAAAATACAAAGAATTTAAAAATATGTAAATTAAACACTGAATCATTTGTCTTGCTTCCTCTGAAGGAAAAGGAAAACCCAATTTATGAGCTGTTTATGAAAAATTGAGCTGGTTTCCTACTATTTTGAAGCTCAAAATAGCTTTGAATATTACACAAGAGCAGTTTTAATGTGATACTTGGCTGGTACTGATCTGAAGTCTTTATTCAGGATGACACTGCCATACCCAGCAAAGCTGGTGTGTGGTTATGGAAGCAGACTGCTTTGGCACACTGACCTTTACTATAGATGAGTCCTTTTCATTTAAAAAAAAACAAAAAACAAAAAACAAAAAACAAAAAACAAAAAACAAAAAACAAAAAACAAAAAACAAAACAAAAAAAAAACAAAAAAAAAACAACAACCACATTTTGAAAGCATTTGGAAGTATTTTTGTTCTCTGCTTACAACAGACACAAAATCATTTGGTCTGTTTTCATGAAAACAGGATTGTCATAAATTATATCTGTCTGTGTTGATGTGTCTGTACTCATGACTGAAGTTTTTAAAAAATTTGCCCAGACCAGTATAATCCTTCTGAAATGATGGAATGACTGTACAACAACATCTGAGGTTGCTCGTAGTGCTTTGAATAGTGCTAAAGGCACAACAAAAGGGAGTGGGTTCAGCAGAGAAGCTGTGACTCCATCTCTAAGCCACAGATAAAAGCAAGGGCACAGAAAATTACAAGAATGGGTTGGCGTAGCTTGCACTCATCCTTTGCTGCCCACCATAGAGATGCACTGGGATACTGGGCAGCAGGTATGTACTAATCGAGAGCTCATGCATTTGGAGCCTGCAGTGAACAATGTGATTGCCTGACTCTGAAAACTCCAAATGTAGTACAATAATGTAAATGTAATGAGGGGGCAGTCTATAAGTGGATCTGGTCTTAAAATGTATGCTTTCTAGAAACTTCAACCTCAGTTAGAAATAATATAGAAAATAAAAGGTTCTGTTCAAATCCAATCTTTACTGTAGGAGGTAAGTACTGTGGGGTTTTGCACAAATGTCGTGCTAACACTGCTATCAAAGTTAATATATGGGAAACTACTTTCTTACTTGGAAGTGTCCCAATCACCCACATTAAATTAATTTGCTAAACAAGGGTCTTTTTTTGTTTTTATCACATTGTTTTAAGTGTAAATGCTGTAGGAGGGTAATTGTATTTCATTTTCTTAAAAATTCAGCCTGTTACTACTTTTGTTATCTAACCAAACCCAGAAAAGTTGGACCAGGATAATCCCACAATAGTAATAATTTCAAAACAAAACCCCAAATTACAAAAAATGATGTGTTGAAAAACCACTAAATTGAGAGACCAATTTTCAACTCCTTCGCAAGTTCTGCATTTTAGTAAAAGTCAAGACTGCTTCAAATGTCAACCTTTTTGGGGAGGTCTTAGGGTGCCCACATTGTTCTGAAGTATGTTTGTGATTTAGACCTCCACCCCTTAAATTAAAAACCAAGCTTCAAAGGCACTCTTTTTCTCTCACTGCTGACCTTGCTCTGAAGTAAGAGGAGTTGAATGAATTTTATTGGCAGCTTTTGTAATTGTTTTGAAACCACTCTGCTTTTTCTTTTTGTAATTGAATAAGTTGGCGAAGCTTCTCAAAAGAGCCTTGGAAGGTCATTGGATAATAGCTGGCCTAAGCCATACTTAAAACTAAATTTGTTAACTTATGTTACATTTTCTCTTAAAAACAAATTAACAATTTAAAACACTGGTACATTAATTGGCCAATTATAATGGAATTTCTGTGAAGTATATACATCATTATCACCTCATTAATAACACATTATTCCGTCATTATTAACACTATTACTGTGAACATCAGATGAATTAATAATGTCTGGTCACAGCAAGTGTTACCAAAAATCTCTCCCAGTCTGTGAAATAATTTGGCCTGTGGTCATTCCACACTGGCATTTTATTTGGCAGAAGGGAATAACAGAGCAAAAAAATCCTGTAGAATGCTGCAGTCATACACCTTGCCAAGCATTAGCTTTATGGTACCTAAGAAACGCGATCTCAGGGCTGAGGGACAGGGAGATCTCGTGCTCCTTCCATTTACTTTAGCTGAGGTCCAACTGCGTTGTGTGGCTGTGGTTTAAAGTGTAACTAGAAATTATTTGGCCTTTTTCTAGAAATGAATTTTCATTGGTCTACGAAAAAATGGAAGTTCAGACAGCTATAGAAATCATTTCAGTCTGATTCTTTTTTTTTAAAAAAAAAAAAGCTACTGCTGTCAGTTTGTGTTTTAAAAAACGAATGTTTACACAAGCACTAAACTGGCTGAAATCTGTTTTGCATTCTACAGAGTTAGAAATACGATCATGGAACACAATAATGGGCTTTGAAATAATAAATCAGGTAGAGATCTTTTAGACTTTTCAGGATTATTTTTCCTCTTTTTTTTTGTACTGAAATGTTTCACCAAAGCATTTTAATCACTCTACCTACCTTTTTCATTGCAAGTTTCTAAACAAAATCTATCATTCTGTTCCTCATAAATCTGCACTGCCCTTCATTCGCTGATAGATTTGCAGACTGTGAGTGCTCCTAGAAATGCAGTCTCTGTTGATGACGATGGAAAACTTTTAATGTATGATGTAATCCAACAGTGGATGGTAATAGAGATGGTAAAAGTGACAACGTTGATTGGACTCCTAGGAAACTGTACAGATCCCAGAGATGACCCAAGCAGCAATGTTTCCTGTCTTGGACAAAGGAGGAGGGGGCTGAGGGATGGGGAGGGAAGGGAGCTGCCCCTGCCTCATGCACAGACCTTGCAGTCTACCTGCCTGCTTACCAAAAGGCGGGGATAGAAGCATGCAGACAGAAAGGAGCACAAAGAGCATGGGTGAGGGCAAAGGACACCCAGTAAGTGGGGCACAGGGCTTGTAACCAAAAGACAGAAATGATGTGCCATCTCTGTGAGAGGCATGGAGCTTGGCATGAGGAGAGGAGAGGAGAGACAGCCTGTCAGCTGGGAGGGAAAGAGAGATGACCTGGCAGCCGAACTAGAGAAAGGGCAGGAGACCTGCAGATGTAGCAGGCTGCGGGGAAGAGAGCTGCCCAGCTGCCTGCCAAATAATGCTGTGGAGGAAAATAACCCCTGGTGATCTGTCTGTTTGAGTGGCTGAGATCGTTTGTATTTTTATTCATTCCAGGAGCTAGGATTTATGGAGTCAATAGGCAATGGATAGTCAGCATGAATCCATCCTCCAGGATGCCTCCTAGAAAAGCTTTTGTATGAAACACTGTACATATCTTTCTGAGAATGCTTCTGGAAACTGAACTAAACTTTTTTTTGTTCTCAGCTTCTCTCATCCCTCCCAGCAAACAAACACTCTGGACTTGCAGTTTCTAATTTCTGCGTCATGGAAATACTAAGCAGTGTGCTCAAAAGAGGATGTAAGGTGTACAGGTGGAGAATTTCTACTTGTAAGCATACAGAAGATAGCCCCAGCCAAAGATCTGATAATCCAGAGCAAACCACTCCCTCTTGTTTTCTAAAATGTTCCAAAAAGATCCTCAAAAAATAATAACTCATAAAGGAGTATGTGACAGAAATATTTTAAAATTTTGAGTTTTTTAAATAACTGAACACTTTTTTCAAGTCCTTGATTTAATTTGTCTCAGTTTTAGTATACATGACTTTAACTCGTTCATTTATAACAGTCACAGAACTGATACATTAGTTGGAAAAAAAAAAAAAAAAAAAAAAACACACTATTTTTTAGTGATAATGGAATTTTATTGTTATTATTTTTCATTTCTTTACAAGAGCTGTAAGAAAAGCCAACAAAATTTGTTTTTTAGTGGTACAGTGAGGTGATCTTAGCAGGAATAATGTCTTTCTTGCTTAAGGATTCCCAGGAGAAGCATTAGGAGAAAAATGCTCACTATAGACATGGAACAAATCAGACTCATTCCTGGCTAGATAAAAGTGTTGTGAGTGGTGTATGATGCATAAACTTAATTAGGATTTGGAAAAAGAAAAATTGCAGCGTTACCAAGAAATAATAATAAAGCGTAATTTGTTGTTATTTTATGCCTAGGAAAGTCTAGTGACAGAAATATTAGATGTCTAACATAATACTGTTACTTGTATACACAGTGATTATAAGCTTTAAACTTTCATGCTGCTGCAACCTTTTTGTTTGTTACCTGAATTACGCAGAGGAGTTACTCAACTATCTAAAAGAATGTCATGGAATTATTTTGGCTGAGTTTCCTACTGAAAGAGCATTTACTAAATCCTGTTAAAACTGAGCACTGTCATGAATGTCTGAAATGCCATCACTTTGTAATATTCCTGTTTTGAAGTATCTCAAGAGGTAAAAATAGTTCCAGCTTTGAATGCCTTACTGAATCCTTGTTTTTATGTGCCTAGTTCCTCTGGAGTTGGGTGTCGCATGCAATGAGATAGTTAGGATTATTTCATGTTAGATCTACATTTCCAGTGGAATTTACTCACACAAAAGGCAATGCTGATAAGGTCATAAGAAGTGAAACTTGTAGGGAGTGTCCTGAAAAATAGTGGTGTAAAAAAGGGGGATTTAAGACCTTCATTTTGATGCACAGTATGAAGTTTCATGTAATGGCTAACTTAGTTGTGTTGTTAGATATATTTAAGGAACCCAGAGAGAACAAGAGTTAGGAGATTATCTTGTTCTTAGGAGAATTATCTTGTTCTTAGGAGAACAAGAATTGCTCATATAGTTTTTTGCTCTAACCTATTGGACAAATAGATTAACCTGTTAAAGGCAATGCAGAATTTTTTATATGCCTGAAGAAAAGGCTCAGGAGACAATTCTCTAGCTTTGTATGAGACTGTAGGCCACCTTTGTGTTGGCTGATAGCTATGAAGAACCAGTTGGTTCTTGATGATCAGAATTATGAAAAACAGCATCTGTGCCACTTGAATTTTTTTTGTGAGACAAGATGTTACCATTTCTAGAGCTGCCCTGCATTGTAGTAGCAGTTAACTTAAGGTTAGGGCATTTTTAGGTTTTTTATTAATTTGAGAGGGGAAAGTATATGTAAAGACACGTGTCTGTTTATCTGTACGTATGTGTATATATGTATGTACACGTATTTATATTTTTCTTATGGGGGAAGGTATTAGAAATGATAGCAACAGTGCAGTGTAAAACTTCCAGAACGTACTTCACACAGGTCCGGTCAGGCTGATCACATAGTTACACTGGCAGTTTGGATGCTGAAAGGCAGTCTTTTTGGCTGAGGGTGCAGTTAATGTAGTAAGAACAGATGGAACAGATGGAGCTGTAAAACCACTACATGCTCTTCTGCCAAGCTACTCCTTGCATAGGAGGCCTTGGTTCTAGGATGGCCAGGACGGATAACTTCTTCTCTTCATTTTACTGGCGTGGTTTAAGTAATTTGTAAACTGGAGGAATACAAATTTTTCAGACAGTGACAGGTGCAGTAGACTTCAGGAAGAGGCCAGAGACAGCAGCAAACAGGAATGTGGGTACAGAAGCTGGCAGACAAAACTTAGTGTATTGATTTTAGCCTGCCAGAATGTATATTGGATGAGACTGGAGACCTGCTGACTCTGGCCTCTCCTCAAGACTGCTGAAATGTTCAGATGATGAGGCTGGTAAAGTGACAAAGTAAAAAAATCCATATTCTTATTTAAAAAGTCATTCTAAACTTAACAATTAAACACATATGCAGAGGTCATTGTTCAGAGCACAGCATGGGCTAAGGAGTTAGTTTTTGTTTTTCTTCTGGAAGGCACAGTTTTGTCTTTCAGATTAGCTGCTTTGGATTGCAATTCTTGCCTTGATATGACCACAGAACTCCCATTAATGCAAATGGGAAAAGCATACATGTATTGCAGAGGGAACAGAATTCTTGGGTTTGGGATTGTTATTGCTCTCTGCTGTTGAGAAATAATGTTTGAGTTCTGTGTCTAGGTCTTTTATTTAATGTTTAGTCAGTCACATCACAGTCTTTTTAGAACAAATATCTTCAGTGATTGAAGAGAAGCAGAGCTGTGGAATTTAGAATTCTGCCTTGATATTTGATTTAATTACAAACCTGATCCGTGTGGTTGAGAACACAAGGAAACTTGCTCCCAAAACCGTGAGATTTTTACTAGTAATCGTGAAGGGGACTTTAGTATTTTTTATTAGTATATTTCTGTTTTTTATGAGTAACACCAGTTTAAATGATGCTGTTTTAGTTAAAATATATATATATATATATATATATATATATATATGTAATAAGCAGTAAAACTATATGGTTGTTCAGTACGTGTTAAGGTTTTATCAATATATTGATGCTGTAGTGGGAATGTGATCACCACATTCAAGTTGGGATAGGTCTCTATCATACTAGCAATTTGGATAAACTATCAGATTTGTGTTCCTTCATCAGTGTAGTAAATAAAGAATAATCAAGTGATTCAGAACCATTATTTTATTTTCATATTAAGGGTTATAGCTATTGTAGGGTCCTGACCAGCAAAATTTTAAAGTTATCCTTTTATGAACAGAAGTTTATTCACCCCTAGGTCATATAGATAGGAGCTCTTCTAATGCGTTTTGGTATGGTGCTTTTTATGAGCAGAAGGAAAAGCTTGCCCTATGGTTTGCAGCTGCAGTATCTTGGTCCAAGTCTGCTCTTTTATAGCTGAAATAAAGAAAGAGCATTGTGGTTGTGTTAGGTCTGAAGTGCAAAACTGGAGCAAGGTGCTCTCATTGCAGTTGTACCTCTTATTCAAACAGCCGCCTCTGCAAGACAATTTATTTTTAAATTGCATGGTAGTAGTTTTGGTGCCCTTTAATAAAGAAGAAAATGACGTACTTGCAGGAGTTTCAGTAGATAAAGTGCTTTTCAATTTAGATATAAATTACATGTAAACTTTGTTTTTATTGCTGGACTTTTATCATGGCTGGGGGTGGTTGTTGGTTTTTTTTTGTTGTTGTTCTTTGTTTGTCTTTTGTTAGGACAAGAGAGAATGGCTTCTAGTTGTGCCAGGAGAGGTTCAGATTGGATATTAGGAAGAATTTCTTCTCAGAAGGAGTGGTGTTGCATTGGAAACTGTTGCCCAGTGAAGTGGTGGAGTCACTATCCCTGGAGGCCTTTAAGGAAAGGGTAGATGTAGTATTCAGAGATGTGATTTAATGGACAACATTGGCAGTAGGTGGATGGTTAGACTAAATGGTCTTAGACGTCTTTACAAACCTTAGTAGTGGTATGATTCTGATTTTCCCTATCAGGAAATCAATGTAATGAAACAAGTAATTCACTCTAATTTCTGGTTTTAACAGTTTCCTTGAATCTGTACTGAAGAGTCATTCTGTCTTATTTTATTTTTGAGCATTTCACTGCATATTTTCATTTTATTTTCTTCAAAGCTATTGCATTTTATTCAGGATTTCTGATCCAATATTAACATGCAGTTGAAAAACTGTCAGACTGTCTTGCAAGAAAAATCTTTATCCAATCAAGAACAGCGGAGGAAGATTTTTGTTGATTTGCAAAGAAATAATTTTATTTTCTGTTCCATACTTGCTTTGATATGATAGTAATACAACTTTCTTACTTGAAATAAGGACCTGTGCTACATAATAGCGTATAAACACTTTGCATCTAATGTGTTTTAGACTTTGTTTACAGAAAATGTGAAAAAAAAAAAACCTACTATGTTGTATCTTGGGGATTAATTACAAATCTGTAATTTAAGACACTCAAACTCTGCAGTGATTTTAACTTGCTGTGTGACCTTACATATACCTTCAGGCCTTCTTTTCACCATCTGTGAAGAATGGCAGTGATATTTCCTCAGCTTGTTAGGCTGTTGCAATGCAGAATGCAAACAGTTGGTTGTGTCTGGTTTTTGATAGATGTAGGAAGATGCCTGCGGACTAGTTCAGTAAATTAAACCCACCTGTTCTTGTTCAAAGCTTTTTGTCCTGTTTAAATTTCTTACAAACTTTCTGCAAATCTCTTCAATACGAATAGGAAAGCACTGCTTTCAAATGTGTGTAGAACTGTAAAGATCTAGATTAGTATTCTTTTTTGTCATAAACATTACAGATGTCTTATGGTGTAGCACTGCTAGACTGCTTTGCTTTGTGTGGTTGTGAAGCAGCTCCTGAAGGCCCCTCTGAAAGCACAGAGAGCTGTGGAAACTCTCAGAGCATTGCAGTGCTGGGGGCCATGTGAAAGAACAGGGATTTGTTTCTTTCTCTAAAGAAGAATTTCCTTACAGAAAATTTCTCAGTGAACGAGCGTGGAGTATATTGCTGTAGTGCATAGAAAACTACATAGAATGGAAATAATTAAATTTAATTTTGAGTAGAAAATAACAGGAACAAAATTCCAAATGTGTGTTGATTAATGGCAGAACACATCTGTTGGTGGGCAGCATTTGAAAGCAAGTTTTCAAAGTCAGCATGATCTCAGTCTGAGATGATGTCACAGCAATGGGATATCACCTTAGCGCATCATTTGATGAGAATTGATTGCAGCTTTATCACTGCAAGTTTGTTATCAGGTGGGTGCTAACTCATGGCAGGTGTTTGTTTATCTTGATTAGATAATGCTGCAAGACTTTGGCATCTGGATGGAAAAATGAGAAGGTTGCTCAGTGGTAGGGGATGTATTGGAGCTAGTTGAGAGAGAAGCAAAGTTGTGTTTTGATGCATTCAAGGTTAGGTTTATCACTTATTTGCTTATTGCAAGCACTGAATATAGTAACACTATCATATACTTGAATGCCTACCAAATTTACTGTGGAGTGAATTAATATATATACATCAGTGTCAGTATGTTCAAATTGATAAATGAAACTACGGATAGAATCAGGTAGAGCTGAGAAAAGATAAGTGGATAAAAGTATATTTTTAGTTTCTATCTTAAAGGTTTTAATTCTCATATCCTACTGATCAATATGAATCTAATGCAGTGAATGATAAGAAATAATGAACGATATCCCGGGAGTTGGACTCAATGATCTCTAAGGTCCCTTCCAACTCGCACAATACTGTGATACTGTGTGTGTGATATTCTGTGTGATGATGGAAGTCTGCTTTCAAATCAGGTTTCTGGCACTTCCAGTAGGCACACAGCTGCATTACAAATGGAATTTGGTACGCAGGCTACACTGCAGAAAGTGATCTAATGTGGCAAGGGCAAGTGATCTAATGTGGCAAAGGCAAACAAACCATAGTTTGTTTGACTTTTCCCAAGAAATCACCAGTATTTTTCCTCTGTTCTTTCAGGGGTTAAGTTTGTATATCCATCATTGCTCTGAGCACAGACTGTTCAGGAATTCTTGTATCTTTTGTTTTGATTTAAATTTGAATGTCAACTAACATCTGCTCAATGCATTGTCTAGGATACAGTTTGGGATTACTTCATAAATACCTTGTATTTTTGTTTCTTACTTTTGTTTCATCAGTCCAGCTCCTACAGTAGCATGCAGTTTGAATTTTACCATGTTGAACGCTGGCACAAGGAAAAGATGATATGATTATTTTTCAATCTTATTTTTGTCTGTGAAATAAAGTGCTGATTAAAAACATTGCAGTCATTGTAATGTTTTGGCATTCCTACAGTGATCTGCTAATGTGTACCTACTGCAGTGACAAAATTTTCTATTGTTTCTGAGAAATCCTTTGTCTGATCTAAATTCTATGAAAACCTGCTTAATTCCTATAGAACTGTACTCAGCTCATCTCATGACTGCGGTGCTCTCTACAGGTGCTTAAGGAACTGTCTTTTGACAGGTGGAACCTCATTAGATAAGTGCTATCCCTTATATCCTTACAGATAATCATGTTGTCTTAAGAATCAAAGCTCAAGGAGTTTTATTTCAATCCAAATTAATATTTTCCCTTGGATAAATCTCTCTTGGATTCTATGGTTTGAAATTTTAACATGTTTCAGTTTAAATTATAAGACTCCCATTAGCTTGTTTTTTAAGAACATAAATGAAACTGTCAAGATCTGCACTTTATTGTGCATAAATTGTGGTGATCACAGATGTTCATTTAACAACCTCAGTCACTAGCCAGAGATGTCTTTAAAAATAAAAATAAAAATAAAGATAAAAAAGATATCTGATTATTTTAAAATGTCCCATGTGCTCTATAAATGTATTTAAAGATAGTCTTGCAAATTTATTCTCTAAGCAGATATTTTTCTGTTTATGAAGTTCAGAGGACTAGAATTTGAGAAAAATCAATTCATAAATATATTTAAATATATTTCTCTCATTTATTCAAATGTTTATATCTTTGTAAAGCACTCGTTAAAGTGGCAGTTAGGTGGCTCTATGAATATCTGTGGATAGAAGAATGGCTCCCATCAGCCTACTCTGGATATTTCTATGAAAATGCATTTCAGAAGATTTAACAGTTCTTGAATCTATGCTGTTCGTGGAAGTATGCTTAGTTCTGCCTGCTTGCCTTGCTGCTCCCTTGGTTGCTTTCTCACATATACACAGAAAAAATACTTTTATTAATTAAACTGTTAAGAAATTTGTCTTAACACTTCAGTCTTGTTCTCCACTCTTCTTATTTCCAGGTGCAGAAAGAAACAAGCTAGAATTTCCTGACATTTCTTTTGGTGTACTGTTATATCCCATAGAAAGCAAAAATTGGCTTCTCTGGAACAACGTTCCAGCAAATAAAAACTGAAAACCTTAATAAACAAATAAATTTGGTTAACCGTATGTTTACCATAGATTCTCTCTTGTGGTCACGCTGTAAAAATAAGTTATAAAGAAATGGGTTTTTTTACTCTGATAGCAAGTCTGTGAAAAACTGATATTTACCAAGTCCATTGAACAGAGCCCTGAGATCCCTTCCACGTGTATCTCTTCATACCTGCTGGGAGTATATTTGAAGAAAGTATTACAATGTGGTAATTTAGCAGATTTCAGAGAAAACAAAGGAAAAGATGGAGATGCTTAGCTACGGGTCACATTAGTTTCAGCACCCTGGGGTCACAAAGAATTGAGTTATGGAACCCAGATGTCCCCATGGTGCAAACTGGTACAATGTGAACAGCCAAAAGCAAAAGGTGAGTGGTGAACTTTACAGATGGGTAGTGATTTATCTGAAAGACCTGTCAAACAGAGCAGACCTAAAAGGGACAACGCAGCCATGCTTTATATTCTGGCATACTTTCCAGTTTTGTCAGCCAAGGTCCCTATGAACCCGTCCGAGTACTTTGGATGCAGTGATCCTATCTGGTGGAGCTGGATAGTCCTTCACAAGTCCTTTCAGCTGTGCTTCCTTTTGAATAACAAAGCCAAGAACCTCCAGCAGCTTCTCAGTTTGGTGGCACTTCTGACTGACTGCCCCTTTGGCAGCATCCTCCCATGCTCTCTGAATGCAGGCAATAGCTTTGCACTTCCACTTGGTCTTGGCATTTCTGGATGAGATCACAGGATAGCCACCAGCTGGTTTGCGGAGAAGTGACTGATGGTCATCTACCTTCTATATTCATGTTCTCATGGTGTGCTAGGAAACTTTAATTTATGTCCTGTACTAAAAAGTTGCGAACCTTGACATGAACTTTAACCAGGAAGACCAGTATTTTCCCTCTTTATCTGTCTGTTACCTGTGTTACCAAATTTTTATGACAGTGAATGTAGATCTTGCACTTTTTAAAAAGTATAAAAATTATCTGCAATGTCACCATACTAAGATATTAGTCTTCCCTGTTTATTGTTTAGTTACCAATTTGAGTTTTTGCATATTTTTTAGATCAGTTAATCTGAATAAGACTTAAGTGTTCCCAATGGCTAGCTAAATGGCTTACAGGGTACTTATGTCAATAAAGAATAAAACTACATTTCAGAACAACACACTTAGACTAAAAGGGCTCAAATTGTCAATATGATGAAAATTACTCAAATAAAGCAATTAAAACTCAAACCCATGGCTAATTTGCTATTGGTTTTAAGTACAGTGAATCCAATTGCACATTATATTATAGTTTAGTATATGATCTAAGAATGTCTTGTCAATATGATGTCAATAGAGAACTGGAGAAACAAATCTATCATCACACTGAAGTAATTTGCAAATCCCTTTCAGCATTCTTACAAGACAGTAAATGGTCAAAAAAGGTGGATAGGAGCTAGGATCTCTCTACGCAGTGTGCAATTTTACATGCATTTTACATATTTTCCTTATAAAGACTAAATATAAAATTTATATACACAGTTTTTTATGGCACAGCATTCTAATTAAGAAAAGGAAGATATTTTGTGGGGGAAAAAATCACTGTGTTTTTTCTCTTGCTACAGCACATAAACCATGTTGTCATCAATGTCCTTGTACAGATTTAATGACCTTGAGCTTTTCAGGATTGGAAATGCCATTAAACACAGGGACCTGAAGTGAATGATTTCAAATGGCCTTCTATGTTTAACAACAGAGTTATTAGTAAGCTTGCTGTTGGGCTGGGCTCTATTTGTTAGCATTATCTTCTTCTGCAGTCCGTACTTCAGTTCAGACTTCAGAGTTTAGTTCTTTTATTAGTTTTGTTTCCAAAGGCCTTTTCATAAAGAAACCTTACAGCAGCAGAGTTCATTTCTGTTCATTTCTCATGGAAGCTAAATTCCATGTTAGCAGTGCTACCATGCAAGTTGGTAATGGCAGTAGTTGAAATTTAGATGCTTATGTTTGTATGTAATTGAACATACTGGGACAAGAAAAGAATCTGCAGGAATTTCATGCAATATCCAAATAAATTTGGAATTTTTAATGTATGAAATTATTTTGTAACTTAGTCATATCATGATAAATGCCAGTAATTTTCATTTAAATTGTGATGACACAGAGAGTTAGAGAATCTGGAAAAGATGTTATAACATGTCTTTTTCACCAGTCTATAAGCTGGGTTAAAACTGCTGTGTGCGTCATTTTAAAGTTGGTGTGTCAATTTAAGAATGTAACAAAAAATAGCAGCACTGTGCATAGAGGATGGCTTCATGGCAAAAACAAAGTGGAAATTTGTATAACATGAGCCTCTGAGAGAGAAACTCTTTTTGATAAATTATGAAATCATATTTAGCAAACACAGATGCCTAATATTTTTGTTTAAGCAATAATGTGTTATCAGAATCCTTGCATTACTTTTACAGTCTTGCATAAGAAATTTCTACGGTAATGGAACAAGTTATTTGCATGTTACGCCAAATAACTGATTATGTTTACTTATTTGTAGTTCATATTTTATGATCTAAAAACTGTTTTGATACATGATAAAACACTGAATTATTTACCCGGACTTGTTTGATACTACCTCTTGATTTTTAGGGTGTGTGAGAGACTGTAGATAAGAATAGAACATTAAGCAATAAACAGAAGCAAGAGATGCAGCTGCTTTTCCATAAACAGGGCAGCTAATGCAGGTATCTGTAGGTGAAACTTCTTCATTCCTGTAAGTAGACACAGTGCACTTATTTCACAGAACAAAACAAGCAGCAAAACTGGAGCAGAATTTCATTTATTCAACTTTTCTCTCAAGAAAATATATTAATGAAAAAAAATGTATCTTTCTGCTGGTTATATTGGAGATGATTCCTCGGTACTGTTTCACATCCGCCAGGTTTATTTTCTGTTTTCTTTTAGCTCAGTGTTGACACTACTAATCTCTTAACCTGCGTTTATGCAATGTCTTTCCTCGATAAATATATGTCCTATTCACATCAGCTGGAGTGATACATCTGTGTCTTGGATGAATGCAGCTTGCCCTTCTTATATTTAAGGGGAAGGTGTATACAAGTATAGCTGCACAAAATGATCTGTGCAATTGAATAGAAACCTACTACGGTATGAGAGATAAATATACCTACTTAAGAGACATCATCTCTTTCAAAGAAGCGTTTCTCTGCTGGTAAACAAAATTAACATTTTAAAGAACTCCTCTTTGTAAAGTGCTTTAATTGGTTATGCTTATATTTGAAGATTTTATATATATATATATATGATTTATATATACATAAATCATGCAATTTGTTCACAATATTGTGCTATTTTTGTGCTATTATTTCTACGTTTCTGCGTATGATCCACATTTCTAGAAAATACAGTAATGGAAAAGTATAATTTCCAATATTTTAAAAAATGTTGCTTCATGAAAGGAACAAGAGCAAAAACAGTGGACTTTCTATACTGTTATTTGGAGATTTGGAAATAGTATCCAAAACATATTTGTCAAATAGCTGATGTTATCAGTTAATGTTATCTACTTGAACTCTAAATTTAGCAGTGCATTTTGTGGTTTGAGTTTCCTTCAAAAAAAGTTCATTCTACCACTATTCTGATTCTTTTCATACCATTCTGTGGCCAGTCTATATCAGATTGCAAGAATAGTTTACACATAGTTTAAGTAAGAACTAATTCTGTAATTCTGAGATTCTTTTCAACGATATGTGAGGGCGGTTCCAAAAGTACTGCCTCCTGTTTTATTATATTGGCCCACAACATCAGAGGCAGATGTTGGTGATATGGCAGTAGAGGTTGAACATTCCCACCAATATTCTATTCGGCTTTGTTGAGTAGCAACATATGGCAGCAGAGGAGCAGTCTGACAGAATGGCATCTGACATGTGTATGAAGCAAAGGTATATCACTGACATGACAAAAAAATGGCATCCATTGACAATTAATAGTCATTGCTGAACATCTGTGTAGACTAAACAATGTATATGAGAACAATGAGGTAGTGGGTGCTGAGTTTCAGCAGTGGAGACTGTGACACAAAAGACAAGCCACATTCCAGATGGCCATGCAGATTCTTGTTCACCACTGGCAAAAATGCATAGCTAATAGTGGTGACTGTTGTTTTGGATTTTTTTTTTTTTTTTTTTTTTTTTTTTTGTAGCTCATAATTTGCTCTGTCAAATAATATTACTGTGCTTTTCGTATCTGCTCTGGTTTCCATGGAAATAAATAGGAGTTATTACTTTTGGAGCAACATGCATTGAATATATTGGTCTAGGAGCTTTTAATTTCTTTAACCTCGTGTCACGGGTTACCCTAAAATCTACCGGCACCCATGACAAGGGGGCAGTCGGCCCGCAGGCCGCTGGCCCAGAAGGAAAAGAAAACAGGGAAAAAGGAAATAAATACAGCGGCAACGATCTAAGGAGGCACACTTATTTACTAAATACTATATCGGAATACAGAATAACACAATATAATACAATATAATTGGAATTAAGGCTAACGAATTAAAGTAAAATAAGAGAGAGTGAGTCCCAAAACCGAGAGGCCTACTGTAACTCTAGGTGAAACGGCTGGAACGCTTCACACACTCCCCCATGGCTGGCAGGATCCAAGAGAGCGAGTCCAGCACCAAAGTGAGATTATATAGAGTCCGTGTCATATGACTGACCATGGTGTTCCCTGGGACATTCAGTCTTCTTTCTGTGAGCAGCAGATTCATCAAAATTTTCTATGCTTAACATGATGTTATGATGTGGAATACTAATAGCAAAATTACAAAATTGCAAAACCATGACACCTCGTACAGAATAGAATCCAGTTATTTATTTATTTATTTATTTATTTATTTATTTTCTTGGTAGCTTTTCTAGGTAACGCAGCGTCTAGATGATTAATCATTCTGTAAATCTTACATAGTGTTGTCTAGATATACCCCTGACGTTGGAACAGTTCCTGAGGTAAGTGGGGTTGATGTTCTGGCTTGTCTGCCTAACAAAGGAAATCAATAGCAGTACTTGGAGTACTCTGCTGACGTGCATTTACAGTAATAACTGGGCTGACATCTCTCCATGTATTTCAGATCCAATCATTTTGCATTTGAGTAGAATTACAGAATAAAGATAACTAACCTATATAGGCTTAGTGTATTAGGTTTATATTAGGATTTTGAGACCCAGTAAATGGGGAAAAAAAGTTACTGGTGGCATGCAAAGGACAAGACATTTCTTCTCTGTGAAGAAAACAAACTTTAAGAGGTGTCTTTGCAGCTGTGGCAACAAAATTAATCAATGCCTTATTTTGATTGTCTGCCTTGTTTTCATTAGTTCTGTATAGGCTTTTTGAATCTTGATTTTGACACTGAATTTGATTTTCCTCCAGTATGGAAAAAATTGATTTATTGTAGAATGAATTTATTTTCTTTTCACCTGGTTTACACAATGAAACCTGGGTAAATTGGATTTCACTTTTAGCTTAGTCAGAGGCCCAAATTGGTGAGCACCTCTATTCATAATGGACATAAATACATCTCCTGATACAGATTTCGTTTCCTCTATGCTTTTTTTTTTTTCCACTGGTTTTCTCCTCATTACCTAGACTCCCACAGCAAAGTCTGAAAAATAATACCTGTGGGCTGTGAGTTGTGCAGGTAGTCCAAGTTGAAACAGAACTTCTCATGCGTAGGGCAGACTATATAGAAAGTAGAACAGGACTTTGGCATCCAAAAATCAACCCAATTGTGAAAAACAGTTCCTTGCATGAAGTGCTAGTCCTTTTGGCTCATTAAAATAATGGAAAGAAAGATCTTTACAGGATGTGTTTGCAGTTGTTTTGCCTGTAACAATGACTCAAAAAAACAAAACAAAAAAAAAAAAACAAAACAAAAAAAACTTATGTAGACTCTGACCCATCTGCACTACTGAAATTAAAAGCCAATTTGTTCTTGCTTTAATGTGTAGTCTGTTGGAATCATGTTTCTTGGCAACAGTAATAGACTGGCCTTTAGACTTTGCTTCTGAAGTTGCTGGAATCACATTTCCTTTCTGTGCATCCTCTAACATGTCATATGTCTTTTAATATGCTGCTCTATAGATCTGCACAAAATGAATGAATGTTTTTTAAGCATGTGGTGCTACTGGAGCTTTTGTATGTCAGGTAAGTGAGAAGTCTGTTTTAAGGTACTAAGAACAGCAAAACTGAAGGCAGGCACTCTCAGAGTGTTTTGTTGTTGTTTTTTGCAGATAAATGACAGTAGCAAGCATATTCAGTGGCTTTTTGTTTTGGCTTTCAGCTTTTCATAAATTTCTTCTGCTACCCATCTTAAATTATTTCAAAACTGTTTTAATTTAATTGCACTTAATATTAACACATTTTTTCCTTTGATGTTTAATGTACCACTGCTATTTAAACATTGACCTCTGCCATGTGTAGTCACAGATTGGCAGCTATGTGATAATTAAAGTGTTGTGTGGATGTTCAAATAGTTCAGAGAGAGACTGCTAGATTACATTGTTATTCCCTGCAGTCCTCCAAAACTGTAAATATTTAGTTGGCAGTAAAAGCCAAAACAAAGATTAAGAGAATTTGCTGTCCAAATCTCCTGACGGGTGTAGACCTACCATTCTGGTAGCTGATCAAGCAGAGCAGTCCCAGCCAGGAACAGGATGATTAGTCAGTATTTACATCCCCAGTGATCTGTTATATACAACTCTAATTAAAAATAATCCCAACCTATCCAAAAAGCTTTTGTCAGTTACTAAATATTCACAAATACATTTAGATGTCCACTCTTGCCAGCTGAGTCCTACAATCAAAGAGACTACAGGGGATGATTTGCCTAAAGGTAAATTTTCTACCCCCCAAAAAAAGGACTGAAGGACTGAAGCATGAGGCTAATTTGACAGCTCAGTTCTGCATTTGCTCCTTCTGTCTGCCACACACAAACTACATTTTGTGTGACCAGATCATTTCACCTCTTTTCATAAAAGCTTTGATATGAGTTTTGATCCCTGGTCTCAGTTGAGAAATCTGCTTTCTTTAAAACCCAAAGTGGGTATACAGCCGTGTGTGGCATTCAACCAAAATCCTTTCTATAACACAGAGCTAAGTAACTGGGCTGGATTTCAAGGGCTTCCAAAGGGACAGTAGAAGGTGCCAATGACTGAGGATTAGTGACTGTTGTCTAACATTTGATAGCCAAATAGCTATCTGTGGTACATTATGAAGTGCTGATGCTCTCTGGTGTGATCAAATGCATGTTGCATTGCCATCCTGAGCCTGATCCCTGCCCTCTCCCTTTCATTTAATGAGAAGTGCAAAAAATCTTCAGCAGGCACAGGGAGTTGTGTGGGCACCTCTGTCTGTCTGTGATCCACATGTATATAATCTTTTCCTTATGTTGCATCTCCATGACTGCCTTATTTTTCATCATACATTAATCACACTAAACTGCCCATGAGTTCATTGCTTGATAATAAAATTTCTGCTTGACTTCACAATATTGCAGTTGTTGAGCATGTGCAGACATGCTGTTTCACTTGAAAGTGAAATGCTTTTTGGAATAATAAATATTTGAGGGGAGGTGATTAAACAATATAAGATTTTCTTGTACAGAATCAACATTGTTGAATAATAGTACATTACATTTTATATTGTTTATAGATGCATTATGAATGAAATGCAGGATGATCCTTGTTTTATGACTAAAATATTAGCAAATAATCTTATTTAGTGGACTGAAAAACACAGATACAGTAACATCCTGGTCCCACAATATGCAGAAAAGGTGATCAACCTTCCTTTATTAATGTGAAAAGGAAAAAAAAGCCTGGATGTAGACTTGTCCGGATGATGCAGTGTCATGTCTAGAAGGGTATTTCTGTCTTATAGCAAGGAAGTAAAAGCTATGTTTATCATAAGCTGTATTCTGGTTTACTTCCTTAGATACTTCTTCTACCTAAATTGTTTGATTTAGTATGTATGTGCAGGTTCTGAGAGTGTTTCTATCAATACAGAGTCACACCAGATCTTTAGCTTTGA
Source organism: Excalfactoria chinensis (assembly GCF_039878825.1). Taxonomy (NCBI): domain Eukaryota; kingdom Metazoa; phylum Chordata; class Aves; order Galliformes; family Phasianidae; genus Excalfactoria; species Excalfactoria chinensis. The sequence goes on along the minus strand of NC_092828.1, from coordinate 78,738,162 downwards.
AGGCTCCTTGTGAGGCCACTGCTTGCTTCATGATGGAGCTGAATCTTACCTAGGCATTCCATAGCTCGGACCATCGAGATAAAGCTTTCTGGGGATGGGAAATGTCTGAATTTTTGTTAGGAGAAAGAGGGAGTGTGAAGATGAAGCTTAGGGGAAGATGAAGCAGTACCTCAGGGGTAGTGACCCTGACACGCATCTAAAAGTGATGTGGAGCAGGGATGTGGGCATGGGAAAGATGGTGTGTGCATGCATTCATGGACCACTTGTCTGTGAGGGTTTTATGCTGAGCTGAATGAATGAAAGAACTGTTTGTCTGTGGGCATTTCACTGAGGAATTCTGATGTTCTCTGTGCTCATACCTGAGCTTTTCACAGTCTATGAATTCCTTCATGTGTGTTAGTAAAGCTCTTTCTTCTTTGCAACTGAGGGCATAATCAGAGGTGAGAACTTAAGACTCTTTTTTTTTTTTTTTTTTTTTTTTAATTCCCCTTCAGATGTTTTTACTAAGAGGTATAAAATGATCTCATCAAGCTATATATCAGATGTTTAAGGTTTGTAGCCTGAAGAAAGTTGCCTGTTTGCTTCACAGAAAGGTTAAGTTTACCTCAAAAAATACAGGTTTATCTCAGAAACAACCTTTAAATTTTTAAATTTCAGCAGACAGCTCTGGCTTAACACATGATGTTATTCTGGGTGGAGAATCATAAGGATGAAAACATTTGGCTTTGTGGTTTTTGTGTTGTTTTTTTTGTTTGTTTGTTTGTTTGTTTGTTTTATTTTTTTTACATGTCACACTTCAATTCTTAATGCCTATGAGAAAAAAAAAAAAAATATATATATATATATATATAAAGGAATTAAATCAAAGGCACAAGATTTTAATAAGAGTTCACTGAAAGCCTGAAGGTGACAAACTTCAGGAAGTGTTAGGGAATATGTGCAAGCAAAAGGAAACTTGTGACTTCAATAAAGAAATCTCAGCAACATGCCCTCCGAGGACTCTCCTAACAGCTTCTCCAAAGATTTATACCATCATGTGGCTTCAGCAGAGGCATACCGTACAGGCAGCTGTGTGACAGTCATGTGTAAGCACTCAGAAGGATCCTTCTACTTGTGATATTTCCCTGTGCCCCAGTTGTGCAGTGTGCTGGATTCCCAACCAGCTTTCCATACAGACTTTAGTTAGTGACTGCTTTATGTTTGTTAGCCTTGCACTGCAGCTGGCTTAAGCTGTGCATGAGGGAGAAAAAATCCTGTCCTGCAGTTCTGCTGCTGTTAGATTGCATGGAAAGAGATTTTTGGCATGTGTAGCTGTCAGCTCACCACATGGGAAACATTCATGCACTGATGCACACTGTATGAAGGTTAATGTAAAAACTCCATGCTGAATAGCAAAGTTGAAGTCTGGTGGAAAACCTTAGGGCTTGCTGTTGTTTGATGAGGCTGATGTGGATAGACTAATGTTAAAAGACTGTGCTGGGGGTGGAGGGTGCTGCGTGTAATATATAGTCTCTTTGGAACACCAGAGTCAGCCTGCCTCTCCATACCAGTTGACATAGGTGATCATTTAAATCAGCTAGAAACATTTATGAAAGAATAGCTGGAAACAAGAAATTGAACACTTGTTTCAAAAGAATTTTTGCCTATTACTAGAGCTTCGTTGTCAAATAGATCTTACATTTAAAAATCCATGTTTGGTAAGCAAAAACATTAGAGCTTCTCAGGGGACTCTGAGCATGGAAGATCTGTAATAACAGGGTTATACTCAGCCCCAAATGCTTTTATCTGTTTTCAGACTGAGATCTGACTAAATGAAAGCTTTCACTTGCCTACTTCTTCCATTTGAAAACTAGAATATATATTAAAAAAAAAAAAAAAAAAGTGAGTATAATCCTTTATATCTTACCAAAGCCTTCAACAGATCAAATGTACTTCCCAAAATAAAGATAAAACGGAATGTTAGTTTGTGAAGCCTTGAATCATTCTGTATTTCAACCACTTAAAATACTTCAAACACATACACAATCAGGACAAAAAAGCTGGCTCAGAAATTATGAGCAAATTGCAGCTCTTCAAGTCATCCTATACTTTTTTTTTAAATCTTTTCCAACCTTGGTTACATTTAAATAAGAGCTCTTCCTTGTTTTGGAAATCATTGTTTTTGTGTCTGTTTTGAAACCATTTATCTTAGCTGTTAAAGTGAATGGGCTAATAATTACAGGGTTTCAGAGTTGCATAACTTTCTTAGTCATCCTTAGCTGCAGAAATGTTTTTGCATATATCTCTTCTGCATGAAATTCCTAACCAGAATTTCACCAAGTTGGGCAGATGCCATCTATTGATACACACAGGATTCATAACTTAAGTTTTTCTCAGAGATAGACACAAGATATCTACTGAATGAGTACTTCTCAGGTTGTTTGTTGTTTGGTTTGGAGAGTTTCTGAATCCCCGTGATAGAAAAGCAATTTCCCTGGAAAAGCTATGCAGTATTTTTCTTTCATATTCTGTGAAATATATAACTGTACAGCTGTGAATTTAGTCTGAGAGGTGTAAAAAAGAAGTGAGGATCGTTATTTAGTGCAAGAGGTAGTTTATTAGGCAGAGTGCGGTTGTGCTGGTGGGTGAAGTGCCATAGATTCCTATTAACTATTTAAAAGCTATCTACAGCAACAGACACCTTATAAATTAATAGATGTTCTCAAAACACAAAGTGACTGCAGAGAAAATGTACAGAAGAGGGCATGGATAAGTATCCAGTTTAGTAACTACTGTTTAATATCAGCTAGCAGAGTTGTGGTTTTTCTAAGTAGCTGAGAGACGTGTTTTTGTGTAAAACATTAGAGATGATCCTCTTCCGAGGTCCGTTCAGTAGCTCATTTTATTAAATGATGAATGTCTATTATAAAACTCAGACTTAAATTATTCAAATGAAGAATACATCGCTATGAAGGGGAAGATGCAGCTATAGAATGAATGGATAGTGTAAGTGGCTGATGTAGATGGGATGACCTGATTGAGAACACATGTGCTGCACCTGGCAGTGCTAAAGAAGAGATGACAGACAGTAATTCCCGCCTGTTATTTAAGGTTAAAAGTAGGGACATTAAATTGTCAATAATTAATTACAGCTTTATTGAGAAGTTAATTATTATAGCCTCTCTGGGTGCAGAAGGCTGCATGAATCTTCCCTGCTCATGTTTAGTAACTGGGATGCAGTTTAGTATTCTCATCCTGATGCAGAGCAGAATAGAAGGTCCTGCCTTGTAAACAGCAGTGCTGATACCTTCCTGTACCC